>NC_138552.1:185346053-185946053 GCF_964273705.1 Natrix helvetica
TCCCTCTCTCTTTCCCTCATCTCTCTCTCTTTCTTTCTCTTTTCCTCCCTCCCTCGCTCGATCTGTCTTTATCTCTTTCCCTCCCTCTCTACTCCCTCTTTCTCTGTGTCTTTCTCTCTCTGTATCTCTCTCTCTCTTTCTCTCCCTCTCTCTTTCTTCTCCCTTTCTCTCCTCCCCCTCCCTTTTCTCTTTCTCACTGTCTGTCTGTCTCTCTCTCTCTCTCTCTCTCTCTCTCTCTCTCTCTCTCTCTCTCTCTCTCTCTCTCTCTCTCTCTCTCTCTCTCCTCTCTCTCTCTCTCTCTCTCTCTCTCTTTGTCCCTGAGGGAGAAAGGAACCCCTGAACTGGTGCTGGGTGGTAGGAATGTGATGTCTGGGGCTGACGAGCCCAGGAGCAGCTCACCGACGATCAGCTGGTTGGTTGAGAGGCAAACCACCAACTGCCCAGTGGAGAGGCAGGGCATCACAACACCAGCGGCTCTTTAAGAAAAGCAACTGACATCCAAGAGGCAACAGTGATGCTCCACGTCGTAATGGGTTCCAGAAGGAGGGGACCCCATCTCCCACTTTGTGAAGCACGCTAAATTTCACTATGCTGCGCAAGACACTGTGAGAGCAGCAGGCAGGCCATGGAGGCAGCAACAGCAAATACACCATGACAAAGGCGGAATGCTCTTTCATCAAGTGCAGGGGTGCTTTGCTCTACACTGAGACTCCGGCCATTGCCACCGCTCCAACAGGGTGACAGCTCTTTCATCCCTCTGCCGTGACAGGGAGCCGCAGCAGAGGGATGAAAGAGTCAGTTGAACACCCGGAATAGGCCAACAAAAGTGCACAAAACAATGTGTGAGTGAGTCCTAATATAGAACAGCAGAGGTTAGAATCCATTGCTATAGCCTGTCATTAACAAACCTAAAAGTCAAAGACCAATTAACAACCCTACAAATATGATATATTACTATACAATATGCAGCTGAGTCTTACAATTCAACTTTCTCTAAAATCTTGGTCTTCAGAATTGAAGCAATTTCTTTATAGTTATTCAGTTCTACTGAAAATCATGCGTACTTTCACAAACTACATACAACCCTCATTTTCCAAACCCCAGAACTATTAATGAGCCAAAAATATGAATTCCTAACGTACGAAATAAATGAATGTCAACTAACAGCTATTATGGCACTACAATCAGGCTTCAAATACATAACCAAAAATTATACAAAATTCTATTAATAGCTGATGATAGAAACACTGTTCTTCATCCAAGTTGAATCCTAGCTACAGAGCATTTCAGTGAACATTTCTGGGGAATCTCAAGTTTAATTTCAGAGGAAATGGGAGTAATAATAGTTCTTGATTTACAATCATAATTTAGTGACTGTTTGAAGTTACAACGGCACTGAAAAAAGTGACTTATGATTCTCTTTCATACTTACAACTGCTGTGACATCCCCATGGTCACAAGATCAAAATTAAGATGTTGAGAAGATTTTATGAAACCATTACAGATACTTATTTCTGAAATTAATTTCACACTGAAAGAGCCTTTACTAGATAGATTTAGAAATTTGATACAAGTACCAGTAGTCCTTGACTTACAACCACAATTAAGCCCAAAATTTATTTTGTTAAGTGAGAATTTATTAAGTGGGCTTTGCTCCATTTTATGACCTTTTTGGCCACAGTTGTTAAGCGAACCATCGCAGTTGATAAGTTAGCAACCTGGTTGTTAAGTGAATTTGGCTTCTCCATTGACTTTGCTTTGCTTGCAATAGGTGATCATATGGCCCCTGTGTCATATGGGACACAGCAACAGTCATAAGTATGAACTAGTTACCAAGCATCTGAATTTTGATCGTGTGATCATGGGGATGCTGCAAAGGTTTGAACTGTGAAAAATGGTCATAAGTCACTTTTTCCAGGGCCATTGAAACTTTGAATGGTCACTTAATGAACTGTTGTAATTGTACTCACAATAATAAACACTACTCACTTTTCCTTCCATACTGAGATTGGGGCGTTGGTTCTTACCTGATACGCCCCTTCTTGATGCAGGTGGAGACAGCGGTCATGCACGGGTTAATTCAGACAGTAACCAATAGAACTGAGTCTACCAAAGTGATGTCATCGCCTCAGAGGAGTGTCCTCCCGCTTTTGTGACGAAGGAGATAAGTAGACTGCTGTGCGTTAGTCGACTGCTTTCAATCCTCCGAAACCCCAGCCTAGCTCCAGAACTACCTCCGGGACTAGGCCAGGAATCAACGGGTGGGAATGACCGCTGTCTCCACCTGCCTCGAGAAGGGGCGTATCAAGAACCAACGGCCCATTCTCCAACGTTGGTGGAGACAGCGGTCATGCATGGGACGTACCAAAGCTGGGCGTGTCCCCGGGTGGGAATGAGAGTAGACTAGGAGCTTGTAGAGGGAAGGACCTGTTGAAGCACCCGCCGTCCAAATGCCACATCCGCCGATGCGTATCTGTCCATCTTATAATGGCAGATAAAGGAATTGGGGGTCGCCCAGGTGGCCGCCTTGCAGATCTCTTCCACTGAGGCCTGCCATATCCACGCTGCTGATATAGCCGCGCTGCGTGTGGAATGCACTGTGATGTTGGATGGAGGCATGAGGTGATTCGCCAGGTAAGCTCTGGTTATGGTTGACCGGATCCAGCGTCCAACCATAGATGGAGAAGCCTTTAGACCCTTGTTTGTGGGATGGAAAGACACAAAGAGTGGTTTGGTGTGCCTAAAGACGGGCGTCTTGGCAATATAGATCTTAAGAGCACATCTTACGTCTAACCTATGCCATTTGCGTTTGAGACTGTGAGAGAGATTAGGGCAAAAGTTCAGTAGAGTGAGATCTAGAGACCGGTGAAAGGCCGAATTGACCTTTGGAACAAAGGTGGGATCCAGTCGAAGGACCACGCGGTCTGAGTGAAAAGTACACAAGTCGGAGCATGGAAAGGGCTGCCAATTCTGAGCCCGTTGTGCAGACGTGATAGCCACCAGAAAGGTTGTTTTCAATGTGAGGTGATGCAGGAAGGCCAACCTGAGAGGCTCGAAGGGTGGTCCAGTGAGAAAGTCAAGGACTTTGGTTAGACCCCACGAGGGGAAGCAGTGAATGACAGGAGGACAGAGATTAGACGCGCCCTTAATGAAGAGATGGCCGGGGAGATCCACCAGTCCAAAGAGTGAAGGACCTCTGGGGTCAACCTGACCTTCACTGGGGAACAGCTGCTATTGGTCTTCTGGAATGGCAGAAGAAACCACTGGAGGCAGCGGCTGTGAAGCCATGCCCAAGGTACAATGGAGAAGCAAGAGACTATCTTCCCCAGCAGTTGAGACCACTGGAGAAGAGGGGCCTGCTGTCTCCTCCGTACCTCGAAGGCTAAGTCAAGACAAGGAGACTTTCCCCTGAGCAGAGTCGATGAGAGCTCCCAAGTGCACTAGACGAGAAGTGGGAACAAGGTGGCTTTTCTCCTAATTGATGGGAAATCTCACCTCCTGCAGCACCTGCAAGGTGTCTTGAAGATCCCGCAGGGCCTGGTTGCGTGACCTGGACAACAGGAGGATGTCGTCCAGGTAGTAAAAGATCCAAATGGGTCTTGCACGTAAGTGGGCTGCTATGACTGACAGGAGCTTGGTGAAGACCCTAGGAGCTGATGATAGCCCGAAGGGGAGGGCCCAATACTGAAAGTGACAGACCGCATAGACAAAGCAAAGGAACCGTCTGTGTTGCTTGTGAATGGGTACATGGAGGTAAGCCTCCGTGAGGTTCACTGATGTGAGGAGATCGTGTTTGCGCACACTCTCTAGGATTGACAGGAGAGAGTGCATTTTGAATCTGCTGTACCTGATGAATCGATTTAAGAATTTGAGATCGAGGATTTCTCTCCAGCCTCCCGAAGACTTCAGCACGATAAAGAGACAAGAGTAGAACCCCCGGCCCACCTGGCCTGCAAGCACAGGTTGAATGGCCCGAATGAGGAGCAGATGATGGATGGCCTGCTCTACTAGGAGCCTCTTTCGAGGGCCCCTGGATATGGGGCACGGGACAAAGTGATTCGGAGGGCTGGAGCGCAAGTTTAAGAAAAGGCATAATCTGATCGTGGACCTGACCCACGAGTCATTGGTGATGTCATCCCAACCATCCGCAAAGGTCGACAGACGTGCCCCTATGGGGAGATCCTCCAGGCAGTCACTTCTGACTCTTGTAGGATCGGTTGGTATTATCCCTGAATGATTTTCTGGGCTGGAATCTCTGGTTGTTTCTGCCTGACCTGTTGGAAAAGGAAGGGACCTGCCTAGGGGGAGCCTGACGTTGCGAATGGGAGCTGGAGGAACCCCCATCCTGCCCCCGAAAGGGCTGCCTGCGATAAAAGGATTGACTGCGGCCCTCTTGTTTTTTAGTGGCCGGCTGCAAGACCTTCTGCTTATCCTTGGACTCTACCAATAGAGGATCTAATGGGGCCCCAAAGGGAGGAAAAATAGGGATAGGAGGCTAGCCTCCACTTGGCACGGGCTTCCGCCTGCCACTGCTTTAGCCAAAACAGGCAACGGGTGGAGATAGAGGATGCTATGGCCTTGGACGCAAAACGGGCCACATCAAAGGAAGCATCTGCAGTGTATTCTAGGGCCGCCTTTATTTTGTTAATATCCCTGCGAGCCCTAGAATCATTGACCGGGAGCCTCGCTTGGAGTTGCCTTAGCCATAAGAGAGCAGAGTGACTAAAGAACAAAGCAGAGGTACCCACCCTAATGGCCCAAGCCGAGGCCTGGTGACTCTTGACCTGTGTTTGTTCTATTCTCTTGTCTTCGGGGCGAAGAGCCTCCTCAGGAGCTGCTGAGGCTGCGTTAGGAGAAGAAAGACCAATTATAGGTAAGTCGATAGAAGGTACTTCTAAAGTCTTGGTGAGTTCTGGTCCCACGTTATAAAGACGCTTGTCCAAGATATTGGGGAGGAGACCTGTACCTGGTGAGGCCCACTGGTTCTGGACCATGTCCATGAAGAGTCTGGGAGATGGAATCACCTCCTTCTCCACCTTAGGCTGGATGAAGAGGGGGTCAGTAGTGTCCGCCTTGTCCGCTTCCGTTCCTTGAGGTGCCTTAGGGGAAAGGATGCCAGTGATCCTCTTGGCCTTAAAGAGGAGAGAGCGAAAGACAGTTTGAACAAACCAACAAATGCAGGTGGGTCAGGTGGGAAGACCCTCGTCTTCCAAGAGACCTGAATCTCTTGCCGGATGTTCCTCTTCTCCAAAAACCAAAGGGTGACCAAAGGGAGCTCATGTGATGAAGAAGCCGAGAGATCACCATCCCTGCGTCTGAAACCAGAAGAAGAAGAAGCAGGCCTGCGTGGAGTAGAGTGGTTAGAAGACCTATGTTTAAGGGCAGCTGCTATGCCACCTTCAATGGCCTCAGATATCATGTCTGCCATACCAGGTGAGTAAGAGGGGCGGCGGCGGCGGGGAGGAGGGGAAATCTCCTCCTGGTAGAGGGGCTCCTCATCCGGAGTGATGCTCCTGTCACCCTCAGATTCATCCCCACTGCAGGCGAGATCACCTGAGCCCCTGGCATCTTCAGGTTGAATGATGGAGGTTAAGTCTATCCCCGTTAGGAGACTAGAGTTCAGCAGCGGAATGTAGTAACGAATAAGCCGTTGAATAGTCATTCAGAGCCACCAAAGGTAAAACAAAGAATAGCTTTACTTGCGTAACAAAAATAGGATAAATAGTCTCCAAACAGACTAGAAGCAGTCTTGAAATATATACAATCTATTTTACACCTCGTTGAAGTTATAGTTGCTCAACTCACAATTCACCATGTAGACAGGTAACTTAGTTACAGACTAGCCACCATCCAATACACGGTCTTCTCTCCAATACAAAGCTCATCAGTAACAGTCAGGAACAGTCAGGAACAATCAGGGACATCAGTAACCATTGGGGGGGGGGGGGGGTCCGTAACAGTTCCTTCCTCCTTTTATGGCTGTTTAAAGCAATTATTATCCAATTACATCTATCTAGCATTTAAAGTAACAGATACATTTGTTACAATCATGGCTTATTATACATTGCCAAGCCAAGACTAGGGTTACATCCTTAACAATGGATGCAGCAGGGAAGAGGTCATCCTCCGAATCAGAGGATAGGTCTGGAGGAGGACTAGGCTGAGTAGGCCTCTGGGCCTGAAATAGATGGGATTCAGTGTGGTTGGTCTTGGCCTTGGCCTTGCTGGGAGGAACCTGGGTGGCACTGTCCTTTGCCTGTGGCTTGGCTGCACCCCTATGGGACCCCCTGGGGGCCTTGGGAGAGGGCTCCATGGGGGAGGCTTCTGGGGCAGGCCTGCATTTGTGGGTCCCAGAAGGGGTCTTGTTGGTGGATAGAGGCACTTGTAGCTCAGGGGCAGGAGATGAGGCCATGGTCTGTACTCACGACTCCTTGAAGTGCCCAAAATGGCCGCAGGATATCTTCGTGCCAAAACAAAATGGTCGCTGAGGCTACAGAGCCTATGGGCCGGGCGCCACAAGGTAGCTGAGGCCACAGAACTAGGGAGGGCATCGAAGGCCCTGCGGAAAGTCTGCGGAGGCTGAGGAGAGCAGCAGCGGCAATCTGGTGGAGGCGGGAGCGCAGAGAGGCGGAGGCGGAGCTTTCTGGTGGCGGCTGCTGCTGGCGGCTCCTTTGCATCTGCTGGTGGCTGCTGGCAGCGCTTGAAGGTGGCTGCGGGCTTGGTGGCAAGAGGAAAAAGGCCCGGAGGCTCAGCAGCACTGAGCGGAGCCTCCAACGGCCGTTGCTATGAAGCACTGTCTGCAGAAGAGCCTCTGAAATTGCCAGTAAGATCAGGAGGCAAAAGCCTCGAAGAAGCCCTGGTGAATCTCTCCAAGAAGCCCGGGAGCTAATTGAGAGACTTAGCTCTGAGGAGCTATCCCTTAATTCTTCCCAATTTGGATGTAATTTAGATGACATTTTGAAAAATATCCAATTAAAGGTAATTATAATATCTACAAAGGTTGAGGAGAAAGCAGTTAGCACAGGCACTTCGGATCGAATTGAGTCTAAAAAAGCGGGAGGACATTCCTCTGAGGCGATGACATCACTTTGGAGACTCAGTTCTATTGGTTACTGACTGAGTTAACCCATGCATGAACACTGTCTCCACCAACGTTGGAGAAATATGAGATTCAAGCATGAAATATCAAGTCAGATCACCTAGGCTGGGGTGTCAAACTCGTGATGACACAATGTCATCATGTGACGTATTGCAATTCCCCCTTTTTCTAAAAAGGTGGTGGGCGTGGCCAGCACATGATCATTGTGGCCCGAGGGTCGTGGATTTGACACCTCTGATCTAGGCTTATGAAGATCTTTTGGATAGCAATAGCCTAAGATTTCGGCTTTCTTTTAAACTGAAAATATCATGAATGTATTAATAAAGCAATTTTTTAAAATAAAGCTAATACATTTCTACAACTTTATTTCTAAAAGAAAAGTGATGACCCATGCATTTTGAATAGAAAAATCAGTCAAGTAAAAAAGTCTCTGTCCATTCCCCATGCTCTTTTTTATTTAGACAGCATCATCCTATCGCTGCTTTCATTAACAAAAATCAGGGAAAGTAATGTGTGACTGCCCTGAATCATGACCCCTAGCTTACTAATCACTGAAACAACTACATGAGATTTCACACTCATTACTTTGGTAAATAGCAATAAAGGGTATTAGAGACAGTTCATGGATTTTGAAAAAGTAGTCAACTTCAATCATCCAACCACTGACCAATAATTCACCTAACATTTCTCCTGGAATGTTCACGAATTAAGTATTTAGAACAAAAGTAGTGTGATAAAAATGTAGCAATTTTTAGACAAGTCAACATTCACATGATGTTCTTCAAATTATCAGTCCTTTTCAGATGTACTTCTCCCCTCTTTTATGAGAGAAATAAGAAAAATGAAAAGCAAAATCTATTGTTGCTTGAATTTGACTTCCATTTCAAAAGAATGATGGCCATTTTTAACAGCTAAGCTTTTTGTTGCTTTCCAGCATTTATAATAAAACAATTTTCAGGATAATCAGAATGTTAAAAAAAAATAGTTTCATGATAAACATGAAATATAACATGTATGCCTGGTTTCAGGGTATATAAGGAAGGGACTTAGTTTCCATGTATCATCACTGACTTTTAAAGAAAGTATTCACAGATAGCCACATATAGCAAATATCCAGGTTAAGTAATTGTGTAATTGCACAGGTAATTAAGATAGGCAAGGGTATTGTAGTGGTTAGTGGAGGAATCCAATTATTGGCCCAATCTATTTCACAAGGTTGTTGGGATGAAACAAGATAGGGTTAATAATACGTTTTAAAAACTGTTTCCTGCAACCCCAGGAATAGTTCTGTGAATATATTTTTCATTGCAACTATAATATGTTTTCTAAGAGAGGGTTATAAAGCCCAAACAATATATAATTTACATAAACACTGAAAATAATTTTTCCATGCTGTAGAAATCTTTAAAATAGAACACTGCTGATTCTTATTCATCACTCTATCGATCTATCCACCCATCTAAAGTAAATATATATTGACATAAAGATGGCCATTTATATGTACCTTTGGATTATCCAAATACTTGCCTAGAATATATCCCACTGACAATGTCATTCTGAATGGAGTCTTCTTTTGACAAATTGGGGCCAGCAGCCTTAGACACAAGTAAAACCACCAGACCTCTCATCTGCAAATTGTTCCTGGTGTCAGACACAAAGCCCCTAGAAAAGAGGAAAAAGAATCACATAAGTCCAAATACACTATAGAATTCTCCTAAATTGATCTTTTGTCAAATGTGTTAGCTTCACAGAACAGCAAGCACTCATTGTTCATATAATATTCCCAAATAGGTGCTTCAATGAGTTACACAGGGAGTCCTCGACTTACATCCATTCATTTAGTGACCATTCAAAGTTACAACAGCACTGAAAAAAGTTACTTGCTATGACCATTTTTCACACTTACAACTGTGGCAACATTCCCATGGCCACGTGATCAAAATTCGGGCACTTGACAACTGGTATGTATTTATGACAGCTGCACTGTCCCAGGGTCTTAAGATCAATATTTGTAACCTTCCCAGATGGTTCCTGACAACCACTTAACAGTCACAAGATTCACTTAACAGCTGAAGTAATTCACTTACTATATTTTTTGGACTATAAGAATTTTTGCTAAAAATGGGGGCATTTTTACCTTCCCCCAGCCTTCCTGAAGCAGGCAGAGTGCTTCTGGGGGCTGGGGGAAGGGAAAAACGCCTCGGTTTTTGTGAAAAACGGCCCATTTTTCACCTGTTTTTCGCAAAAACGGAGACATTTTTGCCTTCCTCCAATCCTGCTAAAGCTTGCAGAGTGCTTCTGGGGGCTGGGGGGAGGAAAAATGGCCCGTTTGTCACAAAAATTGGATGTGGGTGGTGGTGCTTTGGGAGGCCAAAAATGGTGTATAAGTCGCACCAAAATTTCCATGCTCTTTTAGGGGGGGGGAGTTGCATCTTATGCTCTGAAAAATACGGTAATAACTATGGCAAAAATGTTGTAAAATGGCGCAAGTCACTTAACAACTCTCTTGCTTAGCAATGGAAATTTTGGGCCCCATTGCCATTGTAAGTTGTGGACTACCTGTAAATCCAATTTGAATAACCATTTAAATACTGAGGTTATTTTGAATATGCTAAATAACGATAATTTTTGATCATGTAAAGATACTTTAAACCATACTTCAAGCTACTTTTCTCAATGTTTCCCATTCTGAGATCTCTAGATTGCCAAAACTACTACTAGTCACAGAATTCCCAATTACTTTGTCTATTGGCCATTCTAGCTGAACATTCTGGAATTCAGAGCTTTAAAACTTGGCCAACAATGTGTCAACAGAAACCTCTCTTTATTCCAAGTAATACTTTAATTTTTAAAGATTCTTTCAATTAAAAAATAACTAAATTGAAAACTGGTGTGCCAAAGTTAAGTGCCAGCCTCAAGCTGAATTGTTACTTCCAAGAATGTTTCTTGTCCCTCCATATACGCCAGAGGCCTTTGTAGAAAGTTAAAATGACACAAGATTGAATCTCAGGGCTTTATTGGAATTATACTACCTAAGTATATATTCAGAGAGTACTAAAAATCTGGGGTTGAGTTCTTAAGGAGCTATGCAAAACCAATTTCTTTCTGAGAACTATGATGCTTGAATACTATAATAAATTAGCAAAATCTAACCAGGATCAGTCATGGAGACCAACAGGGAGTCTCAGGGTTATGAGCTAGATTGAAAAACCAAACAAAAATTCAAAAAGGCAATGACAAATTATTTTAATTGTTGCCAAGAACACGATAGGAACTTTGGAAATCTTTTAATTTTTTTTGAAATAACAATTTTAAACTAGCCAGATGCAGCTGACTTAGTTGTCTTTAAACTAAAAAAAGAAAACTGAATAAAATGTGATTCTGGAAAAATCAACATGTATTTCCTACATTTCATCCTGTTTATTAGACAAACTTCTTGCTATATATTTGATCACTGATTCATTGTATTTGTATTTTGTATTTCTCACTGTTACAAAACTACTAAAGCAACAGTTCATGTATTGGAGGCATTATGTTCAAGAGGAAGGTTCATTTTATTTAGCATATATGGAAGGGTATAAAAATTCAAATAAAATTAATATACTATGGCAGGGGTGGCGAACACGCGGCTCTTGAGCCGCATGCGGCTCCCGGCCAAAATGAATGCGGCTCTTTGCCTCTTATCATTATTTTGTATACTGTGGCTCTTTGCCAAGTTTGGATTTTGTCCCTTTCGGCGCTAAACCCGGATCGCGCGCTCCCTTTCGGCGCTAAACCCGGAAGTACGGTCTTGTCCCGCCCCTGGCGACGCGACGACGCTTGCCTGCGCTCCACCAGCTCGGCTGGGAACGGAGACGTTTCTCTGCTCAGCAATGTCTTCAGTGGAGCGGTGGCAGCCTGGCAGGCTGAACCTGCGTCCCTTTCAGGCGCTCCGCTCCGCTGAGGAAACGTCTCTGTTCCCAGCCGAGCTGGTGGAGCGCAGGCAAGCGTCGTTGCGTCGCCAGGGGCGGGGCAAGACCGTACTTCCGGGTTTAGCGCCGAAAGGGAGGGCGTGGTGTGGCTCTCTGACTCTCACAGTTTAAAATTTTGGCTCTTTTTGTCGAACTTGTTCGCCACCCCTGTACTATAGCATTAGAGATTGTATAGTTAAGCAGCTAACCCTGAAGGTATTTTGCAAGTTGTACAACTGATTTAAATGAAATCACTATTCAAACTAGATGCTCAAAATTCTAAAGTTAGAAGAAAAGTTCTGTCTACACATCCATCTTCATTGAGATTGAATGAAAATGTAAATGAAGTCAATTACCATATGACAGAAAATACATAAAAATAGAATATAGAGACAGTGAAGCAATCTCTGAAATACTTCCGTTTTTGTGAGAACATTGCTAATTCATAGCAACTCCATGTAGAGAAATAGTGGCGACTATGGTATTAAGCAAGGACAGAGGCAGAAATTCATATAATACCCATGCATATGATTCTAAACCATCTAGTGTTGTCTAAGATTATTTATATTTCCTTTCCAAATTGTGAGCTAAGAAACTTATTTTCTAACCATTCAAAGTTATAAACAGACTTACATTAAAGACATGGAGTCAGTCTTTGCTAAAGTTAATTGCAAGAGATTTGAAACAAATAAACCCTACAGTAATCCTCCTTTAGTAATCAGAAGCTACCGCAATCACTTGAAATGGCTTCAGGGGTCATATTCACATTCTACCTGAATCCATATCCCTAGAGATATTCAACCCATGTCACAGGTACATAAAAGTCTTCCAGATGGTGCAATTATTCTTGATGGATATGTAGCAGAAGACAGGTTCCTCTAGGGGAAATAGCGGCTGGAAGCAGCACAAGTGGAACCGGGCGCATGCACACACACAACTTAACATCAGAGTCAGATTCCTTCCTAAAACCTTGGGCAAAATATTACCACAAGTGTAAATATAAACTCACAAGATTATGAAGTAGCTTATTCTAGTTTGCCCATCTAATTATTATTAAACACTATGCCTTCAAGCTAAAATTGAATTAGACCTGTATAATTCTCCACTGCAAATCCAGGTTTCCAGAGCTACTAAACAATAGGAGGGAAACACAATTTTCTCCATGCTATTCTTGTGAGAAAAATAAGTTTTAAAATTAACAAATTTCTATGTAAATGAAGAACTCTTTTAATGTTCTTGACTTGCTATGAAGAGGGAAAGCCCAGCTTAGAAACAAGCATGCTATTGAAGTGTGCTGATACAAAGACTCGCACCACCCACCCAAACAGTAACACTGGATAATATTTTTTATGCTAAAAGAATTACACCTCCTACTACTGTCCATCTGTTTAAGAGAATAAATCAAGCAAACATAAGCATTCTTACAAAAGCTCTGCATACAGTACTTAAATTTCCAATGTTCAGCTAGTTCTCTTCTCAGTAGATATAAGACATAAACCTATAATTCCAGTGGTTTCTATTCATTGAAACGTTTTTGGCAAAAAGAGGGACAAACTTTGGAGGATAATTTACACAAAGGCCATTCAACAATTACATTTTAGCAATCGTATCTATAGATCATCAGACAAATCAATGTATAGTGCAAAGACTAAACACATACTTTTTAAAATGTTTAAAAGAATTCAAGGAAGAAGTTGAAACATGATTAACAATTCACGTCCACACTTTAAAATGTAATTTTAATGGCAGCATTTACAGAATACATTAAATCTGTGTTGCATGTGACAAGAAAAATAAAGTGAATAATTGCAAATTACCTATAACATATGTCTAAAAATATATTGGGTATAAATGAATTTCTGTGCCTTAGTGGAATGTTCATTAAATATTAAGAAATTTTACGGCACACAACTGCTGGTAGAATAACACAAGTAAGTACATGGTCTGTTATAAAGAATGAATATTGAAAAAATGTGAAAATAGCTCTGTGTAGATTGTCTCATATCTAACAAAAAGGGCAGTACAGAGTCAAGAGTCAGTGGTAACATAAAAAATAAGTTAAACATGGAAACAAAGTAGGTGCATCAAAAAACATGACAAGAAAGGATCAAGAATTAATGGATGCTGAATGACTGTGGACTGAAAACAGTGAGTGAACAGTCTGAAAGAAATGCCCTGATATAAATTGATTAGAAAGAATAAACTAGAAGCTGAAAAAAATATGATGGAAGAGCAAGTGGATTAAAGAAAAAAGGAAGACTGAGAAATCATGATTGGGTTGAGATTATTTGTACCAGATACAAATGCACACACAAGAACTGTCAGGAACCCGGGGAGGAGCCAACGTCACGACAATACAGACGTGAGGTCTCGATGCTCCGAGACCGCAGCCTACTTTTGCCGCTGGGTGGTCCAATTGGACTTAAACCATCCCTCAGAGATGGTGAACAGGAAGAATATGTCTTGCTGATCTCAGGGACATCGCAAAGTCCCTGATCGATCCAAGACAAGTTCTTCAAGCCTGCGACAAAAAATGCAGCCACTAGGCTGATGAAGTCGGGGCGGCTCCAAAATGGAAGGATACGGAAACAGAAAGTGTTTCCAACTGGTGAGGATTTTTTACCATTTTAAAAGAGACTGCCTATAAAAAACTTAAAATTAATTTAAATTGGATCCAAGAGAAGTTCTTCAAGCCTGCGACAAAAAATCCAGCCACTAGGCTGATGAAGTCGGGGCGGCTCCAAAATGGAAGGATACGGAAACAGAAAGTGTTTCCAGCTGGTGAAGATTTTTTACCATTTTAAAAGAGACTGCCTATAAAAAACTTAAAATTAATTTAAATTGGAGAACAGAAGAAATAAGCGGCGGAATTAAGTTTGGAATGGTTTTGGACAGTGGGTTATTTACTTTTTAAATGCTATGTTCACGGATGGAATTTATGCAAGCTTTTTAAAATGAATGGATTAAGTTTTCTTCTATTTTTTTTCTTTTATTACTCTTTGTAACCTATGGACTAAAATTCTCTTTCATTACTGTCGGTGTTTTTCTAACTCATTCAAGAATCGGACCTTTTTTTAAAAAACTTGAAATACAAAAAAGATACAAAAAGAAACAAAGAGAATTGCAACAATAACACTGCTACTTGGAGTCTGGAGGTTTGTGTATTGAAAATGAAACACTCTTACTTTTCTTGCTGATTGTACTGGCTTGGCGCTCCAAGGTCTCACTGCTTGTTTATAGAGAGCGATAAGAGGAAGGGCATGCAGATGTCCCTTTGAAGTATATCTTCAACCAGAGAAAAGTGAAAATAAAAAATTATTGTAAATCTATGCTTAATGTTGTAAAAATCTTCCAAGCTAGAGCAGCAGTGTTTGTTAGCTGGAGATAATGGCACAATTTCAACAGCAGAAAGAAACTTCAAGCCTGCAAAAGATATTCTTAGAAATTCAGAAATTATCAAACACATTTGAGAGGATGGAGAAGTTGGAAGACTTAGAGCATCTAACAGTAAAATACGATGAAGAAGTTGGAGATGTTTATCAAGTGGAAAAAGTGGAGGTTAGAATCCTAAAAACTGAAGAGGAAAATGACCATAAAGAAATTAAATTTGCTGATATTTATGGTGATTGGTCTGTTTCTGGAAATGGAAAGAGTGGAATACTAAAAGAGGAATTAAATGGAGACGAACTTTACCCCAGATGGCAAGACACAGAAGAAGAAAAAACAAGAATTTATGGATCTAAAGAAAATTTTTTATTAGCAACATCATTGATAACACTACTGACAATCAAAGATAAGTTGATTAAGGAAACAGAAGAAGGGCATCGAAATTACATGAGAGATTTTATAAGCAAGGAGTTGCTAGGAGAAGTCCATACAAATTTGATTAAGGAGATGATTAGAGGACTGACACCACAAATGGCAGAAGACATGAGACTGTTTTGCTACTGGAAAGATACAGATTGATAGATAGAAGTGTATAATTTAAAACTAGTTAAACTTAGTGAAATTTAGTGACAATAGATATAGTTAAATAAATAATTGATAATGATAATAATGTATACAATGTGTAGTGTTATGATAAGTAATAATTGATATGAATATTGAATAGTATCCATTAAAGGAAGATTAGAAATCCTTTTGGATTATATATAAAGGTTAATAAAAAAGAATTAAATTAGATTCAGTTAAGTCTTGATTATTAGGGGGAAAATGTTATGATACAGGATATAGTCAAATAAAGGAGGGATAATGATAACAACGTATATATATGTATGGGTACAATATAAGGAAACTGGATATAAATTGTAAACAGTGATTTGGAAAGGAAGATTAGAAAATTTTGTTACTGAATATTATGGATGTTTAGCTAGAAAAGGACATAAGGATTCAGTGTTATTGGAGGATTTTAGAAATAGTAAATGAAATGCCAGTATGTGGTTATGCATTAAATCTTGGTATATTTTATGATGAAGGACATTTAAACAATTATAGTCAAATGTAAATGAAGGTATGATGATGGTAACATGTATAAATATCTGAGTTAAAATACTTGAGTTAATATGAATTATGCTTGATGACTGTGGAAGAGATGCACAAAAGCCTTTTTGTAACCAACTGATACACTTTCTACAGTATGTAAAGAAGGAAGATTTTATGTGTTGTGTTTGTTTTGAAAATTAAAAATATTTTTTTTTATTAAAACAAAAAAGAACTGTCAGGAACCCCTTATCCAAAACATAATTTCACAATGACTGTACATTTCTTGTGGAGGAAAGCCATATAAGCCTAGTAAACGATGCAGCTACTTGAACATGTTTCCTACGGTTACCTTCTGAACCTAGATTTCTGGACAGCTCTAGTAGGTATCAGAATTGGGCAAAGCATTTGAAAGAGTGCTCTACAATTTCTATTTGCACATATAAAAAGCATATCTGTTTTGCACTGTTGTATCTTTCAGAAATTTTAAGGGGTTGCTTAAAAATTAATATATGTGTCATACATGATGTTTATTGAAGAAGCACAAAGAAAAGAAGAAAAGAGGTCCAGAAAAAGCACCTAGGTCCTATACAGAAATTCCAGTTTGTAAAACCTACGTTATGATACTTTCAGTCTGTTGCACAATCCCATCATCCATATAATATTATTGTCTACAAAAGCAGATGACAGTTAGTTTTAGTAACTAAAGTATTATTGTTTCCACAATATCAAGCAATCTATTAACTGTGAACAAAGATTACATTTTTCACACAACATAGATATTGAACCCTTACAGTTAATAATTTGTGGAAAAGTAACTTGAAAATTCTGATATATTTCCCATAGATATGTTCCTCCCTGAGAAAGCTCAAGATTTCAAAAGGTGAGACATTTAAGCAACTTGTGGTTTTGGAAATGTTCGTTTCCACAGCAACCAGCATCATTTTCTTTATATAGCATTATAAACAGATGGCAAAAAGAATGCCTGTGTTTCTTTGCCAGCATGTCAATAAAAACTTTAGTACTACAGTACTGTATATTTGAATTATTTAACAATCCAGGTATATTACCCACAGAACTTACTATTGCAGTCAAATGTTAGTAAATTTTCATTCTCTCTCTATACATTTTGTTTCTTAGGTAATCTTTTGTTAATTAGCTATCTTTTGTTAAATTACTTCTGATACCCACATTTTCAAAATACAGTGTTTTAAGACAAAAGAATGAATCTTTTTCAGGAGACCTATAAAAACCTGAATGGAACACTTAATGAAATGAGAAAGAGCGTTGGTAACTTACCTGATACGCCTCTTCTAATAAGGTGGAGATAGCATCCTGCATGGGTTGACATTGTCCGTGCTCTGATTGGATTGAGTCTGATTACTAATTAATTAACCCCCTATATAACCCGCCTCCATGAGTGGTACCACACCCAGTTTCCGGCGAAGAGAAAAAAAGACAGACTCTACTAAGATCAAATTTAGTGATTCATAAAAAAAATAGCCAAAAGAATATCATCAACCTGGCGAGATAAACTTCTCAGAACAGAAAAACAGTCCCGTAGAAACAAGGAACAGTCAAATCCTGGGCTGGGGCTGGATGCTATCTCCACCTTATTAGAAGAGGCGTATCAGGTAAGTTACCAATGCCCTTTCTCAATAAGGATGGAGATAGCATCCATGCATGGGACATACCCAAGCCATACCATCCTCAAGAGTGGGCAATTGACTGTTCTGAAACTGACCCGCCCAACCGAACGGCCTGCAGAACTCGTCTGCCAAAGGAAGCATCTGCAGATGCGAACTTATCAAGCTTGTAATTGTGGATGAAAGGGGACAGAGAGGCCCACATAGCAGCTTTGCAAATTTCCTCCAGGGAAGCCTGAGTCGCCCTCACCGTCGTTCTGGCAGCGTTCATTGTAGAATGGGCCATTACCCCCACTGGCACCCTCTACTGGCGTGAGTCATATGCTGCTGCTATGCAATGTCCAACCCACCTGCTGATAGTAGCCACCTAGACCTTTTGTCCCAGGGAAGGAGACTGGAAAGAAATAAATGGGCTTCTGATTGTCTGGTTTCTACCATTCATTCAATGTAAATTTGCAGCGCCTGACGCACATCTAAGTTGTGCCATCGGTGTTCCAATTCATGTCTGGGAGAGGGACAAAAATCTGGCTGCACTACCTCCTGCGTGTGATGGAACCAGGAACCAACCTTCGGTATAAAAGAAGGATCTCGTCTAAGGACCACCCTGTCCACATGGAACCTACAGAGGTCCTCCCTCACCAACAAAGCATGTAGTTCAGATATGCATCTCGCTGACGTCACTGCCACCAGGAATGCTACCTTCCAGGTAAGTAATTGTAAGGACACCTCCTGAAGGGGTTCTAAGGGCGGATCTTTCAGAGCCTCCAGGACCTTCGCCAGATCCCAGGTCGGATATCTATGCACTGTGGGTGGTCTTAGATTAACCGCATCTTTAAGGAATCCCCGCACGTTGGGATGATGTGACAGCAATTGTCTCCCATCCCAGGTGAGTACGGTGCTCAATGCAACCACCTGTCTCCTAAGAGTGTTAGGTGATAGCCCCTTCTCCAGACCATCCTGGAGAAATTCCAGGACTTGAGGGATGGTGGACTTAACTGGTGAAATGTGCTTGGCTGCACACCAACGAGAAAATTTTTTCGGGGTGGCATTATAGATGCGGACTGTTGACAGTCTCCGGGAGGCTTGTATGGTGAAGATGACCCTGTATGAGAGACTGCTGTCCCTCAGCGTGAGCTGCTCAACCACTAAATGGTCAACTGCAGCCACTGGGGGTCCGGGTGTTCCAATGACCCCTGGATCAGGACAACCTTGTCCAGTGGAATCCTCCAAAGTCTCTTCATGGACAGCGACTGCAGGTCGGCAAATCAAGGGCGCCTCGGCCAGTATGATGCCAGAAGGATTACCTCCTCCCTGGCGCAGATGACCCTGCGGATGACTCTGGGGAGGAGAGGGACCAGGGGGAAAGCATAGAGGAGACCCCTGGGCCAGGGGCTGCGAAGGGCATCCACTCCTTCCGCTCCAGGTGTGTTGAACCATGTGAAAAACCTCAGGAGCTGGGCGTTAGCTGGGGTGGCAAACAGGTCTATGATTGGGAGTCCATACCGCTGCGTGATCTCCTGAATAAGACAAAGATGCAGTCGCCATTCAGCTTGGTCAACTGTAGCCCTGCTCAACCAATCCGCAGTGACATTAGCGGTGCCAGAAATATGCTCCACCGAAATGGACAAGAGATTATCCTCTGCCCAGGAGACCAGGACATCAGCCTCTGACATAACACCACAAGACCTCGTTCACCCCTGCCTATCAATGTGGGCCTTAGCTGCCATATTGTCGGTTAGAATAAGGACATGCTACTCCAAGATGGAATCCCGAAATTTCAACAGGGCCAACCTCATGGCCCACATTTCCAACCAGTTAATGCTTTGCTCTGCCTTCTCCTGGGACCATTGTCCTTGTGCCATTTGTGTCCCCATATGGGCACTCCAACTGTAGAGGCTAGCATCTGTGGTAACCGTCACTCTTTCGAAAACCCTAAAATGACACCCCCTCTCAATGGCCAGTGACTTCCACCAGCAGAGAGATTGGCGAACCACCTGGGGTAAAGGCATTTTAGTCAAGGAAACACTGTGGTTAGACTTCTGGTAGGGGAGGAGGAACCATTGTAATTCCCTTGTATGTAATCTAGCCCAGGGCACAATGGATATAGTAGAAACAAGCCTGTCAGCACTTTGTGGGCCGCACTGCCGTTCTTGGCGCTTAGGTGCTTGTCTGCCTGCTGTCTGAGGAGTTTCTTGTGGCTCCGTGCTTCTGCGCCTCCTACCTTGCCCCGCGCTTCCTCCAAAGCCTCGCTGTGAACCGGTAAGTGGAGGCGTGTTTAATCTGCGATGCCCTGCCACCGTGCGGCAAAAGGGCTCCTTCCCCAACTCCGGAGGCTGTTAAGACCCAGGAGACAATCGCCTCAGTAGCAACAGCAATTTGTTTTTCTGTGAGGCATTCGAATCAGCGTGGGGAAGGATTAGCGCCCTGTCAGAACGAGGGAGAGTAGCGCACACGCGAGCCTGTAACCAGCAACCTTGTCAGCAGCCAGGCTTTAGAGCCCTGGATCTGGCAGTACTCACAGTCACTGCAAGCAGGAATTGTCAAATTATTCAGATTAATTGTAGCAACATATATCAGAGATGGAATGGATAACATGACCGTCCCAGAGTGGATTGAGTCAGAAACTGGGTGGTACCACTCATGGAGACAGGTTATATAGGGGATTAATTAGTTAAAAATCAGACTCAGTCCAATCAGAGCACGGACAGTATCAACCCATGCATGGATGCTATCTCCACCCTTATTGAGCAAAGTCTCTGGTGACCCGGAAAAAGCCCCCTTTGCCAGCGATCGCGAGTCAGCCCCCAGGCTGCTGAAACTGCTGACAGCTCCTATACGCAAGCGCAGGAGAGAAGCATGTCGTTTTGGTGAGTTTTTAAATCCTTTTTTCTACTGGCGAGAGAACACCCTAAATTTGGAAATGTAATTTAAAATAAAGGCTGACTAGAGAGAAAGCGGCGGATTTAAGTTGGCCAATTGAAGTTTTTCTTTTTCCCCTTTTTACTTTTGAATCTTTTTCTTCTAGCTTTGTGGCAGTGCTTATATTATCTTGCTGGGGAGGTAGTGATTTTTTCTTCTTCCTTGGCTCCTTGACTCCTTTTTTTTTTTTTTTGAAGCTTTGAAGTATACAGAAATTAAAAGCAGGAGCTGAAAGCAAGGATGAAAAGTTAGATACCATTGTAAAGAAGACTGAGAGTATAGAAGAAAGAATTGAGACAATAGAGCAATGAACTGAAAACATAGAACAAAAAACAGCTAAAACGGAAGGAAAAATAGAAAATATGCAACATTGGATGATGAAATACGAGGACAGAATCCAAAAAATTGAAGAAAAGGTTCAACAAGAAGTGAAGAAGGTTGAGGAGTTTGACAGCAGATTGAGCAACGTGGAAAGGGAGAGCAGTGGAATATTAGGATGGGAGATGGATAGGTCTGAATTTTTCTTAAGATTTCAAAACATAGAAGAAGAAGGAGAGAACCTAGTACAAATAATATCTGAAATTTTGACAAACGTATTAGAGATATCCCAAGAGAAGATGATGGATGGCATAGATGAAGCATTCAGAGTACATACAAGATATGCAATGAGAAATGCCCTTCCAAGGGAAGTCCACGTAAGATTTACTAAGAAAGCAACTAACTACAAATATTACAGAAAACGATAGAAAATTAGAATATAAAGGCAAGGAGATTGTAGTTCTGAAACAAATCCCAAGAAGAGTGAGAGAGAAGAGAAGAGAATATCAAATTTTGACTAAGGTTCTGATTAAAAAAGGTGTTAATTATAGATGGCTCATACTGGGTCTGATTAAAAAAGGTGTTAATTATAGATGGCTCATACCAGAAAGTCTATTATTTGTATGGCAAGGGCAAAGATATAGAATAGATACAATCGATAAGGCAGAAGCTTTCTATGCAGAACATTTTAGAGAAATGGCTGAGAAAACTGGAAAAGAAGAACTATTGGCACAACTAGTGGAGGCACCCATAATTGAGATTGAAAAAGTAGAAGGTGCTGTAGGCGGAATTGATAAAGAAGAAGGCATGGTGGGTGGCATAAATCCCAGAGAACAATGAGAACCCAGATCAACTAGAGCTATAAATCCTGTATATAAAGTATAAACTTGGAGGGGAAAAAATGGTCACAATCAATATAAATAGACTTAACTCAACAATTAAAAGAAGGAAAATATTTCACAAATTAGAAAAGCTAAAACTTGACATAATTTGCTTACAAGAAGTGCATATTCAAAAGAGACATGAATAGCACAACCAAAAGTTGGAAAAATGTTTACTACACTGGTGAACTGTAAGAAAAGAGGAGTGATCTTCTATATTAAAGATAATATTCCAGCGAAACTAATCTATGCAGATGAAAAAGGGCGTTGGTACGAGAAAATAGAATAGGGAGGAGTCAAAAAATATTTACAGGAGGCTAATCTTCCCCAGATATCAGATGAAACTAGAACAATGTTGGAAGGTAAAATAACGATGAAGGAGCTAACAGAAGCACTTAAAAAACAAAATAATGGAAAGGCCCCGGGACCCGATGGATTACCAGTGGAATTCTACAAAACATTTGAAGAATCCTTGTCTCTCCCACTCTTAGAAATCATGAATGAAGTGATGTCTGAGAGTAGAATACCTAAATCATGGTCAGAAGCATACATTGCATTGCTACCTAAAGAGGAGACTGATTTAACACAAACCAAGGACTATAGACCAATCTCTTTATTAAATTCAGATTATAAGTTATTTGCATCTAAATTAGCAGAGAGACTTAAAAAGTACCTAAATAGTTTTATCTACTCTGATCAAAATCATTTTTTTTACCAAAGAGACAAATTAAAGACAATATGAGAATTATTTTGAATACTTTGGAATATTATGAGGCCCATCCCGAAAAACAAATGGCTTTGATGTTTCTTGATGCACAGAAGGCTTTTGATAACGTGAATTGGCAATTTATGTTCTTACAATTGGAACAGATGAATTTGGGTAAGAAATTTATTCAAACTATTCAAATGGTATATCATAAACAAACAGCAAAGATAATGGTAAATGGAGAATGGACAGACTCTATTGAAATAAAGAGAGATACGAGACAAGGTTGCCCACTATCACCGTTACTTTTTGTCTTAACATTAGAAGTTTTAAACAGAAAGATTAGAGAAGAAGAAGAAATAAAAGGAATGAAAATTTAAAAAGAAGAATTCAAGCTACAAGCGTTTGCAGATGATTTGGTTTTTATCCTTGAAGACCCATTAGAGACAGCACTCAAATTGTTAGAAAGAATAGAGGAGTACAGAAAAGTAGCAGGCTTGAAAATAAACAAAGACAAAACAAAGATTTTGACAAAGAATATACCATTAAGACAAAAGGAAGAGTTGGCGGAAGCTTTGCAGATTCAAGTCACAAACAAGGTTAAATACTTGGGGATATACCTATCAGCTAGATGCATCACTCTTAAGGAGGACAATTATACAAGACTAAAGCAACAAATTGCGACTGACTTGGTAAAATGGGAAAATCTACAACTATCAATGATAGGAAGAATCTCTACAATTAAAATGAACATTTTACCCAGAATCTTATACTTGTTCCAGACAATCCCAATCAGATTGGGCAAGGACTTTTTTTGAAGATCTAAACAAAATAGTTTTGAAGTTTATCTGGCAAGGGAAAAAAGCAAGAATAAAACTCAAATTGCTACAAAATGCTAGAACAAGAGGAGGATTGGGCTTACCTGACTGGGAGTTATATTATCAAGCAACAAACCTGATGTGGATTAAGGAGTGGATAACACTAAAAAAACTCTAGATTATTGAATGAAGAGGGTTATGATTTACTGTTAGGATGGCATGCCTTTTTATGGTATAAGGGAACAAAAGCACATGATTATTTTAGAAGACATTATATAAGGGAGGCTTTGCTATTAAATTGGGAAAAGATTAAAAGACTACACTACTTAAAAGCGCCAGTCTGGATATAAACCATTGAAGCATTTTCATACCCAATAATATATAAAAAGGAACAAACAGGTATGTTGAAATATTGAATGCAGAGGGTGAACTCAAATCTATCCAAGAGTTGAAACAAGAAGGAATAGAAATGAATTGGTATTCATATGTGCAGATACACTCTAGATATAATGAAGATAGAAAATCAAAAGGTCTTTACAACAAAATGACTGAGCTAGACAAAAATTTAACAGGTACTGATGAAAATCTGCCTAACCCCCTACTATTAAGAACTGTAGATTATAGGCCCCACTTATTTTTTAACCACTTCTACCTATTTCTCTACCCATCTCTCTCATCTCTTTCATCTTGTAATCTTGGTTGCCGTTCTGTTATGATTTTTAACGGGCAGATTTATTTAACACCTTTAGCACCCAGTAACCATCTTTAGCCCGATGTATTTATGTATCTATTATTTACCATTTATTATGTATACGAGGTCTGACCTTATTTTGATGCTGGAGTCCCCCCTCTCGCAGCTATGGCCTCCTGCCCTCTCAAGGGCCCACCTCGAGGACGGGTTCATTAACCCAGAGAGGTGGAGGAAGCGCACACTGAGGGGTTTTTTAATTAATTGTTTTTTAAAAGTTGTAAGGGGTTCCAGGGGTGGGGGGGGGGAAGTCAGGAGGGATGGGAGAGCCAGGCACCTAGGTGTGGTCGAGGGGGGAGGGAGCGGAGTGGGGGAGGAGAGGGAAGATAGCATTCCTGTGAAGGGCTCCTTGATACCAACGGTCGTGGGGAGGGGCAGGTACGAGGACAGATCAAGAGCGCGTAGTCGGTTGGGAGACCGGGGTTTTTGGTCATTCCCGGTCGTTCGTACCAACCCCTGCAGACTAGGTGGTCAGGTTCTACAGACCCAAGGCCTGAGACTGATGTTATGCAACGCGAGGTCCGTTGTCAATAAGGCCCCCCTCATCCACGATCTAATTTTGGAGGGGGTGCCGGACCTCGCAGGAATAACCGAGACCTGGTTGGGCCACGAGGGTGGTTTACCCCTCGTGGAAATGTGCCCGCCAGGTTATCGAGCATTTCACCAGCCTCGGGCCCAGGGAAGGGGCGGTGGGGTAGCAGTGATTATCCGGGAAGACTTAGAGCCGAGAGAGTTCACTGTGCCACAGACATCCGGGTGTGAGTCCCTTGTCGTGAGATGGGGCCCAGGGAGGCAGTTGGGCCTGCTGATAGTATACCTGGCTCCTCGCTATACGTCAGCGGCCCTGCCTGAACTCCTCGAGCTGATCTCATCGGTGGCGGTTGAGACCCCCAAACTGTTAGTGATGGGGGATTTTAATCTGCCGTCGATGGGAGAAGCGTCTGAGGGGGTTCGGGAGTTCATGGCTTCCATGACAGCCATGGACCTGACCCAGTTAATTCAGGGCCCTACTCACGAGGGAGGCCACACGCTGGACCTTGTCTTTGTCTCTGGCCAATGGACGAGTGATCTGGGAATAGGGGATCTAGCTATTATTCCCCTGTCATGGTCGGATCACTCACTTCTCCGGCTTGACTTCCCTGGTGCTACCCCCCACCGCGAGGAGGCGGAACCGGAAGGCATTAGATGGTTCCGCCCCAAGCGCCTGATGGAACCAGATAGGTTCCAGACGGAGTTTGGGCCACCTCCTGTGGATCTGACCCGCCCTCGAGTAGAGGACCTGGTAGACGCATGGAACAGTGTGACTACCGGGGCCCTAGACCAGGTGGCGCCTTTGCGGCCTCTCCTGCGGCGACGAACCACCCTGGCCCCTTGGTTTACTGAGGAGCTAAGGGTGATGAAACGCCACAAGAGACGCCTAGAGAGTCGTTGGAGATCCTCCCGTTCCGAATTTGACCGAGCACAGGCAAGAGCCTATTTGAGGACGTACCTTGTGGCACTAAGAGCGGCCAAACGTCAATATTGTGCCGCTCTTATTGCGTCCGCAGATAACCGCCCTGCCGCCCTGTTTCGGGTGACTCGCTCCCTCTTGTTTGAGAGACCGCGGGAAGCCCCTTTACAGGGCAGAGCAGAGGAGTTTGGGAAATATCTACAGGACAAAGTCGCTCAAATCCGGATGGGATGGGCCCCTTTCAGTGGTCCAGTAGAGACGCCCGTGGCGAGTCTTGAGGGACCGCTTTGGGAGGAGTTTGACTCGGTTGCCATCGAGGATTTGGACGGGTTGCGTGGACGTCTGCGACCCACCACATGTTTATTGGACCCGTGTCCCTCCTGGCTTGTACTGGCATCCTGGGAGGTTACGCGCGACTGGCTCCTGGGCCTAGTGAACGCCTCGTTGGGTGAGGGATCTCTACCGGCCGCCTTGAAAGAGGCGGTGGTGAGGCCCCTGCTCAAGAAGCCTTCCCTGGACCCAACGGACCTAGCCAATTATCGTCCTGTCTCCAACCTTCCTTTTTTAGCGAAGGTTGTAGAGAATGTGGTGGTACAGCAGTTCCCACGTCACCTGGAGGAAAATGATTATCTAGACCCGCGCCAGTCCGGCTTCCGACCCGGGCACAGCACGGAGACGGCCTTGGTCGCATTGGTTGATGATCTCTGGAGGGCCAGAGATAGGGGTTGTTCCTCTATCCTGGTCCTATTAGATCTCTCGGCGGCGTTCGATACCATCGACCATGGTATCCTGTTGCACCGGCTAGAGGGGCTGGGAGTCAGGGGCACCGTTTTACGGTGATTTGGCTCCTACCTCTCTGACCGGACGCAACGTGTGTTGGCAGGGGAGCAGAGTTCGACCCGGAGGTCACTCACATGTGGAGTGCCACAGGGATCGGTGCTCTCGCCTCTCCTGTTCAACACATACATGAAACCGCTGGGCGAGATCATCCGTGGTTTTGGGGTGGGATATCATCTGTATGCTGATGATACTCAGCTATACATTTCCACCCCGAACCACCCCAATGAGGCCGTCGAAATGATGTCCCGGTGTTTGGAGGCCGTACGGGTCTGGATGGATGGCAACCGACTAAAACTCAACCCTTCCAAGACGGAGTGGCTGTGGCTTCCGGCCCCCCGGTTCAACCAGGTGCTTCCATCTCTGGCCATTGGGGGCGTGCAACTAGCCCCCATGGAACAGGTGCGCAATTTGGGCATCCTCCTAGATGCCCGGCTGTCCATGGATGACCATGTAACAGCCGTGGCTAGGGGGGCGTTCCATCAGGTCCGCCTGATGCGCCAATTGCGCCCCTTATTGGACCGGGATGCCCTACGCACAGTCACCCATGCGCTAGTGACGTCTCGCCTGGACTACTGCAATGCTCTCTACATGGGGCTTCCCTTGAGATGCACTCGGAGACTACAGTTGGTCCAGAACGCGGCCGCGCGGGTGATTATGGGGAGGTCTAGATACTCCCCTGTAACACCTCTCCTGCGCGAGCTGCACTGGCTTCCTGTGGTCTACCGAGTGCGTTTCAAGGTTTTGATTATGATCTTTAAAGCGCTTCATGGCATAGGACCTAGTTACATGCAGGATCGCATCCTGCCCCACACATCCCTACGACCAATTCGCTCACACAGAGAGGGACTTCTCCGGGTGCCGTCCGCCAAACAGTGTCGGGGGGCGACATCCAGGAGCAGAGCCTTCTCTGTGATGGGCCCAGCCCTGTGGAATGACCTCCCCCGTGACATCAGGATTATTTCCGATCTCCGCTCCTTCCGTGTACAGTTGAAGACCCACCTCTTTCAATCATCCGGCCTGGCTCAACCGTAATCTTTTCATATTCCTCCTGACTGTCTTTTTTTAATTTTAAATTTTTATTGTATATTGGGTTTTTTATTAGACGGGGCATGTTAATGGTTTTAATTTGTCTTAATGTTTTAATCTATTACCTCCTCCGTGCATGTATGTCTTTGTATATATGTATGTTTATATATGTCTTAGTGTACGCCGCCCCGAGTCCTGCCCGGAAAGGGAGCGGCTAATAAATCCAAATTTATTATTTATTATTATTAAAAAGTAATCAAAAAACTATATGGATATTTATTAGAGGTCAAACTACAAGAGGAACAAGTTAAAGAAACTATGATAGCTTGAGGGGGGAAATTTTGGACATGGGATTGAACTAGAGAAATGGCAGAAATTGTGGTCTCAAAATTAGAAAATGACAATGTCAACTGCATATAGGGAAAATTTGTATAAGATGTTTTACAGGTGGCATCTACCCCCAACGAGAATTGCAAGAATGTCCAAGAATAAATTGGAAAAGTGTTGGAAATTTCATCAGACACCGGGCTCATATTACCACATGTGGTGGACTTGCATTGAAGCTAAAAGATACTGGACTAAAATTCACATGTGGTTGGAGAAAATGATACACAAACACATAGACCTTAAACCAGAGATTTTTTAATTGGGAATCATACCAGAAATTTACAATAAAGACTTGAAATATTTGATTGTAAACGTTTTAACAGCAGCTAGAATCATATTTGCAAAAAATTGGAAAAATGAAACAGTTATTCGAAAGATAATGGAGTGTGCTGAAATGAGTAAATTGAAATTTGAAATTAGAGAACAAGTAGATGAGCAATTTTATAAGATATGGGATTTGTTTTATCAGTGGCTGGACAAAAAAACCTGGAAGTGAAAAATGTTTTATTTATGTTTTAATTGAAGGAGATAAGTGATAATACAATTATGTTGTTAAATAGATTAATAACGATACAATGAAAGACTGACATATATATGAATTGAATAATTTAGAATATTTTGTTTTAAAATGAAGGATAAGGATAATAATGAATTTATGTACATTTGATAGATGATTGGTGGCATTATGCATAACTCTAAGTAGTGATGTATATTATAAAGATATCTTGTTGATAAATAGTTTAATAAGGAAGTAATGAAAGATTGGTATATATATGAAGTGAGTATTTAGAATACTTTGCCTAAAAATGAAGGAATAACATTTTTGCTTGAATGTATGATGTACAAGGACAACAATGAACATAAGCATACTTGATGGATGATTTGAGGGATTATGCATAATTGAAAGTAGTGATGTATAAAAAACAGTTGGTAAATTCTTTTACACTGTAAAAATATTCAGAATGAGATAAGTGATTACATAAAGGTATATTTTTATTAAATAGACAATCAAGAATGCAAGGGAATTAGGTTCACTGAAAAGAAAGAAATGTTAACCGTAATTGAATATATGCTGTACAATGAAAGTGAGGTACCTAGTTATATTAGATGGAAAATTTGTGATTGTATACATAATTGAAAATATGGATGCACAAACGCTTGTAACCAAACGACATGCTGTATGTAATGGATGAGAATTTTTAATGTCGTCTTTTGTTTAAAAATTAAAAAAAATTAAAAAAAAACACACACAGCTTTGAACAACAGCCAGGAAAATAATTAAAGACACATTCAAATAATTTTCATCCAAACACTGAGGCATGACAGGTACTTTGGAATACTCGGAGACCCTATGAATTTAAAGTAACAGCACAACTTTACTGCTTATAATGTACATTTCCTCTTTCTTACGTGCATGCGCACACACACACACACACACACACACACACTCATCCATACTTACCCAAATCCTGCTCAACTAGTTGTCTAGGTAGAGCAGGGGTGGACAACTACGGCCCCTTTACGATCTGCGTTCTACACATCCCAGAATCCCTGAGCCACCATGGGTGGCTCTGGAAATTTGGCAGTTGAAATCCACTGGTCAAAAAATAGTTGTACACCCCAAACTAGAGGGATGGAAGCCGCCAAATCTGAGTTCAAAAACGACTCAAAGAGTGAGCAGGATTCAGGAGACTAATAACCTCCAGAATCCTTGATTTCTGATTCACAGGACTGGCTGCTATTTTTGCTTGATACAAACTTGGTAACTGTTGATGGGGTGAGGGCATGTTCCATGTACACAAGCCCAACTTTTTTGGCCTGGTTTCACATATTTTTTCTTTTGTTTCTTTAACAACTTGGTTCCTTCTTAACAACCTTCCCAAAGGGATCTTTTAGACAAGATTCCTGGCTTTTGTCCACGCTGCTTACAGTTGGCTTCATCTTTCAGTATGGCTGCTTCAGCCTAGTCTCCCACTGCTATCTTTCCGAAAGCTTTCTGAAGGAAACACAGCTTTATCAAGACATTGCAATTCTATTGTTTATTTTAGTTCTGGAAGTATGGAAAAAAGAAAAGGCAACGAGAGAATTGTGGGAGTAAAGATTTAAAAAGAAACTTATGAATTAAGGGTTTTGGTGGATGATTTGGTGCTGGTTCTGAAAGATCCTTGAAAGAGGATAGAAATATTATGGGAAATTTTTAAAAATGGTACATTAGCAGGTTTTAAAATTAATAAACAGAAGATGAAGATGTTAACAAAAATATAAAAACAGAAGATCAAACAGAACTTATAAGTAAAACAGACGGTAAAATATTTGGGCATCTTTATGACAAACATGAACCGTATGTTATTTCAAAATAATTGGATTAAGCTATGGAATGAAGTTAAAGATATGTTAAGATGGAAGTAATTACAATTGTCATTGTTTGGAAGAATTCTTGTGATAAAAATATCTTCTTGAATGATGTTTTCATTTCAGACAATAACTGCTTTGACAACTGATGCACCATTTAAATGGTAGAAGAAGAATATATCTAAATGTGTGTGGCAGAGGAAAAAACTATGAGTTAAATATGCTACAAGGTGCAAAGTAAAGAAGACTGGGGTTTTTGCAGCTAGCTTTTTTATTTCAATGAAAGAGTCAAATGCTGCTGAAAAACAAGGCTTTGAAGTTAAAAGGACATGACCTGGGATTTGGGTAGCGTGGATATATCTGTGATTAAGGTTAATACGGATTTTAAAAACCATTATGTTAGAGTCACCATGTTGAGAATATAAAATAGATACAAACCTAGTTTGTGCCCCAAAATACCCCTGTAGCTCTCAGCATAAAAGCAAATAATAAGAAAACACAAATGGCTAACCTATCGAGATATCAGAATTTTGTCAAGGGGTATGTAAGATAAAATCATGAGAACTGGTGGTAGAGGGATATAATTATCAATGTTCTCTCATATGCAATTATTAGAAAGATGTAAAACAGACAAAAGAATGTATGGTTTTAAATATTCTGTGAAACAGAATTGTGCACCAATGGTGAACAATTGCTAAAATGTATTCACTTATATTGAAAGCTATATGATAAAATGGGCTAAACGTTTTGGTTATAATACACAGATGGAACAATGGGCAAATATGTGGTTGAAAGGATGGACATTTACATTGCTAAAATCTTAAAAATAATGTTTATAAGATGAAAGTTGGTATTTTTCACCAAAGAAATTGTGTAGAACCGTGATGGCGAACCTATAGCATGTGTGTCACAGGTGGCACGGGAGCCATATTTGCTGGCATGGCAGTCCTCAGCTCCAGCACGCATGCACACACCGACTAGCTGATTTTGGGCCTTCTGGAGGGCCGGAGGAGGCTGTTTTCGCCCTCCCCAGACTTCAGGAAAGCCTCCAGAGCCTGTAACTTGTATAGTTACGCCAGCATTACTTTCACTCCAAGAGAAATTTAGTTGAAAGTGCACATATTAGTTGGAATATTTATTAATACAATTATATTTGTGGACAGTTGCTAAACAGCAACAATCTAAGTTGGCGCAGCCAATTGCTGAATCAATAGGGTTACACAATGAAAAGTTGTGGCTCCAAAAAACCATGTTATGAAACAAAATGTTGCAAGGACTCAGAAAATTAGGATCAATGAATATTAATATAGTGTCAATATATAAAATACTAATTCACAATTTCTGCATGAACCAAAATATACTTGTGCATTACTAAATCATCCTCACAATGTAGACAATTTTTCAGGGCAGTAGCAATAACTCTTAGACTTATATACCGCTTCACAGTGCTCTACAGCTCTCTCTAAGCGGTTTACTGAGTCAGTATATTGCCCCCAACAATCTCTTTCTTCATTTTACCAACCTCGGAAGGATGGAAGACTGAGTCAACCTTGAGCCGGTGAGAACTGAACTGCTGAACTGCTGGAAACCAGCAGTCAGCAGAAGTTGCCTGCTGCTAACCTGCATTCTAACCATTACGTCAACATGGCAAATGAGTTATGGGATCAGTTGAGCATCTTCTTGTCATGGCTTTGAGTCAAATATTGAGTACAATGTATTTATTCTCTCTGGTGGCTATGTACGCCTATATATAAATTGGAATGGTAATGAAATATGTGGCTATATATTGAATAGCTGCCCAATTCTTGGGTGAATAACACAGTCCTATAAACAAATCCATCCCAAGTGTCTTGGTAGGCCGAGTTATTAATCTTCTGCTATCTACATTTGCTGCTTTAGAATACTCAAAGAGAAGGAATGAAAGAGGACCAACACTGTAGAGCACCTATATAGAACTCTGCTGAAATCCCACACAGCAATCTGAAATAAGTATATAAGAGCCACCCACAGTGACACACACTTTTGCTAAGCAACAAAAGGATCAGGAGAAGCTACCTGGAAAAATATAAGCATACATTGAGAGTGCTATATTCAGAAAACATCTCCCAGGCTTCTTATTCTTTTCATCCAGTGTTTAATAAGTACAGGTTTATTTTTTTATATTCTGAATCAAAAATTGTATGTCCATGCAAACCTACCCAATTCTAATTGGCCAGGCTACATTTGAGTTCCAGAAGAATTCCTATACATTTTTATATCTTCCAACAAGGTTTTAAGTAGTTCATCAAGATTGGCAAGTCCCATTTTTGTCACCCTTCCTGCTAGTTTACAGTATTTATGCCACACTCACCAGATTCTTGGCCATTTACAATAATGATAACAAAAACAAGGTAAAATAGTTAAAATTCCACAGTAAGATTAAATAATTCAACACAGCCATCATTCACTATAAAACATTTGGAACTAACCTTTAAGGTAAAGGGAAACCGTTTACCTTTCTGCTCTCATCTGCTAATCATTCCTTACTCTAGGGGGCAGAGCTCATCTCCGTTTCAAAGCCGAAGAGCCAGCGCTGTCCGAAGATGTCTCTGTGGTCATGTGGCCAGCCTGACTAAATGCCAAAAGCGCACGAAACACTATTACCTTCTCATCAAAGATGAATCCTATTTTCCTACTTGCATTTTTACATGCTTTCGAACTGCTAGGTTGGCAGAAGCTGGGACAAGTAATGGGAGCTCACTCTATTACGCGGCACTAGGGATTTGAACCTCCGAACTGCCAACCTTTCTGATCAACAAGCTCAGCGTCTTAGCCACTGAGCCACCACATTCCTCTAACTTTTAAAGATAGACAAATCAATAATAGTGCTGACTCATCTGATTATAATAGTATAGATATTTAGATGAAACATTTAAAGAACTGAAGGTGATTCATACTAATTACCTTATGCAACTTACATTTTTATAAAAAGTTTAAGACCTCAATAACTGTCTTTTTAAAATGAGAGCTAATTATTTTAAGAATTTTAAGAATCCTAAATAAAGGTATGTAAAACCATACTAGCAGATTCAACATCTCCTGCCAAAAACATGAGAAAACTGTAAACCAACAAAGAAAATACTCAACCACTGGGGGAGGAACAAGCACTTTACAATTAGTTCCCTTCAATAACTGTTTACATTCTCTTAATTTTATCAACTATTTTGCTTAACTGTATTAGACCCTGAAAATACCTGTATGACTAGCCCTCAATCATTACTGGCTGAGAACTCGACACTTCTCCACATAGGATATTACAATGGGGGGAAACGATCAACAGTGAATTCTGTGGTGCTTACATACACACCCATTTTAACTTACAAAGGGAAATATATGTTAAGAAACGGAAGGACAAATTAATTGGGTCATCAGCTATTTTTTAATCAATTATACTGAATCAAATAAAACATTTTTTTTCAAAATTGTTACATTAACAAATTACTGAGCATCATCAAATAGTTTTAATTTACAGTGGTATATCTTTAGATCAAGTTCCTTAGAACACTAAGACACAACATTCACACATAATAACAAGACATTCAATTCCCTGAAGCAAAGTACTCTGAATATTATGTTTCATGGTTCTTCCTGAGAAGTTAATCCAATTGTGTAGAAGTGCCACTGAAGCCTATAAAAAGTCAAAATATCTGGCACACTAATACTTTTTTAAAAGCCTCATAAATGAATTTACTTGTGTCAGCTAGGGAATTATTTTTCTCTGTCTTTTGAAATCACTGTACTTAGTTCCTATATTTTTACTGATTATTTTATAAGGGTACTTTTGATAAATTCCTTTATGATGCAATAACATTAACATCAGACCTATTTTTGGAACATACAGATAGTCCTTCAGTTACAATCATTCATTTAGTGACCATTCAAATTACAGCAGCACTGAAAAAAGTGACTTATGACTATTTATCACATTTACAACACTTGCATCGTCTCTATGGCCATGGATCAAAATCTGGCCACTTGGCAACTTGCTCATATTCAAGATGAGTGCAGTGTCCCAAGGTCATGTGATGACTTTTTGTGACTTTCTGGCAAGCAAAGTCAATGGGGAATCCAGTTTCACTTAACCACCATGTGACTAACTTAATGGTGGCAAGAAATAGGGCAATTTAACAGCTGTCTCTTAGCAACAGCAATTTTTAGCTCAATTATTGTCCTAGAGTTGAGGACCACTTGTAGTTGCCCCAAACTATTTATCTCGGCATTATTAGAAATCCATTGTAAGTAAAAAAAAGTGTGATCCCATCTATTTCATAAAGGAATAAACAGAAAGGTAGAAAAGATGAGTAAGTGTAAATAATATACTGCATGCAAACTAACAGTATGATCATAATGCAGTTCCAATGGTAAAAAAAACACATGAAGCCAACTCTAAACAATCCAGAGTTAACAATGTTCTTGATTTTTTTTTCAAAGAGAGGCCACAAAAGTATAAATCTCCAGCAGAAAAATCTTGATGAAACTAATTCCCTATGAACCTCTACATCAGACTGTAATCTTCTTAACATACATCTTAGAATTTAGCATATCTTAAATGCTCTTTGCTCTAAAACATGCTTGACATTCAAAAGCAACATACCGATAGCATCTGCTCTAGACTTAATTCCAAGCACTCTAATTTAAAATGACTTCAGACAGCCAGTGTTTAAGTCAACACAGGTAGACCAATACTCAGACTCCAAACAAGGAAGTATCATATATTCAGTCAAAGAAATACAAGAAGTTTTGGACAGCAGAAGAGTTCTAATTATGGAAGAGCAAGATCAGAATGTTAATAGAAGTCGGGGGAGGGGAATATGAGCATTTGGATGTAATAAGAACTCCTGGCAAGACTTCAGAGGCTTACTAGGAATGTGCTGGCTAACAAAGACCAGTTGAACGCTCACCTGGCCGTGTTAAGCAACGGGTGGTTGGTTCCCACCAATTTGCGCATCTGCATGGCGATATTGCTCAGCTCGTCGCTCAACAGACACCGCAGGCTCATGAAAGAGGTCGGGTAGCCCACAATTTTCTCGGCCTCCGAAACCACTTTGCTCCAATAGGAAGCCGAAGAAAGCTGCCTAGGCTTTCCACATCCTTCAGCCCAGAACTGGGCAAGTATCCGGGAGCAACTTTTAACATAAGACGACAGCAACACGGGGCGCATCATCACTTCCAGAAAGCCGAAGTCACCCACGCGGTTCTTGCTACCACTTGTCCGTCCCCGAATTGTATCTGTGCAACAAACAAGCAAGGACCCGCTACAGGCTTGATCATCGGTATCAAGTCCTACTCCAAGTCCTCCAACCTTTTACTACCAGTAGTTTTGCTTCTTCTCCGCTTGTATTTATGCGCGCCTTTCCGCTTCTGCCCCGCCCCTTTTTGCAATCTTCTTCGTCCGACCACGGAGGAAAAGGAGCACTACTCCCGCTTTATAAACTCCTTAAAGTGGGAGGGGGGGTGGAAACCCTGCTCTAAGTAGCCTTCCCGGTACGGAAGCGGCACGCTAATCTCATGGAGGCAGCCATCTTAAGTGTCGCAAAATGACAGATAGGGAATCGGGGAAATTACACTTTTGCACCGTTTCTTTACCTTACGGTATTGCCAAGGAGTACCGAGGTCTGAGTTCCAAATTGCCATCGGTCTGGTCCTCCAGGCTCACCGTAAAGTGGAGCGGAAAGTTCGTGATTCCTGAAATACAATCTCCAATCCGGTTGTGAAGTAAATACTCTGAAAGTTATACCTTGAGTTCTTCCGAGAATCGCCGCCTCTTCTTCTGTAGGAACTTTATAGAAGAAGAATGCAATGAGAAACCGCCGTGTTAGATCGCTGGTATTTTTGAACCCGTCCCGTTCGCTTGGATTTTAGCTTTATTGTCCCGCAGAATAATTTGCTAAATAAAACGGTCCCCGCTCGAGCAACCTGAATTTAGAATAGTACAGTTATGTGCGCGTTTTATTAAACGAAGTATTTTTTCAGCGAAACGTGTCTTCATGGAAGTATACCTAAAATTATGCAAATGGTAATTATTACCAGATTATATGACACCTGGCTTCCAATGACAGAAGTCAGTTACCCTTGAGCAGTTGCATTTCAGCAACTACTAGTGAAATCGGTTGCATTTACTCAGAGTAAAGTTAAAGTTACAAATTTCCTAATTAGCACTTTTTCCAGCTCAACGTTATGAATCGTTTTAACTATGGAAATTCATTCATGATGTATTATATCGATCCATTGATCCATGATATATTACACTGATAAGTAGTCACAGACATGGAATAGCTTGCATATATTATAAGTTAGAGACAATTTGACAGGTAACATCCATTCCAAGCATACTGCTGCACACTGGAGTAGTGGTGATGTTTCTTCCACTAATAGTCCATGCTTGGTAAGAGAAGAAACAAAACTGGAGGGATTCCAGTAATTGCTTTCCTTAATTTGTCCCATGTCAAGAAAGTAATGATGGCACCAGTCTCTGGCCTAATTACTGTACTGAGGCAAAATAAGCCACAGGAATTGGGGTAGCACATTTTATGCTGGCCTACTTTTCTTACTTAAGGACTAGTGCCTAGCTCTAAAGCAACTGTCTAGGTCCGTGATGGCGAACCTATGGCATGCGTGCCAGAGGTGGCACATAGAGCCCTCTCTCCTGGCAAGCGCTCCATTGCCCCAGGTCAGTTCTCCGTGGTGTTTCTTTCATGAGCTTCTGTTTCCCTGCAAATGACGAAGCAGAAGCTCACAAAAGAATAGTATCTTACCTCTTGCTGTGCTGGCGGTGTTGAGATGGCCCCCCTCCCGCCGGCCAGCTGGTCTTTGGGTCTCTGCTGCACATGTGCACGTGTCAGTGCATGCCCATGCACACATGTCTGCATGCACATGCATGCACACATTTGCACATGTCCATCCATGTGCACACATTCACACATTTCCACATGTTCACACATGCATGCACCTTTCAGTTTTGTCCAAAGGACAAAAGGCTAAAGGTGAAAAAGGGTTATTGAGAAGGTTTTTGTGATTCTAAAACTGCTTCTGGCTTTTATATTGCCTTGAATGTTGGTGACCTAAGCTAATACTTCATCGTTAGATTGCTTACCCTTCGGATTTTGGATTGATCCATTAATACATCTGCCCTTGTGTGCTTAGGTTAATGTTTCTTAATTAAATGTGCAATGTATAAATCTACTATCTCTAATCAGGTGGAGGAAGAAAGCTACTCTCCTTTATTCAGTCACTCAGTGGAAGCTCATGGACAATGAGATCAGATTCCATTCTTTTTAAGCAGATCATGCTAGATTGGCTTTTCATTTTAGAAAAAAAAGGGAGGGGTATATTCATAAAGTCTTTGCCCTGCCCATGTGAATGACACAGCCTATCTCTAATGAGAAAATAGTTTGATAGGATCTGGGAAAATTTGAAGTATAAATGTTATAAACAGGGCTGCCACACCCGATATGCAAATTGTGCACTGCATGAAGGCACTCCAGGTGCTGGAAGGGGTATCAATTGTAAGTTTTTAAAAAATGACAAGAAAGGTTCAGCCACCAAAACCAGTGACTGAACCTATAACCGTAACCCAGCAGGCCAGCACTTTTCTTCTTCTTCTGTAATTATATTTTATCAGTTTTGAACATTAAAAAGGGGATTGCTATGTGAAATGCTGGCATGAGCACTTCGTATGCCAGAATAGCTTCTGCTTATAATGTATCCTTACGTCCTATATAACGAAAGGACATGTCACCCCAATTTAAATAAGATACCTATAAATTATTGGTCTCCTTGCTGGAAATGTACATACCATATTTTTCGGAGTATATGACGCACCTTTTTCCCTCAAAAAAGGCCAAAAATCTGGCTGCATTTTATACTCTGAACACAGCATTTTTTGCCTCCTGAAGCCCCGCCCCCTTCACCAAAATGGCTGTGCAGAATCTGTAGAAGGCTTTCGGAGAGCTCCTGGGGGCTGGGGAGGGCAGAATTTTGCCCCTCCCCAGCCTCCAGGTGTACTTTATAAGCCTCCTAAAGGCTATGCATGCAATTTTTATGACAAAAACGGGCCCATTTTTGCAAAATACAGGTCGTTTTTTTTGTTTTGGGGAGCACCCTCCAGGAGCACTCTGCAAGCCCCCTAAAGGCTATGCATGCCTTTTTTGGGGGGGGGAAACCTGGCCCATTTTCGCTTAAAATGGGCTGTTTTGGGGAGGTTTGCAGAGTGTAAAACCCTTTTTTTAAAAAAAAATTGCCTCTTCAAAACCTTGGTGCATCTTATACTCCGGTGCGTCTTATACTCTGAAAAATACGGTAGACTGTAGGTACAATTAAATACATTGAAAGAGGGAATCAATAGTTTAATTTAAAGATATAGGAGTTTCTATTTTATCCTGTTTTTTAATTCATTATAGGGGTTAGGGATAAAATCACTGGAGGCATAAAGAATTAGTACCTTATATACGTAGTTATTGTTGCTGCATGAATTCTTAAGGATTATAACTTTTACAAACAAGTGCCTCTTTATTTAAATATATGAATTGTAAATTAGAGCTAGAAAAAATAAATATGTCATTGCTTCCTTTTTACCACTTACAGTGTGGTATAAAGATCTTTGGAAATACTTAGAAAGAAGTGTTTCACCATGCAGGGGAGAGTGCGAATGTCCGGTGGGCTTCTCATGGGGGGCCGAATCATGAAAGACGCAGAGGCTGCTTTCTCGGGATGAGGAGCCCAGATCTGACTCCGTGGCTCTCTCTTATTGGTTTCAATAGGGTGGGTGGATACACATTCATAAACAAGAAAACTACGTAATGAAAAGATACAATTTCATGTATGGAAAACTTCACATGTACATATATCATTGATTAGACAGTCAGAGATATCGCCGTGACAGTAAGGGATGGAATGTTTATCTATGAGCCCCTTTTTTATGGGGGCCATAAATAAAAATGTTGTTTCGAGAAATTCCTTAGTGCCCTTGTTTACATCACACTCAGAAGTGTTAGACTTCATGGCACCAAATAAACAATTAATCCCACATAAATCAGAAGATCTACAACATCACCTCTGTTTTTGTTTTTGTTTTTTTTGCTTTGTTTTGTTTTTTTAAAATGCACTATGATATTCATCCGAAGGCACATTAATATATCTATGGCGTCCAGAGTCTATACCCTCCAATTCCTCCTTGCTGCTAAGCGTAAATTCGGGTTTCTGCAGCAGCTGGGGTGGTCCTCCGTTATTAACCGAGGTAATAACATTGATTTGCTGATGTTTTGGTATAAAACTCCTAGCCAGAGTAATTAAGGACGGAATACATTGAATAAAACAACAAAGACAAATTAATACCACAATTATTACTAAAATAATGGATAATATATTTTTCAACCATCCCCAACCGGGGAGCCATGACCACATTGCATCCCATACCTCCCCAAAACTCAAATGTTCAGGATATTGATGCAAGGGATTTTCAGAAATCATTCCATTCAGTGTTTCAATTGTTGCTGTTATGTTCAGTTGGTAAGAACTAACGTAAGTGCAACATGTAGGCCCAACTATAGCACAAACTCCTCCTTTTGAGGCCAACACAACGTCCAATGCATATCTGGTTTGTAATGCAAATGTTCTTAATTCTCCAACTTCCTTGTTGAGCAAAGTAAGAGCTTTAGTTGTTTCATTAAACATAGCTACAGTCCAGTTATTCAATTGTCCAAGATCATATGCATTCCATCCTGCTCCAATCCATGGGACAGCAGCACGAAGTGCAACCATATACCAAGGCATATCATATGCAAGACCTCCACTCCTTTTTATTCTATGCTGTGCAGAACGGTTTTCCATCTGTCCTATACTGTTTGGAGGTAAATTATGTATTGCATATACAGCAGGGATCACAAAGCCCATAGTACAAAGTCCTTTCCAATCTTTGGGTATTTGTCGGTAGGCTTGGTCCCCACACAGTAGCCAAAGATTTGCAGGCATATTAGCCAAGGCATGTTCAGATGAATTAGCAGTGGTAATAAGACTTTCCATGGTCCTACATGCCCAGTATTCTGTTACAGTCATGTTTTCATTATCTGTAAAAATTGTGACACCATCCGATGCTGTTGCTGTTAACAGTGATTTCATTCCCTGACATTGTTTTGAGGAGTCCCACTCATGGGTTCTGTTACATAATGGCCAATGTCCTAAGTTAACAGCATCATCACTGAGGCCAGAGGAATAAAAACAAATGGCTGCAGCATCTCTAAGTGTGACCTGAACTGCTGGAACAAAAGCTGGTGTGTGTGTATCAGTGGGTTGCCAATTCCGCCACCCTGACATGTTAAAGGGTACTGCATGTAAAGTCAGCCCCCCCCCCCTAGAATCCCCCGGTATGTGCATACAAACCCAGCAGTCAGTAAGTTTGGCCAAAGATGAGACCGTGGCTATGTTCTGTACAAAGTTATTATGTTGCCACATGTGATCAGTCAGTTTGTCCACTTGGCTTACTTGCTGTCCTTGAGTTTGGATCAAAGGGCACCAGACAAGGACGAACACAGCGGCCAGGGATCCAGATAGTTGCACCATTGCTGTTAATTGCAGCATATCCTCTTCCCCAGGTAATCAGGTCGGCCGGGCCTCGCCAGGCAGGATCAGGAAGTTGTCTAAAGTACACCTGTGGCCGAGGAAAAGCTGCAGATGGAGAAGCAGAAAAATGACGAGTCGCTGCAGAGGTGGGGAGGGGGTGCCAGTGAGGTTTAAGAAGTTCAACGTATAAAGGGCAAGGTTAAGCCTATTTTGCAGCAGCGGGAGGCTAGGGGGAAGTTTTCCCTGAGCCAAATTGTACCTATCCAGAGCGTGTTTAAGGGTCTGATTAGCACGCTCTACCATGGCTTGGCCCTGTGAATTATATGGAATGCCAAATTTGTGCGTGATGGACCATTGGTTGCAAAAGGCAGCAAGAGCTGCACTTGTGTAAGCAGGCCCATTATCCGTTTTTAATTCTTTTGGGCGTCCCAGTGCTGCGAATGACCGAATACAATGGTTAATGACGTGCCTTACGGCCTCGCCCCTTTGTGGGGTAGCAATGATGAAGCCTGAAAAGGTGTCTATTGAAACATGAAGATATTTCCAAGGGGCAAAAGAATTATACTGAGTCACGTCCATTTGCCAAATTTGACAAGACTCTGTGCCCCTAGGATTTACTCCCATGGGAAGCGAGTGTGCTTCTTTGCTACAGGTTGGGCACTGCTGTAAAATTGCAGTTGCCTCAGCCTGAGTGATGCCAAATTGCTTTATGAGTGATTTTTTATTCTGATGGAAATAAGAATGACTGTCCCAAGGGGAGACAGGTGAAAGAGTCAAAAGTGACGCACCAGATGCTATAGCATCAGCCATATTATTACCTTCCTGGAGGGGACCAGGAAAAGGCTGATGACTTCTGATGTGCGTGACGAAATACGGTTCCTTCCTTGCAACTATAAGAGCTTGAAGTGCAGAAAACAAGGAAGTTAATTCAGAATCCAAAGATGGTGACAGATATGACTGAAAAATAGTAGAAACAATTTGTGTTACGTACAAACTATCCAAGATTAAGTTAAAGGATTCCAATGAAAAATGTTTAAATGCCAAAATAGTAGCAGCCAATTCGGCTCTCTGCGCTGACGTTTGTGGTGGCGTAATTTTTGTGTGCCACTGGCCATTTCTGAACCAGGCACAGGCTCCAAATTGTTTTCCACCATCAGCAAAAAGGGTGATGGCATTTTGAATTGGTAGTGGCTGCAATAAATTATTCAAAATGATTGGAACTGTTTTCAAAAGCTGAATTCTCGGATCCGCAGGCGGGTGGCAGGAAATTTGACCTGGCCATTCCGTGAGAGCCATCTGTAACTGCTCAGAATTGATATACATCACATCCCATGTGGCAAGAGAGCATGGGACATATAAGGTGGATGGTTCAATGCCCATCAAGGCTTTTGCCCTCAGGCGGGCTTTGGTGATCAAAGAAGCGAATTGAAAAGGCTTTTGATTAATGGTATTACGTGGAGTATGTGGAAGGTGCAGCCACTCCAATATGAGGAGTGGTCCCGGGTTTTGGGCTAAAACAGCAGTGGGTATGTCCTTGGTATTAATCAGGATGATAACAAGTGGTTCATCTGGGATACAGCGATCCACCCATTGCTTACGCAATGCAAGCTCAACTAGCGTTATTATTTCCAATTGCGCTTTATTCAAACTTACCAAATCAGACTGATGTTTGCCTTGTGTAAGTGCTGAAAAAAGAGGTGCTAACTGCTTGGTAGAAATACCAAGGTAAGGTCTAACCCAATTTATAGTTCCTAAATATTGTTGCAACTGCACCAAAGTTGTCTTCTGTGATAGCTTAATGTGAGGGACAACAGGAGCAGAATGTGAAGATAACAATTTATGGCCCAAATATAAAAAAGGTTGCTTGTATTGTATTTTATCCGGGGCTATGTGGAGTCCCCCCTCTGTTAGCATAGTAGTGAGAATAGGCAATGTACTTCTTACTGTTCCCTCAGGGCCTGGAGCTGCAACAAGGATATCATCCATATAATGGTACACTAAAAAATGGGGAAACTGAAGGCGGTAGGGCTGCAAAATAGAATCCACATAGAATTGACACATACTAGGGCTATTTAGCATGCCCTGAGGCAACACTTTCCATTGATAGCGGGAGGTGGGCCGAGACATGTTTATTTCAGGCACTGTAAAGGCAAACAGTTGCCTATCTCCCGGATGGAGTGGAATGGAAAAAAAGGCATCCTTTAAATCAATGATCATTAGGTCAAAATCTTTTGGAATTAAATTTGGGTTGGGGAGACCGCATTGCAGCGCCCCCATTGGCTGGATAATTAAATTCACGGACCTAAGGTCCTGTAACAAGCGCCAATTGCCTGATTTCTTTTTTATCACAAAAACTGGGGTGTTATAGGGACTTAATGAGGGTTCTATGTGATTTAATTCTAATTGTTCTAAAACCAAATTTCGCAAAGCTGAAGCCTTCTCAAAGGTGAGCGGCCACTGGTCAATCCATATCGGGCTTTCTGATTTTAAAGAAAGCCGGATTGGTGATGGAGGGGACATGCTCAGTCCAGACTCAGTTTTGCTCCAAATTGTTGCAACAGATCTCTACCCCACAAATTGATGTGGAGCGGTAGGATTACCGGTTTGATATGAGCAATAGTAGAAACCTGGGGCGATGTTGCTGGCAGCCACTCTTTGCTAATTTGGGCGACCTGAGTTCCACTGACGCCTCGGACTGCAGATGACTGCTCAGTGGGCCATTCGGGAGGCCACTCGACAGTCCGGATCACAGAAACATCGGCACCGGTATCTAGAATACCAGAGAAACGACGGCCCTTAATATAAAATTCCATGTTAGGGCGATTGCTTTCCATCGTTTTTGTGACTGCCAATGCATCATTAATTTTTGATTGTTCCTCATGTAAAATTGGGGGACTATCCTCACGGGGGAGAATTAAAACCTTAGCCAATTTATCCCCTTTATTAATCATTAAGGGTTGGTTTGCAACAATCTGAAGCACAACTTGCTGTTCTGCTGAGCATGTCAAAAGCGTTGGAGGAAAAGAAGCACCGCAAGAGAGAAGTGAATCGTGAGGAAAGAGTAAAGCAGATGTGGGGGGGGAGAGAGCAATAGAGGGCGTAGCTGAAATAAAGTAAGGCGTGTTAGGAAATGACGCATCTAGAGAAACGTCAGCAACAAATTCCAGCGAAGGAGAGAGTAAAGCAGGGGATAGCGGTGGCTTTGTTCTTACAGCCTTTTGAGTGGGGCTAGCTGTTGGCCCCGCTTCTAGTTTCCCGACTGGGCGGTCTGCTGGTTTGAGCGGCACTGATTTGCCCAATGATACCCCTTTTTACATTTAGGACAAACAGTTTTTGGCTTAGCCCCAGAATTAGAATTTTTGCGGGATGCCCCCCCACCAGGGGCTCTACATTGAGATTTAAAATGTCCCGCTTTGCCGCAGTTAAAGCAATTTCCAGCCGGGCGACCGCCCTGCTGCAGGGCAGCAGCAAGGGCGTCCATTGCAAAGGCGCTTGTCCCCACAATGCGACAGGCTTTAAGATATTCCGCCAAAGTAACACCAGGTTTAGAAGCAAGAGGTTGTAAGATACGGCGACAGTCAGCGTTAGCATTCTCAAAAGCCAATTTTAACAATAGTTCAGATCTAGCTTCAGGATTGTCAATTTGCCTGTCCACCGCCTTTTGCAATTCATCCACGAAGTCCGAATAAGCTTGATTCGGACCCTGGTGAATCTTAGAAAAGGAGGCGGTGGGCAACCCAGTGGCTTCATCCGTTTTATCCAAAGCACGCAAAGCAGCAATATTAACAAGCATAAAAACAGCCATTGGAAGTTGTACTTGGGCTGTAACCAAGGCAAAGGCGCCAGTGCCAGCAACATGATCCCCAGTGATGGCAGGATTCCCTGCCGTGCGGGCAGCACTCTGAGCCTCCCGTATAAAATCCGACTCCCATACAACATACTGAGGTCCCGTGAGGAGCATTCTCAGTAAGCCCTTCCAATCCTGGGGAGTCATGATAAAGGATGCAGCTATGGAATTAAAAAGACCCTTGACATATGGTGATCGAATACCATACATAGAGACGGCTGTTTTAATGTCTCTAATAGTTTTCAGAGGAAGGGGTTCGTACAATTGCACTGGAGCCCCAACCCCCGCTGGGTTAGGCAGAAGCATAACAGGAAAAGCAGAACATTGAGCCAATTCCTCAGCATCGAGGAGCCCTTGGCTACGAGCGTTAGCCATCGCCAGGGCAACTGCGCTCATAGCATTATTCTGAGCGGACAGCCCGGTGGGATTGGGCAAAGGAGCGCTGGGGGGGGCGAGGAGTATCAATTGAGTATGCCCCTTTAAATTTATCTGTAGCTTCCTCAGTACGTGAGGCTTCCTTTTTATAGGGGGGTGGAAGGGCGGAGGGCAGCAATGCCTCTGCCAAGCCTTTTTCATGAATAATAAGGCACTCCATAACTACCCGCCATGAAGATAGTATTTTCCCAGGGGCCCTTGGCATCTCATGGAAATAAGCACCCAATTTTCGCCATGTAGACGTTCTTAAGGAACCTTTCTCTGGGTAGGCAGGGCAAGACTTCCAAATATATTCTAAGAGATTAACCAATTCTTTCTTAGATAAAATAGGTAAAATTTTTCCATTATTTTTTAAAATAATAATTGAAACCTTGATCAGCTCACCAAGCTCCACTAAATGAGAAATTTGTGGCTTGGATAACCTCCCCCCCATACTCACGAAGGGATCGTCGTCTCGTGGACGGGATGCGTACGGCCTATTCCAGGCGATGAATACAGGAGGGTCAAGGGACGTATAGCCTAGCTATCACGTCGGGACGTATAGTCTCGGAACTATCACGTCGGGGTCACCAGTTGCGAATGTCTGGTGGGCTTCTCATGGGGGGCCGAATCATGAAAGACGCAGAGGCTGCTTTCTCGGGATGAGGAGCCCAGATCTGACTCCGTGGCTCTCTTTTATTGGTTTCAATAGGGTGGGTGGATACACATTCATAAACAAGAAAACTACGTAATGAAAAGATACAATTTCATGTATGGAAAACTTCACATGTACATATATCATTGATTAGACAGTCAGAGATATCACCGTGACAGTAAGGGATGGAATGTTTATCTATGAGCCCCTTTTTTATGGGGGCCATAAATAAAAATGTTGTTTCGAGAAATTCCTTAGTGCCCTTGTTTACATCACACTCAGAAGTGTTAGACTTCATGGCACCAAACAAACAATTAATCCCACATAAATCAGAAGATCTACAACAGGAGAGTGCCTACCGAACATATTCCTTTACAAACTAAAGCTGCTACTTACTTTGTGAGGCTCACACTACTTCTTCAGAAGCTAGTAGCTACTAGAGGCTGAAGCTATTAACTTCAGAAACTAGTACACACATGCCTGTGAAGACAAGGGGGAAGCTGAAGGCTCCATAGTAGCCTGGAATAAGAGTAACTTCTTCAATGATTCAAAGATTGATCCACCACACATAACTTCCACACATTGTGAAATATGGCCTACCATCTAATCCCTGTGTATTTAAAAATAACTGCCACTGAATTCAATTGGATTTGGTCTCAATAGTTTCTTTCAGGCAATCCTGTTGGACTGTTTTAAAATCAGTATGTAAAAGGCAGTATGACAGACAAAATCTTACTCAGCAGTGCAGAATTATGAAAAAGAGCAGCATTCACTCTTATTTCTCCTTGTCTTTCTTTCTTGCTGAGGTACATTATACAATATACTGGATAATTTCCTCTACATTGCTCACAACAGGAATGAATAAATAAAGATGAATTCCAGACTGGTTCCATATATGGCACTAGTTGGTGGTTTTCAGGGGGATGATTACCGACCTCAGAAAAGTCTGTCTTTGCAGCATAATGGGCGAAGGACATATAAGTTCTCATTCTGCTTTTGATCAGGGCTGCTCAGTTTTCCTGGAAACTCGGGTATACAGTTTATTGATTATATGCCAATAAAATTATGCTTTAGCTACAAAGTGATTTGGGTGCTTTAGGCGAGGTTTTGGCCACAATATATCCAACTTTGTTGTTGTTAGTTGCGAAGTTGTGTCCAACCCATTGGGACCCCGTGGACAACGTTCCTCCAGGCCTTCCTGTCCTCTACCAGCCCCCGGAGTTCATTTAAGCTCACGCCAACTGCTTCAGTGACTCCTTCCAGTCACCTCATTCTCTGTCGTCCCCTTCTCCTTTTGCTCTCAATCTTTCCCAACATTAGGCTCTTCTCCAGTGAGTCATATGACCAGTGGGGGTTGGGGCAGCCATCGAGCTCCAGAACTGAGTGATAAATACCTTTTCAGGAGTCCATAACTTTGAATGGTCACTTAAATGACAGGTCATAAATTGAAGACTACTAGTAATGTTTGCTTTCTTAATTTCATTGACAACCTCTCAATTAATAAAAGCCACCAGCTCTCGTATATTACATGAGGTTTTATCGTATGTCAGCAATTCTGACAAAGACTGAAATTTAAGTTCAGTCTTTCAATACAGCAATGACTCTTGCTTAGACCTTTCCAGAGGTGATATTCAGCAGATTCTGACTTGTTCTGGAGAACCGGTGGCAAAAAATTTGAGTAGTAAATGCCACCTCTGACTGGCCCCGTCCCCATCTATGCTCTACCTCCAGAGACCCAGCTGATTGGGAGGAAATTGGAATTTTGCAGTAACCTTCCCCTGGAGTGGGGAGGGAATGGGGATTTTTACAATATCCTTTTCCTGCCACACCCACCAAGCCATGCCACAGAACCGGTAGTAAAAAAAATTGAATCCCACCATTGAAAATTTGATAACATGGACCTTTCCACTCAGCTCTGTAAAAAAAAATATGATGCCTTTTCCCCCCTAGTGATTATCCAACAACAAATGTCTCCCCCCACCAAAAAAACCAAGCCCCACTCTTACTATAAACTACAGGTCTATTTTATGTGACTCTTAGTTTAGCTACTTCATTTTTGGAGGACTTCTTTTCCATTCTTAATTTTAAATTTTATTTAATGTTCTTTACATAGGTTGAAAGTAAACATTTACTAGAAGTAACGTGTCAAGAGAATTAACTCTTTCTATTCATTATTGAGGTCAGTAGTTTGCCATGGATCTATAGCTTGCCCATTGTGATCGTCATTTTTCCTTGGTATATAGCATCTTACTTTTTCCTTAAAACTGCAATGATAACACAGGTGCTGTAAAACTCAAAGCAAAACATCTATTAGTTCTTTTTCCACCTTGTACATAACATGATTTGATAAAACATTTTGTACTCCTTATTAGAAACAAGATTTCCCAAATGAGGAATTTCTGCATAGTTTTTGTCAAATACATTTTGTCAATCTGGAAGGGAGCATTTGGCAAAAAATTGCTACTCAAACACAATGCTGGCAAAGTGGGGGGGGGGATGGAAGAATGGGGGGAGCTTTCATGGAAGCAGATGCTCCATACCATTCATGGCCTTTCCAATTAACCTGGGGATGGAATAAGATAACAAAAGCTTGAATAGGTCCAACTTTTACATGAAATATTTTTTCTCCTAAAAGAGCCATTAATTAGGCCTATTCTTTTCATTTAAAAACAAAAGAGGAGGAGACTTCTCAACTGGCTTCAGTTTTCCACACCAGTGTTTTGAAAGAGTAACTCATTCCATAAAGGGAGATATCAAGTCACTAAAACAGTAAAAATATACCTACTCTACATCTATTAGTCTCGAGGCAGCCATGATTATTGGGAGTCTTCTCCAGGTTCCCTGTGCTCAAATATCTCTGCCCTATTTTCCTGTAATGCTCCAATAAATAACTATTGCAGAGTGTGGGCACAATCTCTGCCAAGGCTGCCTAAGTGCTGAAGGAGGTCAAGCATAGCAGCCTCCTGCTTTCAGAGCAGAGAAATTATCCAGCAAAAAGAATGCTTATTTACTGAATCTGCAGCTGAATAATTTTATAGAAAAAGCCAAGAAATGCAGAGATTAGGGCAGAAGAAGAAAGAGGAGAATCTGTGAGAAACATGAGAACTCCCTGGAACTTTAACATAAAGATAATGAAGCCTGAATCAACTAATGAAAAATGCACAGAGATCACAGAATATTTTTAAGATGTTTCAAGTGTTAAGATACCAAATGTGTAGTTGTTTAGAGTCTACGAACTAAAGGATGGAAAAGGAAATCTGTCATGCAAAGCAGCTAGGAAAGAAAGCTTAACAAGCAGGAACAAACGCAAGTTGCTAGAAATCTAGAACACACTAAAACATTAATCTGATTGCCTTCAGTTCTCCTTGCCTGCTCTATGGATAAATTCTAGGATCACATGATCACTCTCTAACAAGATTCCTATAGCTTTCACTACCTGAAGTATTTCTTTCCTATTCGTACTAAGTTCAGCATAGCTGATCCCCCTAGTAACCTAGTTCCTTCCTCCTTCCTTGAAGTTGTGGGAGGGGCCTGTCAAGAACCCATTGGATTTCTCACTTGCCACAGATTTTGATTCCCAAGGTCAAAAGGAACTTTCTGTTAGCCCAAATGAAGAGGTAGAATACTATTGAGAAAAAAAAATGAGTAAAGAGCCAAATTTTTAAAGAAGCTCACTCTGGGAGAGAAAAGATCATTGTTAGCAGCCAGCAAGCCAAAGTGCTTGAATCATGAAAGGTTAATTAAGTTCAATTCCTGCATTCATCAAATATGCTCTATTTCCATAAGCAAGATATAAAATAGCTTATCACAATGGCATGGTTCACACAACATATTGAGACATGATTGGATCTTCACAAAGCACTGAACCACAGACTGTCCAACTAAATTTGGATTTTTGATCATGTCTAGCATTATGTGAACACAGGATATCTATGGGTATCAAAGGCTACATTTAGAAAATTGCATGTTTCTATATTAGATTTTAAGAAAAATAAGAATTTATATTAATTCTACTCTACATTAAATAATTGTGCATTTTCACCTACAACAGAAGGCAATTTTTTTCCTAAATAATTCTTGAAGAAGCTTTTCCCATATCCTAAACTTTAAGCTAACAACCTTTCCCAGTTTGGAACCATGTGCCTGAGTGTACGAATGTTTGTGCAGCTGCAGACATTCTTGAAATACAGAATACCAACTATTTTGACCCTTTCCAGCTTGGGTTTATGCCAGCAAACATATTCTCCCTTTGTCATCTTGTCAAATAAATTCATTTCAAGAGAAGGAGGAAGTGTATCTCTATTGATCCTGCTTGATTTTTTAGCAGCTTTTAATGCTATTGAGCACAATATTCTCCTGGTTTGACTGTGGTGATTGGGATACTATGTTGCAGTGCTTCTACCATTCCATGCAAGGATGATTTAATAGAGTTATGTTTATCAAGTGTATCTTTGCAATGTGATACTATTAACAATAGCAATACCACTTAGACTTATATACCGCTTTACAGTGCTTTACAGCCCTCTCTAAACAGTTTGCACAGTCAGCATATTGCCTCCAACAATCTGGGTCCTCATTTTACCCACCTCAGAAGGAAGGCTGAGTCAACCTTCAGCTGGTGAGAATCGAACTGCCGAACTGCAGACAGCCAGCAGTCAAAAGAAATAGCCTGCAGTACTGCATTCTAACCACTACTCCACCATGGCTCATTATTTAGAAGGATGTGATGTCACTCTTTTTGATATCAATGCCTTTTAACCTCTAAGGGAAGTCATTCAAATTTTATGTTGAGGAGTCATCAATATGCAGATAAGTATCAGGTTTATTTTTCCCCAACAGCTGACTCAAATGATGCCCCAAATGTCAATGGTGATACTAGAAGCCTAATACTTCTAGTATCTACATCCCTCTTTGTAGGGATGTATATTACAAACTACTATGATATCCAGAGGGAGAGAAGAGGGCCAATGATAACACATTCTTGCGGCACTTGTATGATTATGTCATTATATAAGCATCATTTAGAGCTGTGGTGTGCAGCGGTTAGAATGCAGTACTGCAGGCTGACAGCTGACTCCCGGCTGCCAGCAGTTGGCAGTTCGATTCTCACTGGCTCAAGGTTGACTCAGCCTTCCATTCTTCCGAGCTGAGTAAAATGAGGACTCAGATTGTTGGGGAAAATATGCTAACTGTAAACTGCTTAGAGAGGGCTGTAAAGCACTGCAGGGATCGGAAGTCAAATCTCACCTTTACAAGCTTTTTAAAATGGACGGATTAAGTCTTCTGTTTTTATCTTTTTCTTCTGTGACTCTCGGTGATTTATAAACCAAAGCTTTCCTCTTTCATCGCTGTGAGTATTATTATTTTTTAATTCATTTAAAGACTGGACCTCTTTTTCTAATTTGAAATATAAAACAGATATAAAAAAAGAAATATTTTTAAAGTGCTACGTGCCGGGAGTTTTTGTTGATTGGAGCTTGTGTATTCAAGCGGAACTTTCCCCTTTCTTCACGGTTTGTTTTGACGGCTCATTACAGAGAGACAGGGGTAAGCCAAATGTCCCTTTGAAGCGTGTTTTCAACCAGAGAAGAGGGGAAAAATGGCTTTTGTGAATCCATGTTTTAATTTAAAAAAAACCTTCCAAGCGAGAGCTCTTTGTTTAAGATGGCGGAGTGTCAGGAAAATGGAGAGATTGTAAGCCTGCAGACAATATTTTCAGAATTACTAAAATTAGCAAATACATATGAGAGGATTGAAAAAAACTGGAACTTTTGGAACAGTTAACAGAAAGACGTGATCGAAAATTTGATGATGTTCACCAAATGCAAAATGAGGGGATTAAAATTCAAAGAGTTGAAGTGGAAAATGAATATAAAGCGATTAAACTTGCTGACATTTATGGTAATTGGTTTGTTTTTGAAAATTCAAAGAATACTGAAAGAGGAAATAAATGGAAAAGAAACCTATTTCAAAGGGCAGGACATAGAAGAAGAAGAAAAAAGTAAAGAATTTATGGACTATGAAACTTTATTAACGAAAATATGGATAACACTGCTGACAACTAAAGACAAGTGGAATAAAGAAGCAGAAAGAGGGCATCAAGATTATATGAGATATCTTACAAGCAAGGAGTTGCTAGGACTAGTCCATACAAAGCTGATTGAGAAGAAGCTTAAAAGATTGATACCACAAATGGCAGAGGACATAAGATTGTTTTGTTATTGGAAAGATACAGGTTGATAGATGGAAGAGTATAATTTAAAACTACTAGCTAAACCTAGTGAAACTTAGTGATAATAGGTATAGTCAAATAAAAAATTGATAATGATAAAACTATATACAATGTGTAATGTTATGATAAGCAATAATTGGATATGAATATTGAATTATACACAAGATTATATATAAAGGTAAATAATAATAATAATAATAATAATAATAATAATAATAATAATAATAATAATAATAACAACAACAACAACAACAACAACAATAATAAAAAAGAGAACTAAATAAGACACAGTTAAGTTTTGATTATTAGGGGAGAAATGTTGTGACATAGAATATAGCCAAATAAAGAAAGGATAATAATAATAATCTATCTATATATGTATGGGTATAATATAAGGAAATTGGATGTAAATTGTAAACAGCGATTTGGAAAGGAGGATTAGAAAACATTGTTATTAAATATTATGGATGTTTAGCTAGATTAGGATATAAGGATTTAATGTTAATGGAGGATTTTATAAATAAGTAAATGAAATGCCAGTATGTGGTTATGTATTAAATTTTGTTATATTTTATGATGAAGGACGTTTAACCAATTATAGTCAAATAAAAGTGGAGGTATGATGATGGTAATATGTATAAACATTTGAGTTAAGATACTAGAGTTAATATGAATTATACTTGATGACAGTAGAAGAGATGCACAAAAAACATTTGTAATCAACTGAAACACTTTCTACAGGATGTAAAGAAGGATGATCTTTATTTTTGTTTTGAAAATTAATAAATAAAAAAGTTTTTGGCAAAAAAATCCTAATAATTAATAATTAATTAATTATTAAACATTTAGTTAAATATTTTTTGAAGAAGAAATATCTTATGAGGACTTTTTTGAAAACTCTTTGAAGGTAAATTAGAAATCTAGACTTTTGGTGTGGCTTTGAATTTTTAATACCTTAACAGTATTTTATATAGCTAGTTTTTCTATGTTTCCTAATGTTTTAGAATGTTATCTGGCCAAGGTCTGTAAATAAAATCCATTGCTATTGCACAAAGGAAGACTGGGGCTAAGAAATCTTTATATACATGAATTATGTGACCTTACTGATAAATCATAAAAAGTTGTCAAATATATGAAAAAATGTGCTATATCAAACAATATGCAATAGCATATATAAAAAACCCCAAATATATCATTGCATATAGTGTGACCTTATTTTAGATTTCGGTAAGTACAAATTCATTGGTTTCTATTTTGGCCATGTTTGTGAGCTCTGCAAAGAGCATATTCCTAGCTCAGTCTGCTATTGCTGCCTTGAAAGTCTGCTACATTTTACAAATTAACCTCCTCACAGAAACTTTAAAAGGAGTATTCAAATTCATGTTTCAAGTGAACAAGTGACATTATCTCTGTATCCTTTCCTATGTTGTGATATATCAGGAATATTACATTTCATTAACTAATTGGTTGATTAAAAATTTAACTGAGATAATCAGTTAAAATTATTCCCCCAGTGAATCAACAATCCCCGATTGGCCATGAGATTTAATCATCAGCACAACAGAAATACTAACAGAAATGAACATGGGAAGGACCTCTTTAAATCTAAAGAAACGTTTTTTTCTTTTGCTTCCTCTAGGATGAATGCCTTGCTTCCCTCAAAGTTGGCCTAATATGGCATAGGAGTCCATAATCTGAAACAGCCTTCCACAATCTGGTTACACTCCAGGTGTGTGGATTTAAAGTTCCAGAATTCTCATTGCTAAGAATGCATCAATGAATTTTCAAATTGATTGTGAAATGTATAAAAATGTTAGCTACAATTTATTTAACTGACATCTCTAGATATACCAACCATAGCATTTCATTGAAGAAAATATTTGAACTAGTGAAAAATTATGCAATTACTTACTGTTTGTTTCAAATATTGTGTCATTAATTGCCCAAATATTATTTAGGCTTAGGGATGTTAAAATGAGTAAGTCTAAACCACAATAAGAGATCCAAATAATGCAATCCAACAGTGTTATATTAAACCATTATTTGAAGTGGTATTCTGTTCAAATGATAAAAGTAGGAAACAAACTGTGGTTCCAAATCGCAAACTGTTTGTGTCCATCATCTTATACTGTAGACCAGTTGCCTTCATGGGATTCTTGCAAAAATGCCAGGATGGTTTCTATTTGTATTAAAAAAACACACCATAGAATGGCACTTTCCCAGTCATAGACCATTAACCTTTAACTGCTCAACATGGTTAGCAGATGCCAAGGAATGCCATTTGAACAAGTCTTAAATGGTTGCTTCAAGAGATGGATTTCATTGAAACAGAGATTCCAGGGACAATTCCTGCAGATTCTGCAAGACAACTCAAAGCAAGAACAAATAGAGGAGATGAAAGAGACAGGTGAAATATCTGCAAGCAAATAACCAAGCTCAGAGAGGGCCAAGTACTTTATAATTCAATTCGTTGTTGTTATTATTTAAGAGCCTACCCCACCCACGGTTGTATTTGTGTATGCACAGCTACAGTTAAAGGATGAAGCTTTTATATATTTGAATGTATTGCTTTTTGATGAAGCAAATATTTTTTCTAAAACAAAGAAGGTTAATGTTTAACATTCAATTCATGCACCATTAAACCCAACTGCAAAATATCCATTGATTTTAATAAACCTTGAGTACAACTATAAGCTCAAAACAAACAAATACTTAAAAATATAAAACTCTGAGTTTGCTTGGCAATAGTTAAAGCCTACCAACTCAAATCTCAATACACGGTGTGGAAAAAAACAATGAATTGATACAATGTTACATTTATATCACTGTTGTTTCTATTCATTTATTCCTTGTAGACGTCTTTCTTGGACAATTTACAACAAGTAACATTTCAAATATTGCCAACTTCCACTGGTGGCTTAGTGACAATTTACACATTGACTGCTCATGTCAAGAAGACAAGGAGGCTTTTTCTTCTTGATCTAGCTTCCACGATTAGAAAACCTTCATGGATGAAGCTTTAGTCTAGATTACCAGATTGAGGAAACAAATGTAACAGTTAGTTTCACAATCTGTTACTGGCTGCTGGCAACAATCACAAGGGTGCCTTAAGTACAATGAAATGTTTGCCTTGCTAAGTAGGAATTTTTAGATTTCTATTGAAGATTCTGTAAATTGTACAGACATACATTTTACTATTAAAGGAGAATATTTGTAGATCAACATTGAAATGATGGCTCCTTGGTGTTCTCTTGTTTTCAAGGACATTTCATTATCCTAACTAGGTAACATCATCAGTGCTAGTAAGGAGTGCTGTTTGCTGTCAGTTTATATTCTGGTGTTTTGCCTGTCTGTGTGGGTCTTAGAGATTCTTTGGTTGGGTTGTTTACTGATTGGCATTTCACTATTTTAAATTTTATTATTTTACTATTATTTACCACTTTTCCATAATAAGTATGCTGATGATGAGCAAACATAAATACCAGGGAGTTCCATTAACCAAATCTGGGATTGAATAACCAAAAGGTAAATGTGTCAATGGCTACATTGACTAGTGAAGGGGTCAGTTATGATTATGCACCATGCATAAATGCTATGTACCTTTATTGCATGATTTTAACAAGATAGTATTATCTAGTCTCAGTTTCTATCTTTATAATGGGAAAATAATCATGTGTTTCATACCGTGAGAAAGAGATTTGAGTCACAATTTTTAAAAAATCCATTTTCTGCTCTGCTTCTATTTGAGTAGGGGGCAGTAGCCATGATTTGAGTCCTTTCATCACTTGCAGTTTACACAGACATTGGAATATCCTTGCAAATCCAATCTCCTTTGCTCAAACTGCTTTGCGTGGTGTCATTTCAAGTGTTATAACCTTCAGCATTTGATTTGTATTGTGGCTTAATTTTTTCTCAAATGTCTATGGAGATTCTCAGTCATCCAGGCCATAGCTGTCTCAAAAATGCTCTTTCAAAAGGCAGCTGGACTGTTTTTTCCCTGAGGAAGGAGACATTTTGCTTCTCATTGAAAAAGCTTCATCGGTTCTGGCAGTATGGTGGGGGCAATGGAAGGATTGGTTCTGACATAATGGGGGGGGGATTATATTTCTTTGCAGTCATCTGGTCGTTAGCACTCTCCCTAAGAGCTCTTGAGGCCACTTGTGCCCTCAGGGTTACCTATATCAGAGTGCAAATGGGGATAGAATCTTCTTGGAACTTGTGAAAGGACTGCTGAGAGGAGATACTGTAGGTCATGTCTTATCCCTCCCCTGCTGTTGAGAGACAGCTTTTCAATGTTAACATAGATGGCCTCTTTTATCCCTCTTTCAAACCAATGATCCTATCTATCCAGAATGAGGACCCTGACTATAAATGAGTCCATTCAGCAGTTCCAAGAAGATTCCACCCCATGTGCACTCTGATACAGGTGACCTTGAGGGCACAGATAAACCCCCAAGTGGCCACAAGAGCTCTCAGGGACAGTGCTAGTGACCAGATGACTTCGAACCTCTCCCCTCCCCCATGCATCCTACCAGAACCAATGAATATGTTTACAAAGTCTAACCAACATTCATCAGTCATTGGTAAGAGACCTGGCAGTGAGAGAGATGCCTGTATTTTAAGTGAGGAAATACATGATATTAGCTATTTATCCATCAGTGCCCTTAGAATATACTTCCCCTAGGAAGAATGGCAATACAACACAGTTTGTTAGCCAATCAAGAGCACAATGATAGGGCAGCACATCTTAGCAAATGTTGTATTGCTACATTATGAGCATATGCTAGGAAGTGTTAGGGAGGAAATGGTTGGTGATCTCGGACTTTAATTCCAACTCACACCTCTACATCACCTACTGTAAATAGCGATGTGTATCTCCCTTGGGAAATGCAAACAGTCTCCATGGGAGGTATAAAGAACCCATTGTTGAACTGTACATTGTTTCAATAAATCCTTCTTCCCCCAAAGTTTCATTGTTCATTTGTGATCATTTTTCAGGGAGGTATGTACATTAAGATTATACTAAAAGGAGGTATGATGACAAATGGTTTAGGAACCTTTGTTCTGCAGTATATAAACCATAATAATGGGGAAATGTTTTTAAAATGAATATTGCATCAATATTGCAGAATAGATGACTGCATTACAATTTTGTATTCCTGTGACTATTGAAAGACTAATGCTCTACTGTATTATTATATATACATATTTTCGTAATTATGATTTTCACTAACGGAAAATAGACAACTACATATTGTATAGCATTAGATAACTATGAGCTATTAAAGAGTGTGTACGACCGAATATAATGAGTGCATTCTGCTTCCGTGTGTATCGTTAATCCAACATTTAGTACCAAGTATCGCCTGCCAAAACAGAGGAAGAATGAGAGGATCGGTGCTAATACGACTCTAACTGGGGCAATGGCGTTTCGGACTCCCAGATCTATAAGGGCAGCCAGCCTTGAAGAACTGAATGAAAGGTTTTGGAAAGATATGTCGTGTTCAGTTTTCAGATTTTAATGTTTAAAAATAACACTCGGTTATGGGAAACATTTTGAGTCCTTTCCACTAATTCAGAATACGGTCGTGGAGACGGACTTTAACACGCGCACACTTGGCTGATTATTGGCATAGAAAAAACCCTAATATGTTGGGACAAAAGCCTGATGCCACGCATTAAGCGAAGCTTTTCTTGAGGACTCCAGTTGCGCGGGACTGGAGACGATCCTCCCGCCAAAATCAAAACAAAGCAAAACCCTTCGTCGGTGTAATGTCTTTGCTCGTCGAATACTAGCGCCGTTCGTTTCAGCGGCCCAGCTTCCTCCAAACTGCCGCCCACCCACGGAAACGTCAAGCTCCGCCTCAGCTGGAGAGGTTTCAACGCGACTGTAGATACGTTCCCTTCCCAGCGCCGTGGGCAGACAGGCGTGGAGAGCAGCCTCGATTTGCGCCTTTTTCCTCCCCTCCCTCTTTCTCCTAAAGGTGGAATTGCGTAGATGGGCTGACTAGCGGGCTATCAGCCAGCCACTCGAGCATTCAGCATCCTCCATCCGAAGGCTGCGGGTTCCAGGGCGCGCTGTTTCTCTCTTGCGCGCGCTCTCTCTCATATACACACACACAATTCCTCGTCACAATTTCTTCACAAGCCCCGCTGCCACTACCCTAGGCCACTTCGGCAACCTAAGGCGACCTTCGTTCCAATTATCTCTCTCTAAACCGCTCTCTCTTTCTCTCTCTCCCTCACCCACACACCGCACGCTTGGAGGCCAGCCGCGCGCGCTACCCAAGTGCGCCTTTGTGATACAAGGCGTTTTAATAAAAGGTTCCGAGCCGTTTCGTCCCGTCCTGGCACGTTTCGAAGGGGTGGCGGGCAAGAGCTATCGCCGAGGACCATATGCGGTGACCACCAGTGGCCAACAACAACAACAAAAAAGAGATGGGGGGGGGGGAAGCAAGGAGCCGAGGAGTTCCTTGTTGTGTTTTCCACAAGGGAGGACAGTCCCTCCGAGGGGAGGGGGAGGAGAGAGAGAGATGATGATGATGACAATTAAGTATCAAAAGCCCCCTCCCCGCTTCTGAGCCTAACTAGCAGCGGGAGAAGAAGAGGCGGAGGGTTTGATGATATTGGAAGCCCCGCCCAATGCCTGGGCAGGGGGAGGTCCTGTTTCTCCCCCACCCCTTCCCCCCGCGCGCACGCCCGCTCTTTGGAAGGAACTGGGCTGGCTTCTTTCTTTCTTTTTCTCTCCCTCTCTCCCTCCCGACTCCCCTCCTTCTCCCTCGCCGCCCCCTCCCCATGCACGCACAGAGCCCCGTCTCTCGCGCTCGGTCCTGCAGACAGACAGGGAGACAGAAGATGGCTGACTGGCCAGGGCAACCCACGGTCCGGCCCGCCCGCATCCCCAATCCTCCCAGAGCCGCTTTCTCCTTTGACACCCGTTGACGCTTTAAAAGCCGCCCCCGTCCTCCCTCCCTTCCTCTCCACAACCTTCCCCCGAAAGCTTTTTCCCAAATAATACCAGCAGCCATTTCATCTCCCCCAAAGTAGATACATACACACGCGCGCGCGCGCGCCACACACACACACACACATACACACACGCACACACGCACGCACACCAAACAAAACAAAATAAAATAAAAAATGGCAGAAATGGAGAAAGAAGGGAGACCTCCAGAAAATAAAAGAAGCAGGAAGCCGGCTCATCCCGTGAAAAGGGAAATCAATGAAGAGATGAAGGTACGTCTCTGCGCTCCCCCTTTATTGTCACTGTATCGGATGCGAGAAGGGAAGAAAAAGGGAAGAGGGGGTAGTGGCGGAGAGGAGAGAAGCTTGTTGCAGACACCCCCCCCCCCCCATTGGTACTACGATTTCCCCTCCCCCTATGGGAGAAGATGTTATAAATAAAAGACCTCTTGTTTTGTTGTGACGGGGGGGGGGGGGACACCTCAGATGGGGTTGACGAAAGGTGCCTGAACTCCTCCTCCTAACTGCACAGTTCACAGGCGAGAAAGCCAGATCCCTAAGCGGATCTGATACATTGATGGCTATAACCACTATTATTTATAATATTTTCTCCAAAGGGCTTCTATTCCCTTCTGAAGTGCCCATGGTAGCCAGATAATCTAGAAGCTGTTAAAAGTTAGAAAAGAAAGGGAAGTCATTTAAGCACCCTCTCCCTCCGGGCCCCCCTTTCCAGTAGCCAGCTGCAACTGTGTAATTAAATTGTCAAAGTGAAATGTTATGGTCTGAAGGCGCATCATTCTTGGGCTTAGACACAGGCTCGCTTGTCTTTTCCTTCTGCCTTTTACTTCGGTGTCTGTTTTCTGTGCTCCACTTCACAGTTAATCAAAGAAGCGGGAGTGTTGAATTGAAAGCTGTCCTAGAAGGGTGCATGAATATGTATGTTCTCTGTGTGTACATTCTGTATATCATCTATATCTGTTTGGAGTGATTGTGTATGGAGGAGGTAAAACCAGCATCTTGGCAGGAAATAGTGCCGATCCAGCTGTGTTCCAGAGGTAAAATTCGGTGGGCTGGCACTCCAGAGGCTAATATCTGAGAAGTTGCCCAATAAATAAATAAACAATATTCACCTGGGTGAAGATGAAATCTCTGTCTGATAGTATAAAATTAATGTTAGCATTATTATTTTTTTATCTTTCTCACCTATCTTTCCCCTAAACCTCCCCTACTGGGCTGAAGTGAAGTTGCTTTGCTTCAAATAATAAAACAGTATAGTTTTGAGGTAGGATAAATCCATTCACTCCAGTTGCATTTAGTGAAATGGAGTATTCATAATCATTCCATTAACAGGTTATATATTCAATATACATTGTTGGTACATAATGATTAAAAAAGCTGTGTGTGTGAAATTGAATATGCCTCATCATGGAATCTTTGCCTATGTGGTCTAAGGCTAACAACCTAACGGGATCAACAAGACCATTTTACTTATTGAGCTTAGCAAATCAATTTGGAAGAGGATGCTCAGTTTCTTTTTTAATTTTAAAACTCAATTAAAAGTCTGCTCTGTTATTTGTATTGTTTCCTTCTGTGTTGCATTGAAGATTTGTCCAACAGCAGATGGACATTTGAACAAAGGTGGTGGTGTACATGTAAGAACAAAGTGCCTTGCATATCTATAACGTTTATCCAGTTTCTAGGCATGTATACATATGCCTCTTTGTACGTAGACTTTCTATCTTAGGGGAAGCTTTGTGTACACTTGAATTTAACAGTAATTGCTTAGTCAGACCTTGTTTGCATTTTTATTTTGGTAAGGGCAGAGAGGAAGGGGGACAGAAGGCATGGAACTCTGTCCCATTATGCACTGTCCGTTTAAGACAGTGCTTCATTTGATCTGCAGTTTTTAAGTTTCATAGGTTCTAGCATTACAAATTAGCTAATTTTAATCAAAACATATGAAATGCTATCCTGGCTGGATATATAAAGGCTGACTATGCTGGATCCTCTGGGTTTGTTTTGTTTACTTTGGCTGCAGGCACACTTGGTGGTTTGGGAGATAGTTGTTCTTCTGCAGTAGAACAGATGTTTGTCTGAAATGGTGAGGAAGAAACAAAAACAACACTGTGTGTGAAAGGAGGAAAATTACACCAGATTTTTTTTCCCCTTTCATGAAAGTCTATTAAGCATTGTGCTAATCTTAATGCAGGTAAACCTCTCTTTCCCCTAAGCTTCTGATAATGGAAGGAAAGAAATAAGAGAAATAAATATATCAGAGTTTCATTTATATGAGAAATTTAACCCAAGGCTGTGGATCTGATATATAATTTTGGGAACAGCTTTTATAGATTGCACGGTTGAAATATGAATAACAGCAAAGGCTTTCAGGCAGCCTTGGCACATCCTAGAGTTAGTTGTCTTATTAACTCTTATTCTGTGTTTTTATAACAAAAGTTCTGAGCACGTTTACATCTTGTTTTCTTCTAGGTACATTGGATATTTGCTTGTCTTTCTTTCAATAATTCTTCACTTACTGAAAGAAAGGTATACGAAAAAGATTTCCTCCTCTTCACTTAAGTTAAAGAGTACGGTAACTTAACAAATTAGTCATATTGTATAAAATGTATGCGACAACGTCTTCTGGTGAACACAATGTGTCCTTGTGTAGGTGCACATCTGAACTGTTCAAGCAGCTTGACTGCTTCCCTTCATCTGAACTGCTTTCATGTGGACTTGTGTAAAATAAGCTCTGCTAAGTAATCACGACAGAGCAGAAAGAAAGGAATGTATATAGCAATAGACAGCCTAAGCTGTAAAAACTGAAACCTGAATCCTAGCAGCAGATCGAATATCAAGGCTGTAAGGTAGAGGGAGATGAAGAGATGAAGGGGAGGGAGAGAGGAGAGGAGAGGGCTGAAGGAATGGAAAAGTCAGCTTGGAAAGTGAAGGACTAGTAGGAGGGCCCCCTCGGGAAATTTGGCTCAGGGATTAGGGAATTCTATCACGGTATACAGTGACCTACTCAAGTTTCAACCCATGTTGGATTGAATTGCTTCCATTTGCTAGGAGTAAGAAAAAAAGACCAGCGTGTATGTGATTCCCTCTCTCCACCCTCCTTCCAGTAATAAAAAGCCACTGGGTACAAGTGTCTATTTTAAGTACAGCAAATACAAGGCACTATGAATGAGTAATAAAATTACCTCATCACACAGATTTTCTTGAAGATTTGCTCTTTGACAGAGCCACATACGGTATTTGCTTAATAATGATGGAAAGAAACTCAACCACTCTGTGTCACATCAGTAATACCAATTGTTGCTAGGTTTTAATAAGGTTGAAAACATGTTTGCTGTTTCATAATGGTAGATATTAGGTTACATTTTTGTTATCTCTGGCCTGATGTACATGACAGTTGTGAGAAACTTCAGTTTGATACAAAACTACATGATTGCTTGGTTTCTCTTTCTTCAGTGTACATTTCACTAAAGAATTCTGACAGAATGTTTTGTTTCACTGTGACCATCAGTATAATTCGAATTCTTTCTTTTTATTTGCCTTCCATATTCTTAAATATATTATTGTGTTGTATGGTAAATTACAAATGGGGGAAAATTATAAATCCGCCCTGTATCAAATTTACATCTTCCAAAATTTCATTTAGCAACTCTCGGAATTTCCAGCCAAAGACTGGACATTTTAGGAATAGTGATTGCAATACACCATTGCAATGTAACATTGCTAAGAATGTAACAAACTAAATAATAAGTAAAACAATTCACTTAGCAGTGTGAATACGTAGTTTTAAAAAAACCAGTACAGTATGTTCCATTCATAAATCTTCACCTACTTCAGAGAAGTACTGTGAACTATGAAAATGGTTGTTTTATACTAAATGGATTGTGTTGATATGTAAACTTAATATTATATAATGTTATAAATGACAAGAACATAATCATGATTCAAAACCTTACAATTTAAAGTTCACTTGAATTGAACGATCTGATTACATGTTGAAGCTAGTACTGAAAATTTTGAATTCATATGCACCTATAGCTTTTTTTTTATAAAAAAAGTCTTGAAATTAATGACAGATCTGTTGTATGATATTCAGAGCTGATTTTATGCACCTACATTGATTACTTCTCAGATTCTAAATAAGTAATTTAACTTAAATAGATGTCATTCTAGATTATTTTATCTGTTGTCATTAATTGGCAAATTCATTGAAATATTCTTCTAACAACTGAAAAGCCTAAAACTGGCTGCTCACTGAAAAAGACAAAAGAAATAGGTGGAATCCAAATTTAATCATGTTTCAAGTAGATACTGTTAAACTGATGGATTGCTTAGTCATTCATTTCACCATACAAGGCATTTGGAGATTTAAAAGTTACTTTGGAGAATAATTACATAGAAAAGAAATATGTATAAGTATTTTCAGGTCCTCTGATAAACTACTATGAGACATCATATAAGAAACTATAAATCTTGACAAGGAATATTCACAGTAGTTTAAGAATCCTTATTTAGAATATATAAGAATCTATAAGATAATTAAAATAATGTTGGAAATTGATTTATACAAGCTAGTGTGCATTTATTTGTCTTACTGGTATCCATTCATAATATCCAAAAAGATTTAATGGAAGTATAATATCACATGACAGGCATACATTTTTCACTTATTATATGGCTCCAGATTCATCTTCCATATTTCAATCAATATGGCAAGGAAGAAAACAGAAAAAAAAAGTTGTTTCTACTTAAAAATTTTAAAATAATTAGTAGCATTCTGTTTTTAAAAATAAGAGACACAATTTCTCTTGCATTTCCATCCGCATTTGTCTGGTACCATTCCCCCATTTTCTGACAGAAAAAAAGCTGCATATAAAAATGTGGTGAAAAATTACATTTCAAAAATAGAAGCAATTATCGTTTATGCAAGAGTTATGTTATCTGTATGATGATGCTACAATAAAATGAATTTTAAATAGTGCATGTATGAAAATGAAAATAATTTTCATTGCTTTGTAAAGACTTTAATTTCATCAGACTTCTTTCCACTATCATGTATGGGAAAATGTACATGAATAGTCTTTTACTTCCCAAAATAGTGTTTTTATGCACTAAAATTCAATAAAATATACAATTAAATCACTCAAATTAAAATTATTGTCAAATGTGGTTTGGGCTGTATATGCGAAAATGAGCAACCACACAGAAAAGCATTTTAGCACCACACTTTTATTTATTTGCTGATACAAACTGAATAAAAGGTGTTTTCATGTCAGTTCTTTAGGTAAAAAAATAATTTAACTGTGCAGCAGTAGATAGCATCCAAGCAATCATTTGCTTTGTCAGTCCAGGTGTTCCAGAGAATCTGGCTTTTAATTATTTCTTGGCTTTAACCATTTGATTATATATGAATTTTGGCATCAGAGTTTTGAAAGAGGACATGTGGTGTCATAGCATTAACAAATATATCTTTTTTCTTGCATTTTTTATTTTTATTTTCAAATGAAAGTCAGTGATAACCATCACTTAAGCTCCCCCCTCTGCAGTCTAGGAACAATAACTCTTGACTATTAACTCTTGATTGTATACTGTTGTGAAATGCAATGTTGATCTCCATCTTTTTTCTCATTTCTTGGTCTTCTTTCTATCACTGTTTGCTTCCCCCTGCTTTTCCTCAGTTTTTTTTTTTCATCAATTAAATGTATTTTCCAACTGTTTTATTCCACTGGTTGTTTCCAAGAGGTTACTTTTTGTGTATGTTCTCATGGTTCATCTGAAACTAATCCTATTATTCAGAAATCAGTTTCATTTTGTATTACTCCCAAATAAATGTTATTTATATTTTCTGTCTTTTGCATGTTAGACGAAAAACTTGTCCGTGTTGTTCTATCTACCTGCTTCTTTTCTGTCTTTATCTTCTTTCTCTAAATCATGATTTTTGTAGGACCTCTATGCCATTAGAGATGTTATTGGGATGTAAAACAGCAGCTCTGCTTCCTTTTAGCATTTTTAACACAAACAGCAGAAGGAATATAGCAAGGTCCAGATCTCTGTATTTGAATTGCTGGCTTTGTGTTTGATACTATTGCAAAAGGGGAAAAAATGAAATTCAGTGCAGTGGCTCTCATGTACTCATAATAATTTCAGAATGGGAAGGGCCTTTCCCGCTCTTTCATTCCATTTTACCCTCACATATATTCATAAGACTGTGTTTAGCCAGTTCCTTTGTCTCTTCCCATATCTCCCTTATGCAGAACTACTTTCTATGAGTCCAAGAGTTTTCTCTTCTCTAGGATTGGCTTTTTACCATTAGCTGGGAGACAATTCCAAACTAGTCATTTATAGCATTTTACAGATTCATCCAGTCATTACTGCGATACTGTAAAACCAGACTTTATTGTTCATATAATATCATAGCAACTGTTGAATGGTGCAATAGGATGCCATAAAATCACTAGTGTGGATATAGCAAATGAGGCATCTCCTTTGAGCAGGATTCTGTTAGCTGCATCCTGTTAGGTCTCTAGACATTCTCCAGTGTTATAGGACAGAATACACTGCTATGATTGCTTATTAGTACTCTCTAGGCTACCTTATCATAATGGTGAAGAATTTCAGCATTTTATTGAGATGAAAACAAATTGCCATTATCTTTCCTTAATTTTAGACATAAAGTGTTTTGGCCTGACTGACCAACACTATTTATCAAGTTCCTCTCTTCTTTAATTCAGAGTTAGTTATTCCATTGAAAGTTATTAGTTTTATTATCCTATTATTATCTCACCATTATGAAGTAAAGGGGAGCTTTATCATATATATGTTCTGCACAGTATTAGTACAAAAATAAATACTGAATGCTAGTTGTAGCCGCAGTAGTAAATAACATTTTGTTCAAATTGAGTTCATCTCCTGGTGACTTCAAAGACAGATCCATGTAGTTTCTTTGGCAAGAATACAGAAATAGTTTCACTGGCTTCTCCTGATGCTTTCTCACCCAAGGAATACTACAGTAATTAGGTCCAATTATTTTTAATGGTTTAGGATTAGCCAAAGTTAGGTGGTTAGGTGCTACCATATAACTTGGTGAGCAGCAAGAATGGTTAATATTAATATTAGCTTGATCCCATATGTAAAGATGCACTAGTTTAGAAATCTAAGCAATGTTAAAAATAGTAGTGTTGTATAACACATTAACCTAATTATATTTACATGACACACACATGCTGAACACATGGGATAGGTTCACCCAACATGTTGGAGGAAGGTTGATTAGTTTGTAGTTCAGTATTCATGTAGTTTATTCACAGATATCCAGTAGATGCCATAATGATATCTCATATGTCATGACATTATTGCATCACAAATTATGTAGCTTTTGAAAAATTAAAGACACGTGATCAGGGGGTAATATATACAGTATAGACATATGTTTTGGGAAAGACATTTAATATATTACAGTAGTTGTCACTTGTCAACCTCAATTTGTTATAAAATGCAATGTCATGTGACCACACTGGCTTACAATGTCAATTCTGGTTGTGGTTGTTAAGTGTTGAACATGACGTTACTTGATGGAGACTTGTAATCTCCTGCAGGCTTCCCCATTGACTTTGCATGTTGGAAGCTGACTGTGAAGGTTGCAAACTATGATCATGTGATGTGGCATGCTGTGTCTATGGTACATAGGAAAAACAAGAGGAGAAAGGGTATATTAATCATCTTGAGCTATTTATAAAAATAATAAGGGTAGGATTAAAATAAATAAATGTGCACCAGTTGCCAAGTGCCTTAATTACAAACATGTGGCTGCAGGGACACTGATGGTTGTTACTGAGGAGCGGTCATAAATTTCCTTTTTCAGCACCATCATAACTTTGAATGGTCACTGAATGAGCAGTCAGTAAGCAAAGACTACCTGTATAAAGAATATCAGAAAAAAGGTAAATTATAATTATTTTATTATAATTTATTATTTTATTATAAAGTATTAATAAAATAATAACTTTCTAATTAAAATATTTTTCAGTAATCCTCAATAGAAGCCTGTTATATCATTGTACATTGAGAAAAAAGATTGAACATATTATAATAACATAAATAATTAATAACAAATTTGAAGATGGTAGCAGACCCTAAAACACACAAATAGAACCGTTTTCCCCCTTAGGAGTATTTTTTTTTTAAAATGTGAACATTGCTGAAGTTAGCATATTGGAGCTTCGAATGTTCAACTAAATGATAAATTATGAAAGCAGTCCATCTTTTTCAAACCCCTTGAGTGCTTCTGAAAAAAGTAGATGATACTGCTTTAAGAGTTGCATGAATATTAATGAGTTTCTTAAAGCATTGGTGTCTTTTTTTAACCTGCAGAAGCTGAAAAAGAAAGCTTGTTTTAATGAAGAGTAGAGATGTCCCAGATGTGTATTGCTAATGAGGTCCAAATTATTTTTAAAAACAGCAGGACTTTAATAAAGAAGTAGAAAAAGAACACATAAAGGGTATTTAATGAATGGTAACAGGTTTTAATAGGGAACCTGTCTTAAAGAAAAATGAAAATGGAATGTGAATGCAGACATTCCACTGAGTGGTGAGAAACATTTTTAGCCATAAAGCTAAATTTGGATGATGTTGAAGATGCTGTCCATGGTGGCTGAGAAATGAGAGTGAAAATATGTAGAGTAACATATCAAACATTACTTCTCATAAGAATACTTCTGATACTGATCACAGTATTTAGAACCAAGTACCTAATTCTTCATGTCCAATGTGGATTTAAATTCACATACTCTTCCCAAATTCTCTTGGCGGGCTTTGAGAAGAACATCAAAAATTTCTACTTCTCTTTTATTTTAAGAACAGTTAAAATATAAATTATCCTATGATAGTTTCAAGAACAATGGAGTCAAGAAGAGTTCATAAAGGATTATCAATTGCTGGTCATTGGCACAGAATGTTTCATTAGTCTAGTCTCTTGTTCAGCTAGCCATAATTGTGACATTAGCTCTACTTATTTCTATAAGCATTGCAACATTTATCATGGCAAATGGTTCTTTAGGGAACTAAATGGCATATTTGTTCTAATTTCGAATACTTAAATCCTCTTTTGATTGCAAAGTACATCGTCATTTTGATTTTCAATCCAGAGACTATTATGGAATGAATGAGTTTTGGGGGGGGGGCTTTATAGATAATCTAGCACAATTTCATGATTAGTGCAGAAATCTGTTAAGACCATTTCTGACAACTAATCATCATAATCTATTGGAACACTATTCATTTAATCAATTTTTATGGCTGCTCAATTCACAATCGGGAATCTAAGACCTGATTACAACAGCACAAAATTAAACAAAATAAATAAATAAATAAATAAATAAATAAAATGAGACCAACCCACAGTAATTTAAAACCATCGTTAAAGACAGAATCATCCATCACCCTGGCCCAGCCCTGCAGAAAAGCCAGATTTTCAAGCCAAAGGTATTTCAGTCTTTATACATGATAGTCAGAACTTCGAATTGCATCAGAAGACCATCTCAGAAAGTAATAGTGTTATACATATGTACTGTGGCAAAACTACCATATTTTTCAGAGTATAAGCCGCACCAAGGTTTTGAAGAGGCAAATTTTAAAAAAAGTAGGTAGGTAGATAGAGGGATAGAGAGAGATAGAGAGATAGAAAAATACAGTAGGTAGGTAGTAAGAGAGAGAGTGTGTAGATAGCAGTGACGTGCGGTGAGGTTTATGGCTAGTGAGGCACTGACACAGTGGTGGTTTTCAATTTTTTTTAGACTTGTGGACTTCAACTCCCAGAATTCCACAGCCAGGCATGCTCAGTTCCGATATAAAGTGACAGCATTTGTTTTTCTCCTTTGCGAAAGAAGTTTCCTTCTTTTTTTCTTTTTCTTCTCCCTTTCCCTTCTTCCTCCCTCCCTCTCTCCTTCCCTCCCCCTCTCTCAAACACACACACACACACACACAGAAGTTGGATTGGACTATCTCTCCTACCCCCTTCCCTCTCTCTCACTTACTCTCTCAAACACACACACACACACACACACACACACACAAAGTTGGATTGGAGGGAAGAGCACCAGTGAGGATACCACAGGAGGAGGCAGGAAGCCAGTCAAAGAGCCATACTGGAGCACACACACTTTCCCCCAGCCCCGGAAGGATCCAGCCCAGCTTCACGGATTACAGGTTTGAAAAGGCAACGTGGCTCTGCCTGCAATCAAACTACACCCCAGGGAGAGCACAAGCGAGCCTGAGTCCTTCCCTCCATCCTTTGCCCAAAGCCCCTTACCAGAAGGATGAAATTTGAATTCCTACCCCTCCCTTCAACCCACATGTACCTTTTCCAGCTGTTTCAGAGAAGATTTCAACTCTGTTCTTACCTCGGGTCCTCTGAACGCCCAAACGAGTGCCCTCTACTATGAGGCAGGAGAACTGCGTGCCTCACCTATGTCAGGAATTTTTAGGCTTTTAACCCTTGCTTAACTCTGCTCGAGTGATCATAAAATGCCTAAAGTCAGACTAGAGGAGGCATGCAGTTCTCCTGCCTCATAGTAGAGGGCACTTTTTTAGAGGTTTTTTTAAACAGTTAAGCAGAGTCATCCACGGTGAGGCAGCAACTAGCTCAGCCTGACCTCAGCTCTCGTATTTTTCCTTTTACATTTTTTTTCTTTCCATGATGACAGTGGTGAGGCTGTGCCCCTCCTGGCTCACCTGACTGCAGGTCACTGGTAGATAGGTAGGTAGAGGGATAGAGAGAGAATTAGAAAGAGAGAGAGAGAGAAATACAGTAGATAGGTAGGGAGGGAGAGAGAGAGTAGGTAGGTTGGTAGGTAGAGGGATAGAAAGAGAGAAATAGAGAGAGAAATACAATAGATAGATAGGGAGAGAGAGAGAGTAGTTAGGTAGGTAGATAAAGGGATAGAAGAGAGAGAGAGAAAATACAGTAGGTAGGTAGGGAGAGAGGTAGGTAGGTAGGTAGAGGGATAGAGAGAGAGATAAAGAGAGAGAGAGAGAGAAGAGAGAGAGAGAGAGAGAGAGAGAGAGAGAGAGAGAGAGAGAGAGAGAGAGAGAGCAATACAGTAGATAGGTAGGGGGAGAGAGAGTAGTTAGGTAGGTAGGTAGATAAAGGGAGACACACAGAGAGAAATAGAGAGAGATAGAGAAATACAGTAGGTAGGTAGGGAGACAGAGAGAGAGTGTGTAGGTACGGAGGTAGAGGGGATAGAGATAAATAGAGATAGAGAAAAATACAGTAGATAGGTAGGTGTTTCTGCTGGCACAGCACTTGATCAATGTAATTCTCATCAATGTTTCGACTAGCTGACCTGGCATAATTCTACAACCTCTCCAGCCCTGGGCATTTTTAATTGGTAATTTTAGTTTTTAAGGGTTAATTTCACTGGGGTTTTAACTTTTTTAGGTATTGTAACTTATTTATTTATTCTTACCTCCTCTGTACGCTATATAATACTTTTGTACGTCGCCCCGAGTCCCTGTGAGGAGAGGGGGCGACTAATAAGTTCAAGTAATAAATAAATAAATAAATAAATAAATAAATCAGTTAAAGAGCTTTCCAAAAGGGGAAAAAAACATTTTTGCACTCTGCAAACTTCCCAAAACAGGCCCGTTTTTCATGAAAAGGGGTCCGTTTTTTTTTAAAAAAATTGCATGCATAGCCTTTTGGAGGCTTATAGAGTGCTCCTGGGGGGGCGTTTTCTGCTCATTTCTGCCTCCCCAGCCCCCAGGAGGTCTCCGAAAGCCTCCATAAGGGTATGCATGACCATTTTGGGAGGTATTCAGTGTATAAAGACACACCCAGATTTTCAGCCTCTTTTTTTGGGGGGGGGAAATTTTTTTATTGTTTTAATTAAACAAAAACACACACAAAAACACATTCTTCATTACATCTTGTAGAAAGCATGTCGATTGGTTACAAATAAATTTTGTGCATTACTATACATCCTTCATATTTTTAATTTACATTTTAAAATCAAAAATCTTTACGTATTTTGCCATCAATATACCATCATTCTCATTTAGCTATAATTATTTAAACATGCTTTTATCTAGAATCATTTGTATTTAAAGATACAACCACCTACTGGCATTCATTAGCTATTCCTATAAACCTCCAATAATTACCCTTTTATAGCATATTCCCTTTTTCCCCCCAACTCACTATTTAAGGCTTATATCTGATTGCTTTCACCAATGCCAAGACATGTAAAAATCATTAAACATTATCCATTAACATTTCCTTATTATTATTATAGCTATCTAAAGAAAAAAGATTTTTTTTGCCATTTATATCACATCTCCTCCCCTCCGACCCAAGAAAAATTACATCTTTATAATAAAATATAAACAAAAGTTTGTTAGTAAAGTTTATAAATGCCCAAGAGAAATTACATCTTTATAACAAAATCTAAACAAAAATGTATTAGTGAAATTGATAAACCTTTTCCCCAAATCCCAATTTACAGTTTATATCCAAATTATTTGTACTAATTGAAATTATTATTCCATTATTATTATCATAATGAGTTATTAATTAACAAATAAACATTTTAAAGAAAACATTCTAAAAGCGTCTAGAAAATCCTACTTATTAATCACCAAAGGTTAACTAAATTTTAAGTTATCAACCTTCATTATCAGCCTGTGTCTTTCCAGTAACAAAACAAACTTATCTCTTTAGCCAGTTGTTGTGTCAATTCTCTTATGAACTTCTTTATAAAGTTTTTAAAAACTTCTTTCCGCACGTTTTTTGCTTGAAAGATCTCTCATATAGTCTTGTTGCCCTTGAACTGGTATTAAAATTAACATGTCTTTGATTATTAGATGTCTTTCTAAAGCTGTTTCTCTTCTTAATTCCATCATCAAATCCATATCTTGACAGGAGGGGTAGAGCTCCAGATCATCAAGTATATAATAATAATCAGATTCCCTCCTTTCCACTTTCACTCATGGGTGCTCCATTATTAGGTTCATCTGTTATCTTGTCTTTATATTCTATATCTTAACTCTCTTCTTTAATTTTTGAGGCTCCAGTCCCTTCATCTTTTATTGAGCCAGACAATAATCTATCCAACTTCTTATCAAATCTCTCAAATCCTTCCAATATCTTTAAAATTCCATCCAAAAAATCCTGGTAACTTAGAGTTTCTTCATCTGTATATAAATGCAGATTTCCCAGAAGAGAAGAAAAAGTTTAGAATCCACTGCCACTCTCGCCTTCAATGTCTCTTTTATGTATAAAAATATTTTTGTTTTGAATTTGCTTAAACATAAGATCCTTTTAATTTTTTCAAAAAAGTGAGGGTTCTATTTTTTCTTTTCTTTCCCTTCCCTTGTCCAAAATATTCCACAAAGACACCTGCAAGAGAACAGTCCATGTCCTTGAGTCATTATCAGTCTCTACAGACAAGCTGCAAACCCTCTAGTTACAACGTCAACAGAATCAGAGAAAATAGAGCAAAGGATACTTTGTTTCAAAAAAAGAAAAAAACCCCAAGTTCTGGCTTCCGAATGGCAGATTCAACTTTCTCTTATTCGTATCAAACTTAAGGAAAGCAAAAATCTCTAAGTGTCTTTAATAAAATTTAATAAACAGTAAGAGGAAGGATTATTGAAGTAAAAAAAATTTTTTTAGATCAACCAAAAAATAAAGGTAGCACAGAATAAAAGAAAAAAATCAATTCATTCACTTAAGAGGAGAAACGGGAAGTGTTCCAATCAGTTCAATCCACAAAACGCTGTTACATAGAAAAGGAAAAAAAAACTTTCTAAGGCAGTCCAATAAAGATAAATTTCGCCACTTTATTCTTTTGCTTAAAGGACTAATTTATCTTTAAAAAAATTTCTTTGGGCAATCATTCTCAAAAAAAAAATCTCACCAGCTGGACTCATTTTCACTGCCTTCCTCCCGGAGCAGTCTCCGACTTTGTCAGCCTGGGGGCTGAGAACTTCCCTTGGGTCGATCAGGGACTTTGCGGTGTCCCTGAGACCAGCAAGGATTTGCCTCCCTGTCACCGTCTCTTTGGGATGGTTTAGGTCCATATGGACCATGCAGCTGGTAAAAGAATCAACGGTGGTCTCGGACTATCGAGCCCGCACGTTGTATCGTCTGGCTCGTTCTCCTTTCAGCCTCTTTTTTGAGGAAAAAAGGTCTGTCTTATACTCCAAAAAATACGGTATACATGCTACTGCATTCTGGTTCAGTTGTAGCTCTTTAAGGGTAGCTTCAGGAAGAATGTGTTGCTCATGTTCAACAGGGAGGTGATCAAGGCATGAGTGACCATGAGAAAGATCTCTTGTTCCCGAAACTGGTACAAATGACACATTTGCATGAAAAGTTCTCCTGGCCATGGTTGCTATTGGTTTTTTTTAAATAGGAACACCAAATTACACATCTGTTCCACCTGGAGAAATGCAGCCATATCCAGAACAAAATAATGGAAAATTCATGGATCTAAGTGATGCAACACTCTCAACAACTCAGTCTTGTTACAATGAAACTGAAACTTGTACTTCTTTATATGGACCTTCACCGTCTTGAGATACTGAGAAAGAGCCTTGACAGCATCCCAATGCCGCGACCCTTCGCCCACCTGGCTTTCCCGCCTCCTTACCAGGCCCAGGAAAGTGGTGCAAAGAGCAGCCGAAATCCACCACTTCAGTACCCGCCGGGAAGCCACCAGCTTTCCCGCACCAAGGCCGCCACCTGCCTGGCTTCTTCGCCCGCTGCCATCGCCCACCTTTACAACTGGCTGAAGTGTGAGCGGCACCAAGCTTCCAGGCGGCGACTCTCTGGTGGCCGCATCCTCTCCAGTGGCATCTCCGAGGGCTCCCACTTCTTCTCCACTCCCTCCTCTTCTTCCAACTGGGCAAAGTGGACATGCTTCTTTGCGCCCCCCGCCGCCATATGTCTACTACACCCGAGGGCTCTGATGCAGAGCTGGGCAGGCAAAACATGACCGACTAATCCTGGAGCTGGTGGCATCTTGGCAGGCGAAAGGAGCGCCTTAAGACCACACTTCCCAGAAAGCACAGGAAACCAACTGTTTACGATGTGGAGGCTGTTGCTGCAAGATGCCTACCTTTCCACACTGAGGTTGGAGAATGCTCCCATTGGCTAACATCAGGCAAATTAATTCCCCTCTCCAGTTATTGACTCTAGGCCCTAGAGGTCTTAGGTGACCTCTGTGAAAGGGTTGTTCAATCCCCAAAGGAGTTGCAACCCACAGGTTGAGAACCGCTGATCTATGTGACGCCCAGCCCAAGAACAACATAGAACACTCCAGCCAAACTTTTGTTCTTAATTTGCTTACACACAATAGACACATACAATCTTGTAAACCTAAACCTTTACTGTTCTCACCTTAATGGAGATACCCTGAGAGATTCTAGGGAGTTGCTATCCTAACTCTTTCTCTGTTTCCTATCCAACTGCGGGCTGTGTTGTCTCTTGTCTCACCCCCACCCTAAAATATACTCTCTCCTTCCTGAGAAACTGCCACTTCATTGTAGTCTATCACACCACCTTCCCCTCCATAGGCATCATCTTTTCACAATTTGCCAGAATAACATCAAGCTCACTAGGCAGAGCAGATCAGGAAATCAACTCCACAGGAAGGTTAAAACTACTTTTATTGAGGTTAGCTAACAGAATCTTGCAAGACTAATTGTGCTGGACCTCCTCCTTATAATTATATTTATGATGGTTGCAGTGATCACTATTTGCAACTTCTCTAGTGGCTTCTGACAAGCAAAGTCAATGGGAAAAATCAGATTTGTTTAACGTGATTCACTTAAAACTGCAACAAAAAAGGTTCTAAAATTGGGTGCAATGCATTTAACAACCAACTCGCTTAGTGATAGAGGTTCCCTATAAGTTGAGGACTATCTGTAAAGAATTTTGGTCGTATTCAATTTGATCCAATCTTTGTTCTCTTCCAATAGCAATCCCCCTTTGAAAACCAGGGAAATCTCCATGATCTATACGCGCACACACAAAAATCCTATATAGGCATGATCTGATCTAAGGCCATCAAGATTTTCCCTTCCAGGCCATAGCTAAGGCTTCAGTCAAATAGTACATTAAACCTCAGGTGTAACCCTAAATTATTTTGATTGTACACTGCTCAGAGTCACATTTATGAAATAGGATAAATTGGATAATAAAAGTGAAATAAAATACAAACAAAATAGTTCCCTTTGAAACTGAATGGAGTTCATCAGGTACATCTCAGGAACTCCATGAGGTGACCAATGAAATAAGTCCTTTGATCAAAAAAGGTAGATACTAGTATATCTCCCATTTGTCTTCTCTTATGCAAGCTAAACATTCCAGCTGTTTTAACTGTTCCTCAGAGAGGCTTATTTCCCAGGCCTCTTATTTTACTGGATCCTCTTCTTAAAACTCACTAGAAACAGGTACATATTCCAGGTAGGTTCAATCAACACAGAGTACAATGGAATCATTATCTGGCATGACCTGGAAACAGTGCTTTGTAAATCCAATTCAAGGCTACACCAAGCCTTTTAGTTACTTGATTATGTTCAACTGTTGGTCCACTAGAATTCCCAGATCTACAAGTCAGATTTCAGTTTTAAAAAGTTTAAGTGTCTACCTTTGTTCTTTAAAATATTAATAACCCCCTCCTGAATATTGTTCAACCGCAAATCTGATGAGCATCCTTTCCATTTCATGTTTCAGATCATTTATAAAGATATTGACTAATAGAGAGCCAAAGATAGAGACTTGAAGAACTACACCTAATATTTCCTTCCAGAACAATTTATGAACATCCTTTGAGGATGATCACTTAATTTCAAATTACCAAGGCCACAGTACTATCTTGCCCACATTATTCATCTAGTCCATGAGGATATCATGAAAGACTTTGCTATACATTTTACTGTGGTCAAGATATAATACATCCAAAGCATTCCTTTGTTCCATCAATATAGTAAACTCTGTCATAAAAGACATAGTTAGTTTGACATTATTTGTTCTTTACAAACTCATGGTAGGTCTTTGTAATGGAAGCAGTTTTTCCTAAGAGCTTGCAGACATGGTGCTTGTCTTTTTTTCCTAGTATCTCACACAGTACAGATATTAAAATGGCTATTGTATAATTTTTCAAGTCTTCCTTCTCTCTCTCTCTCTCTCTCTTAATATTGGGAATATTTGTTTTTCTAATATCTAGCAGTTTTCTAGGAATTTTCTTGACTGCTGTAGTCAATAGTTATACTAGTTACTGAATATCATCAGGGGTATATTATTTCAATCACTTTTTTCAGTATACTATCTTCAATCTGGAATTAATTTCAGATAGCCACATGGCTTTTTATACCTTTTGCAATACTCCTTCCTTTTGCACAACATTAGGAGCTTTCTCCCTCTTCTGAGAGAAGGCAGTTATTAGGCTATTCTGCTTTCTGCCTTCTCCTTTTTCTTTGTTATTGTTTCTCCTCTTTACCTGTTCAATAGACCAATAACCTCCTTGGCTCTTCAGTTTTGGAAATATCCTTCTTATTATATTTTATATTCCTCACCAGCCTCATTTCATTTTCAGCTATCACCTTACTAGCTCCATCTCTATAAGCTTGAGTTATCAATTTGTATACCACCTTAGTTATCAGTTTTTTGTTCCATATCCATTTTTTCAATTTGTCAGCAAGCTCACTATTCATTCATACAATTCTAGCTAAAACTTTTTTCATTTTTCATTCTGATGGGAATTGTTCGTGCCTTTGTGTTCAGTTACCCATTTTGGGGGGCTTCAATTGGTTTATCCATTAGAATTTCAAACAATGATATGTGCTCAATTTCTGCCTAAGTTCACTGAAATTTGCAATCCTAAACTATTCCCCATGCTATCTTGAGCCCATGAACATAATGTTTTTCTCCAATCTGATGATACTTTAGTCTATCAACCAATTTTACTTTGTCAAGATTAGTTGAAGTCCACTATTGCTGCTAAGGCCTGCTGCTTTGAACACTTGATTTAGAAAGGCATTATTCCCATCCTCTGCTAGCTTAGGTGATCTGTCATAAATTTCCAGAATGGTTTTAATTTGGTTTCTTACACTTTTTTACTTTTATTCATATGATGACAACAGATCTTCCATATTCATAAACAATATCTTCTTACGTATATAGATTTTTCATATTAAAAGCCATTCCCCTTCCTCTTTTGTTCTGGGCAATTCTTAACACAAATCATTAAAGTGAAAAAAATTAATTAGCAACGTAACATCAATACTGTATGTTTGCGCAAATCATTCAAATCTCTTTCCTTATCTCTACAGAGAATATTAACTGCAATAATGTAAATGCAGTTTCTTCTTAAACAGCCTCCTCCGTGGAAAAGCATTCTGAATTCCTGAAGGAAAAAAAACTCAAAAAACTACCACAGCTTTGCATTTGTGACATAGAATCATGATATTTACCAGTTATGGAAAACATAAACACAATCTTTAGGATGTCAGCCTAAATACAGATGATTCTTGACAATTGGTACAGTAAAATGCAAGCTCCTCAAAATTTCTGATAGGTTATTTCACTTGAAGACCAATTATTTCAGTGTTTAATAATATAAATCCATGGATTCATTCACATAGTTTGCTTATTGTAGCACAGAGGCTTATTTACTTTTCCTTAATTGTATGTCTTGACAACATACCGTATTTTTTGGTGTATAAGACGCACTTCCCCCAAAGTGGGTGGAAATGTCTGTGCATCTTATAGAGCGAATGTTGCTGAAGCCCTGCCCACCTGCCAGCCTCCGCACTTTGACTTCTGCCTTTCATCAATTTGCCTCCTTGCAGCAAACAGCAAACAGCCGGGTCAGCTTCACCACAGCCTGATTTAACAGGAGCAGCTGATTGGCAGTTGGATCTGCCTCACAGAATACCGCCTATTAGCTGTTCCAGGCTGCTGAGATCACCGTTGCTGTCGCTGCCCATCATCGCTGCTGCCTATCGCCACCTCCGTATGCCCCCATTGACTAGGCTGTTTGCTGCAAGGAGGCAAATTGCTGGGAGGCAGAGGCACTTTTTTTCTTGTTTTCCTCCCCAAAAGCTAGGTGCGTGTTATAGTCCAGAGCATCTTATAGTCCGGTCATCTCCATCACATTGTCGGTCATCTCCATCACATTGCCAGACTTCCCGTGAGAAACCTGTTCAAGAGGTTCTGGAAGGAAATTAGTGGTTTCCTTGCTGTTGTGGCAGAAGACTTCCCATCTGTATATTCTAGTGGTGAAAAGGAGATGGGCCTTTGGAAGTGAGCAATTTTCTGGGCTCCAAAGGCCCTGGAAGGTCTGCTGTGGTACTTCCCTCTACTCTAGCTTATGGACCTCCATATCCATGTATACTAAGACTTCCAGAGAGACTGAATACTTTTCAGCAAAAATATTTTATTCTTTCTTTTCTAGGGTTCAGAGATGGAAATATTGACCTCATGTAAGATCAAATGCAGGTCTACCAGGAGGTTAATATTCCCACTGGTAAGCAAAAACATCCTGACCATAGGAAAAAATGGAAACAAGGGAAATTAACATAATATCTAAGCCTACATCAATTTGGCATAACTTCCATCAGTGTAAGTCAGATGGTGCTTTGACACTGCATATAAAAAAGCCCGTGTCATAGGTTTTAAAATATAAAAATGTTCAGAGGAGGATTTTTAAATGATTATATTGTACTAACCGCAGCCAAAATAACTCCTGAATTTGATCAGCTGTTTAAAGAAATACGATGTAATGTTCAGCCCCTGGAAGAAGAGTTTTTATTTAGGCAAGATCATCTCCTGGACTCTGCATACATGGAGTTGCTTTTTTCCAGTGCTGGCTTGGAAAAAGGGAACCAACAGCTGCACTGAAAATGACCCAAATTACATTCTGTGAAGGCAGCAATTCTGTTGGAGTCATTGTTGTGGCACACACACACACACACACACACACACACACACACACACACTTTGGGGCAGTGGTTTTCACAATGGCTTACTTTCCTCTCATCTCGACAATAGGAGAAACATGGCTGTGTGAAGGAACCTTATCAGTGCCAGTTAATGAAATCCATAAGCAAGAAAACCCTTCTCCCAGGGAGCTAAATAGCAAGGCAGGTTACGCTGGAGGCTTGTGAAGTTCCTTGTGGGGGAAAAAAAGGGGGAATCGATGGATTCTCTGCCAGATTATGGGATGAAAATCTCCAGGATGCAAGAAGAAATTTAACCCATAGAGATGTATTTCAAGGTGCAGTGAATAATCAGATAGAGTGCTGCTAAAGTTTGATTTGATTGTGCTTATACAATATAATGGTATGAGGAAATGATGTGGGATTAATGGAAGAGATGCTGTCTAGGCACCAATAAGACAAGAGCGGGAGGAGCCCACAAATGCTTAACAGAAAGAAGTTTAGGGAAGACTCACCCTAATTGATTAAGTAGTTCAAAGTGACAATAGGAGATTTATACTCTCAGACTTACAAGATTGTGTTTATTGATATGGCCAACCACCTCTCTAAAACAGGACCCTGGCATTGTGTAACAGTGATAAGGTACTGTTTCAGTAGCCTTACAATAAATTAGAATTACTGTAACTCATCTGGTCCTATTTTTTTTTTGTTTACCTGAGAGGATTGACATACAGTTTCCTTCAAAATTATTTTTCTGAGGTCCAATTTCCATTTTAGATGGGACTATTCATTATTTCTTTATTCACTCACCTTCTGAAATAATTGTATTTTCTTTCTTTCAATTTTATTCCTACAAACTCACTGAGGGGAAGAAAAGAAGGTAAGGGCACCAGATATTGGCTGAAAACCTTTAACTGCTACATCAGTCATGACTTCCTGACTGAATGGGGCAGAGCCTTACAACTGTAGGAGAAACTTATAATTGAATCTAGTAAGAATGTTAGGTAAGATTTTCCACTGGACAAGTCACACATTAAAGAATAATCATACCACCTACTGAAGAAGTACCTATAAATCATTGTTGCTTTGGTGAGATCTATCTATCTATCTATCTATCTATCTATCTATCTATCTATCTATCTATCTATCTATCTATCTATCTATCTATCTATCTAGAAAAGTGATAATGAAAGATTACAAATAACTTGTATTTATTTTACACATCTGTTTTTTATAGCTTTATGTAAATTTAATCCTTCAATAACTATAGCCTTGGTCATGCAGTATTCCTAAACACATGTTTTACATTAAGAAACTAAATACTGCCAGTAAATTCAATGAGACTACTCATGAGCTAATATTTGGCAAATATTTAAGATCTTTGCAGCAACAAAGCTGAAGTAAGCAATAGAACAATATTTCAACACATGGTATAGTAGTAGAAATAACATGAACTATGATGTTAAATAGGCAGACATGGTTTAAGACTAATTTTATTTAATATAGTCCATTCTATATAGCTTTAAGACTTAGTGTTTCTCAAAGACTATAATTAATTTTAGACTGTAATTGATAGTTACCCTTACCTCACTTTATAATAATAAAATTTCTTATTATTAAACAAGGAGGCAGTTAAAGAAAATAATGTTGATCATCTAAAGGAATACAACACACAATTTTGGACATGGGTGGGCTTTCTTTGATACTAACAATTTGATACCAATAATAACAATTATTTTTATAGCAAACTTAGTTGCTAGAAGGGTCAAAGCCTTCTTTATACAGGAAACAAAGTAAAAAGGACGTAAACATACCTGATTTTTTTCAGATGCTGTTGCATTTTCCATCTAAGTAATATTTTAGGAGTGCTTAGCAGGTGCTTCCAATTTGCCCTCATCTGGAACAAGAGATACAAGACAGCATTCACAGGTACCATAGCATCAGCCAACAACTGAAATGTACCCCGCTAACTTAAAAGATATAACACTTTAAAATATTATCCAAATCTCTTGTGTGGTTACTGAAATCTCATAACTTCTGATGATATTAAAAGGTTTTGTGCATGTAATGATGCTGCAAAAAAATGCTGATCATTTTGCACTAGTTGGCTTTGTTTAACTGTCTTCCTCTAAATTGATTATGATGTGGAAAATAAGGATATAGAAAACAACGATACAATGGATTTACAAATAAAAGCAGATGATATTTTAATAATTAAAGGAGGCATGCAAATAATGAATCAGAAGAATGACTTGGAAAGCTGCCTTATCTTGGATTTACAAAAGGGATGTGATAATTAAATTGTTCCTGAAAGGAGACAAAGAGAAATTGATAAGAAATCATATTGTGGAACATTATTTGATGGGATTAAATATCAATAAAAATAAACAGAAGGAATTCAAAATGGATTTACTTGATTACGGTTAATATATATGTTGTGGTTTCTGATAGCCATTAATGGAATTTATTTTTAACCAGGGCTGAACAATGAGGCTTCAAATATGTATATAAATGGGGACAGATTTCTTTTGTTTGAAAAAAATGATGTTGGAATACAAAATAGTTTTATTAGATCAATGTAAAAATATAATGTTTTACTATTTCTGCCAGCTCCTAATAAACCATAAAGTTTTAAAATTTAAATTTTTATAAAGGATGATGTAAGTCAGGGGTGTCAAACTCATGTCGTCACAGCGGTGTCACATGACGTATCAGGACTTTCCCCCCTTCACTAAATCGGTGGTGGGCATGGCCAGCAGTGACGCATCCGGACCATAAGCCAGGAGATTGACAGCCCTGATATATTGGAAAAATGTATGATTTTTTAATTGAAATATTAGAGAAAGTGTTACGTTACTGAATTTATTCAGTGTTGCTTGGAGGGAGGAGGAAGTCATTCTTTATATATTTTTTTCCTTATATTTTCTATCACTTTGGACTTATATTTTTCTTTCCTTTATTTTTTTAATATTTTTCTTAGTTCATATCAATATTTTATCTTTGTATTAATAAAAATAAATAATACAATTATTACAAAAAATGACTATTTTTATCTATAGATTTAAAGATTGTGTTGTTAATAAAAGTTCAAATTGCCCCCAGCTGAGAGTTCAGCAAACAGACATTTTCTCTTTCAAGACTTTCGAACAGGTGGGAGGCCTTAGGCTATTAGAGAGCCAGGACTTAAGATGCAGAGAAGCAACAGCTGTTTTATCCATTCTATTATTCTGTGCTTTCAGGTTGGGTCTATAATATAACTTTCTGTATTAGAGGTAGTTCTTTTTTGGGATTTTTTAAATACTGAATTTCCTCTCTGAAAAGATTTGGGACAGTCTCTTTGAATGCTATTACTGGGCTTTGAGTCTGATTGATAGTTTGGTAGTGGTAAATTTGTTTACAAAAATGATTCACTTTGTTTCAGGTAAGGATTTTCAGTCTGAATCAGAAACCACCAAGTTGTTGATCAATAATGCACTTCAGCAGAAAAGTATGGCTAATCATCTGAATTTCAAATAGAGAAGTGCAATTACAGCATGTATTTGGAAAGCCTTGTTCCAATTACTGAATGTTAAGATCCATTTATTCTCTACTATTCATAATCTTTCTACTTTAGATTAATGCTTCATGTCAACTATCCACAGAACAAATTGGCCTAACTCTGGTTATATTTGTTTTTAACAAGTTACTGTAATTCATTCTTCTACTGACATATCACCATTTTAGGTTTCCTATGGCTTTTACCCCCACTGTTTAACTAAGGCTACCCCTTCTGTCCTAAAGGTTTTAAGTATTTATAAGAGATGCAGGTAGCACAACTACTTTTCAAAGTGCAGCTAGAATATGTCAAGACTTCTTACAAGTGTGCGGCTGATCATCAGTAGCGAAGTCCTATTGTTTGTTGGGATTGTCAAAGTTTCCATTAGTTTTTTTTTTGTCTTCCTTGTTCCCGTCCAAGAAATTGGATTCAAAGTTTATTGGTCCCTTTTCTGTAGAGAGTTGGATTAGCCCAGTGGTATTTTGCTTGCAATTGCCGGCCTTGATCAAAATATGGCTGTTGTTCCACTATTTCCTGCTAGTTTTGGAGTGCTTTCCATGGGCCTTGCACTCATTAACCATCCCCTTCCATCTGTCCATTTTTTGAGGAAGGAAGAATACAAATGAAAAGTATTTTGGATTCCCAAAACAGATGGGTAGATTAGAATATCTGATTCATTGATATCAAGAGTATTCTAAAACAGCCCAAATCCTAGAAATCAGTTGGCCATGATATATAGATTATATTTATATCTCATCTAAAGGAATACAATATATATAATGGCCAACTGATTTCTAGGATTTGGGCTGTTTTAGAATATACATACATACATACATACATACATACATACATACATACATATATATACATATACATACATACATACATACATACATACATACATACATATATATATATATATATATATACACCTTTATTTCCCTTTATTTATTTATCTCCCTAATAAATCTCCCTTTATTTATTTATCAGCACAAATACAACACACACACACAGACATATATATATCATATATGATTATATATATATATATATATATATATATATATATATATATATATATATATATATATATATAATTTGTTTTCTTAAAATGCCCACGCTTGAAGATGGCAGGTGAGATCCTGCCGAAACGTTGCAAAGACAATCTCAACCTTACACGGGAAAAGACCCGAATACAACAAAACCAGCACCTATCTATCTATCTATCTATCTATCTATCTATCTATCTATCTATCTATCTATCATCTATCTATCTATCTATCTTTTGGTGGTGCTCATTATAAATAAATGTTTATTTTATTAGGGCATATCATCCCATCCTCCTCCTCACTTAATTTCTCTTACCGGTAATTCTAATCATAATCTTATGTGGAGGGTTTTTTGGCAACTGTGAAAAATCCTGTATATACAACATTTTCAATAGAATACAATAGAATACAATAGAATACAATAGTAGAGTTGGAAGGGACCTTGGAGGTCTTCTAGTCCAACCCCCTGCCTAGGCAGGAAACCCTATACCGTTTCAGACAAATAGCTATCCAACATCTTCTTAAAGACTTCCAGTGTTGGGGCATATTTGATTGAAGCTTTTTAGGTTATATGTGAGTGGAAACGTGGTTACAAATAAGCATAAATGAGAAATTCAATAAGTAGTACCAAGTACTGTGTGGCGCTACATTTTCATTTACATTGTTGCATTATTATATAAAAAAAAAATTCAGCCTTGGGCCCTAATTACATAGATAGATGCTCCCACCCCCAATAATGTGCATTTTTGTGTGTGTGTGTGTGTATTTCAGACATAGATGCAAAACTCTAGATTATATAGAGAAAGTTATATATCATAGTAAAGTAATTTTCTGTCTTCTTCTATTTGGACCAATTGCAATCTTGTTTTAGGCTGAAGTAAAATACTGACATGACATGAGTTGTGCTTGTGGATAATCTCTGGTGGACCTGGGGTGGGCATGGAGTATCCATCCTGATCCTATTTGATGTCTGAAAGGCTTTCAGTACCATGATGGTGTCGTTCTGAACCAGCTAAGGAGGTTCTGAAACGGAGGCAGTGTTGTTCAGTCACTGTTGGTGTGAAGTGTTGGTAAAAGGGGGAGAAGTCCAGCCCAAGGCTCCTGCTTTCTGGGGTGCCACAGAGCCCAACTTTCTAATTACTAATTAGGCCATGATTTCATGATCGTACCATTTCAGTGTTGAAAGATCTATGTTAATTGCCAATTGCAGGTGGGAAGAAAGTGGGAATGTGCCTTTGTGCAAGTGGAAAGTTTACCTGAATAAAGGAACTATTTTTAGTTAGTAGAAAAGTGGGAAAATCTATTTGAAAGATAAAAAAGGTTTTGTAAAAATGGAAGACAAGCTAATATTGCAGAGCCTTACAATGTTTACCAAATAGAAAAGAAATGGCTGAGACTACTCAGGAAGAACAATATATGAGAGTGGGAATTAGTGGTTCCTAACAAAATCTGAAATATATCTGCATTATTTTCTATAACTATCTGCATTTCTATTTTATCAGATTTGGTTTAAATGAATCTTTGCTTGAAGTGATAGCTTCTGTACTAATTTGAATTGCTGTAATCTAGTAAGATTGATTGACTAGTGCCTTTGAAACAATTTCAGTTCTTCATTGCTTTCCTGGTGTTTTTTTAAACACTTTATAGAAGCACAGGATATAAAGTTTTATGAAAAAATATGTGTTAAATATATTGCTGACTATCAATTCATGTGCAGGGAATGATAAATAGTTCTCTTCCCTCTCATATTTTTCTTTAAATTACAAATTCATGCAGACCTGTCATAATTACATATGTCATTCAAAGATTTAAATGCTTTACATTCTTTGTATGTGACTTGATAAATGAACGTTAGCCTAGAGTAGGTGGGACAAAGCCGCTATTTCACGGTACAGTGCAAATAGATTTTGATTTATGTATTCATCTTTTGGTTCTAAATGATTATTGATTGCATAAATAAGTAGGTAATTCTTCTCTTTCAGAATTTTGCAGAAAACACTATGAATGAGCTCCTTGGCTGGTATGGTTATGATAAGGTTGAATTAAAAGATGGAGAAGATATTGAATTCAGGAATTACTCTACAGATGGGGAGAGCCGGCAGCACATTTCTGTTCTGAAAGGTAATGGCATTTAAGGTTCATTTATTCATGCTAAACAGGATTAGCCATAACAACTTCCCACATTCAGCTAGGTGGGATTCTACTTTAGAGTCTTAAAGATGGCCTCATATGTGCTCATGTTGGTGTCTTCTAGCACATAAAAGAAGGCACAAAGGAGAGTAATATGGGTCTGCAACACAACAGCAATTTTTCTTCCTTATATAACCAACTCCAAGACACTATAATTCCAGTGAAAAAACCACCAGAAAAAGCCAACACGTTTCTATTTTCTTCCTCAGAGGGAAAAAAACAAACTAGTTGTGCCTAAACTTTTACTAGAAACCTGCAACCTCATCTTTAAAAAAAAAACTTAACTTAGATCAATGTAGTTAAATTGTCCATGTCAGAATACAGCAGTCAGAGGTCTGTTTAACACAGACTTTAGACCTAACATTCAGGTTTCCATCTGTAGATCAGAATCCTTTTCCTTCAGAGCTTTCTCTTCTGCACAGTAATACAATAGTTCATAACCCCACATTTTGATCAGCTCAATGTCTCATTTTTGTTGCAGCTTTCTATTCATATTTGGACTCGTCCATACTGGGGATGAAATACCATGCAGTAATTCTTACTAACATCTTGCAACTTCTCTGATGTTATATTATGTATTATTTTTATGAATAACTCAAGGCAGTTAATATACCTTATATTCCTTCTTCCTCCTGTTTTCCTCACAACAGTAACCCTGTGAAGTGGATTGGGTCAAGACAGAATTACTGGCCCAAAGCCATGCACTGCATTAAAACACAGTGTGATTTGTATAGTTTTGATTTAATGTGATGCATGAACCCACTTTTTGTAAACTAAGATACTATCACATGTTCGATCAATTATATTTAAAACAAGCCATTCCTTAATAATGCCATTTGATAATCTAATGTGTATGGATATAAACATGTTAGTGGAGAAAGTATAATTAAATTGTTTACTAATGTTCTCCTTTTCAAGTTTCATATGGTTTGTTCTGAGTTCAGAATATGAATAGCATTATGGTGCTGTTTTAATCATTCTGACAAAGTTCCAACCTTGAAATGACCTAATTCTTGCTCAATACTCAACGTGAACCCCTTTTGGAAGAATGGAAAAGTTTCTAGTAACACCTCAGGTAAGGTCAGAATAAACCAGTTTGACCTGAAACACTCCATCTTGCTAATAGTGTGATGGGTCAAGGAGGGCAAAGAGAAGAGGAAGAAATAATACTTGAAATAGACATACATAGGATATTAATTGGATTCAAGCATTGCACTAAGCCACAATATAAGTTGTTTAGTTTTGGCTGAGCACAATTAGTGCTTCTCCTTTGAATCCCACATTGTCCTAACATCTTAAATTGTAGAAGCAGAATCGAATTGAATTTCCTTTGAATGTTAGTTTGGATGTCTGGAATTTTGAGGGTGGTTATCTGGAAGAGTTTTAAGAAGAAAACTGTTTTGTTCTTCTTAATTCTTTGTGTTTATTTTTTATTTGAAATGCAAATGTTTACTTCTGGAAGAGATGGAGTGATTCATTTCCAATAACAGTTTAGAGTTGCATTTAATTATTGAATAATTTTCAGTGAGAGAGAAATGCATATCTTAATACTGGATAGAACAAGACAAAAAGTAATTTCTTTGTTTTATGTTGTTCCATTTAATCATGTCTGAATTATTGGGGGTTGCCTGGACAAATCTCTGCAGTTTTCTTGGCAAGAGTTTGAGAAGTGGTTTGCCATTGCTTCCTACCTAGAGTTGAGGGAATGTGACTGGCTCAAAGTCTTCCAACTGGCTTTGTGCTTAAGGTGGGGCTAGAAGTCACAGTGTCCTAGTTTCTAGCCTAATGCCTTAAATAATTTTAGGACATTGTCTAGTCATGAAATTAATTTCCTCTTTCTGACCCATTGAAACTGAAGCATTAATGGTAACTATTTTTGGAGTTCTTTAGAAGCTGCAATTCAAGGCTTTTGTGGGCTGTATGTCTTTAAGCCACAAACTTCTGTATATATTACATATATAATATTAATAAGTCTAGTTTTTCCCCTTTAAAACCATAGCCACTAATGGAGGAAGAAGATCAGGATAGGTAGAGAAGAAAGCTTAAATTGCTGCCATTTTTATTTTTTTTATTCGAACTACAGCAAGGGGGAGTTCTTTACTGTCTGTACATGTATAATTTCAATTATATTCCTGCTTTAATTATCATTGGCATCATCACCATCATTACCAAACATCTTGCCTGGAAAGTCTTCCTTGATCTTGATTTATAGATTATTTATTGATGCAGTTTCATTGTAATTGGCTGCAAATGTTTTGGTTTTTTTAAAAAAAATTGTGGCTATATAATAGAATTGGGGAAGGGAAAGAAAATATTTCAGTCTCCAGTGAATCCTTTGGAATAGTTAATATAGATCACAATCTAAAACAGTATGCTACCATTGTATTAGTTGATTTGTTCCTATCCTTTAAATTGTGTTCCCAAACTGGCTCAATGTTTGTGCAACTGTAAGACTATGGGTAATCAGGAGAGTGGTGGCTCAGTGGTTAAGACTCTGATCTTGTCAATCAGAAAGGTTGGCAGTTCAGCGGTTCGAATCCCTAGCACTGTGTAATGGAGTGAACTCCCATTACTTGTCCCAGCTTCTGCCAACCTAGCAGTTTGAAAGCTTGTAAAAATGCAAGTAGAAAAATAGGAACCACCTTTGGTGGGAAGGTAACAGCATTCCATGTGCTTTCGGCGTTTAGTCACGCCAGCCACATGACCATGGAGACATCTTCAGACAGTGCTAGCTCTTCGGCTTTGAAATAGAGATGAGCACTGCCCCCTAGAGTCGGGAATGACTAGCACATATGTGCGAGGGGAACCTTTACTTTTACCTTAATACTATGGGTAAGCTAAGAGGCATTGATTACAGGCAAAGTTTCCTCCTATAGCAAATCTGATGTCCTTATGCACTAGGAGTCTTACTGGCATATCTAGTTGGGGAAGGAGGAAATGGCAGTTTGAAAGAAATGGGGTGAGGGATCCCCATTTCATGACCTCATGGATCCTGTTCCATGACCTCCTGTATATACAGCATAACAATTTCGTATGCAGCAATTGAAATATAAATAATATTAAAAGGACTTAAATATAACATTCATATTTTCTCATTTACATTGTTGAGGAGTCTCAGTGAAACAGTGACAGATGTGGAAAGGATGAGTCCATAGGTCTGTATTCCTAGTCTCCTGTGCCTCTAGCTAGGATGTTACTTTCCTTAGTCAGAGCAATAGTCTTACACTTTAAAGTGACTTATTAACTTTTCCTTTTTTGTTACTAAGGAGTTTGGAAAATCTTGTCAGGGCCACTTAATTATTGGCAAGCCAAAAATTAACTTTTTTCAAGCCAGAAACAATGCCATTAACCCAACCAAGTCACCTGGTCCAACATTTTCCCTGACCCAGAATACAATGGAATAGGCAGTTTTTGGCACCAATATCAAAAGCAATATATCCATTTCCCATTAGCAAATGAGGCAATTTCTGTGAAAAAGGTGATTCCCTCTTAGTGTTTGTAAACATTAACATTTGTCATATTCTCTTTTTCTTTTTTTGTGGCAGGAAATCTCCAAAATTCTGTCTGCCTTTGTTGTGGCAAGATATCACTGACATATGAAATGAAGAACTTCTTGAAATCTTTGTTACTTTCTGAATTCCTAGTTTATGTTTCCATCATTTGAATTCAATATATTTTTCCTTGAATTGCTTGCCCATTCTCTTTGAATTGAATAATGTGCTAAATTCAAATACTGTATGTTATTGTTTCATATATAATTGTTAATATTACTTACTTGCCCTTTTATTTTTAGTGTAAAATATTGTATTGATTGGTTATTATTTATGCAGTATATTTTAAGTGTGAAACAAATAATATTATAATCTTCTGGAGAATTGAGGCTAAAGGAGAACTTAGTTCATAAAATTTGAAAGGAGAATCAGGTAAATTATTTTTGCTTTCAATGCTTTCCATTTTTGGTTCCTGTATTGATAGCAATGCAACATCAAATAGGATTCTGCATTACTGTGATCAAATTATCATGCAAAATATTATTATAAATCCTACCATGGTCATCTAAAACTTTAGTAGATTGGTCGAAGGAATGAGGCGATACCACCAAGATAGGGAGGCAGCCTTTAAAGTCCCCCTACTCCACCCTCACAGAGTAACAGCCCAGGGTGGGAATTAGAGTCCCCTGGTAGTCCTTTAACGTTGTGTCTGGCAGTGACAGCTGGCCACGAGGAACCGCGGGGCAGAGCTGGGAGAAGGTGGCCCAAGATAGGAGGGAGCGGGAAGACCCAGAGTCGACCTCCATGGTGCAGGGCGACCCTTCCAACAGGAGGGAGACTGTCACTTTCTTGGAGCTGGCAGAAGCTTGGCTAACCGACTCTGCAGGGGTGGCAGGGACACTCCAGTCAATGGCAAAGCAGTCATCTCTGCTGGGCTGCTGGCGGCAGGGCTGCAAAGGGCGTGGCTGCGCCTGCTGGTCAAAAGCTTGTGCGGAAGACACTAGGAGATGAGGCAGTGTCAGAGAAGCCCGGCATACCTGCACCAGGTGGCCCTTCTTATTGCATCTGCGACACACGGAAGCCTTGAAAGGGCAGTTGGGGCAGGCATGGTTGCCTCCGCATCCAAGGCAAGTGGTCAGCGCTTGATGGGCTGGCTGCTGTGCCTGGCGCCTGGGCACTGCCCGTAGGCAGGCTACCTGGTCGACTTCATCGGGCTCGTCCAAAGCACGAACTCGTCGATTAGATTTGCGCAGTTGGGCGGAGGTGGCAGCTGGTATTTGAACATTTCCGCTGTGGACTGTTCTGATAGTTCAGCGGCTCTGGCCTCTTCCACTGCTTGTTGGAAAGTGATCTCTGCCTGGGCTAGAAGCCGGCGCTTCAGGCGGGGATCCCTGACGCCACGCACAAACTGCTCCACTAGCGAGTCATCTATATCGATGAACTCGCATTGGATTGCAGCGGTCCTCAGGGATTGGAGGAACTGGCTGACCGATTCTGCCTCTTTCTGGACGCATTGGTGTAATGCGTAGCGCCTGGCAATCTGTGAGGGTGTCGGTGCATAGTCATTTTTAAGTGGCAATCAGGGTGTCCCAGTCAAGCGAGTGGACCAGCAAAGGTGCGCCTAGAGCCCTGGCAGAATTGAACATGGCCGGACCACAACAGCTCAGAAAGAAACTGCATTTTTGGTCCGCAGGCAGGTTGCAGTTCCCGTTTGCGATTAAAAAACACTCGAACCGCTCCAGGAACCCAGCCCACAATTCACTGGCCGTTCCAAAGGGAGTGAAGGGCGGCAAGGACACCATGGCAGCATTGCGTGAGGGAACGAAAGAAAAAAAAATTATGAGGAAATTGTCCACGTCTGTTGCTTCGCTCCTAGGTTATTGTCCGTGGCCTCAGTATCCCACCCTCGTCGCCAGTTTAGTAGATTGGTCGAAGGAATGAGGCGAGGCACTTCTGAGGGAACGCAAATGGTTTATTGGCAACAAGACAGTAATCAGAACTATGTACAGCAACTTCAGCACCCTCCCTGCTTGACAGCTATTTATACGGAGCTGTCAAGCAGGGCAGCCAATGAGAACGGCCCGAACAGCCCGCGCTCAGCCAAGCCGTGTCTTAGCCAATCAGGCACGGCTTGGCTGTTGCCGGCTGTCAGGTCGTATGTTGAGGATATAACAAAAACATCCTAAATTTATCTTTATAGGAGAGAATGTTCTAGCCTATAGATCACATCACCAATCTTTTCAATCATATTTTCCCAACATACCTACATAGAGATACAGCTGAGGATCTTTTAAGCAGCTGCATGAGACTTGCAAAAGATGTAACTGTTTTAATCAGTTGAGGGCTGATGCTTTAGCTTGCATTAACACACTCTTGAATTATGTACACTCCAGATAATTAAACCCTGATCTCAGATCACCATGTATGATAAACCACATTTACCCTTCACTGAAAACGGAATGTATAATTGCTCTGCTTTATTTCTCAACTGGTATTGCTGTGTTCTAAGTTGCAACCTATGATCCTAGAACAATTATTTTTCCACTAGCCACTTGCCTCGTCTTAAAATATAGTTGTTCATACTGGCATCTCAGTCCTTAAAAATATTACCAACCGCTTTGGCAGCTACTATGAGCAAATTCTATGATTGATCATAGAGCGCGTTTAATATATCTTCCAGTTCAACTGCCAAAACTACCAGTTCTGAGAAGAGTCTGTGCTGGATTTCTGTAGAGTCCTATTTTAGCACTTGAAAAATATTATAATTAGCAATGAGATTATGTACGGATGGGGAAATAGAGAAAAGATTGTTCATTGTGTGTTTCTGTTAATAGTGGAGAGACAGTATTGTGAGTGACAATTAAAGCTTCCTTCCAGAAATTTTTATGTGGAGTTTGAATGGAGTGTGTGTGTGTGTGTGTATTACATGGGTGTGCATGTGTAATATTATGCTGAGTTTTCCTTCATACGGAATGGGATGATCTTTCATCTGTTTGGAACAGTGGGGCAAATTTGGGTTTTCAAGTACATATATGAGTATATGAATGGATGTTGGTTTGTGCATGCTTTTTCAACAATATATTCAGAATGCTCACTAGCTCATCAGGAACACTTTTTAAAAATTGGTAATAGAAATTTATTGAGATTCCAATAGGGACTACAAAAATGTACATAAATACTGCTTAGAATTTTTTATGCTGTCATCCATAATTTTTATACTCTTGTTCTGATAGCCTTATTATATTAGGAGTATAACCTGTTTATTTATTTATTTATTATAGGCCAGCAGTGTAACATTTTGGTTGCATTACAGAATGTAACCAAAATATTACATTTCTGGTCTACCAATGTAATGTGGTAGATCAGAAATGTACGCATCGAATATGATACTCAGATGTATAGCATCTACATCTGCTGACTTGTTTCTTTTCACATTGTCATTAAGATATAAAGCTCATCTTGTCATTCACATGTCATTAAGATCATTAAAGTGTAAAACTCATCTTGTCCCTATTTCCCACAGTTCATCTGACTCACCTTTGTGGAAACATCAGGTCAGATATCAGACATTTCTGTGTCTTCCTCAGTGAACATTTTCTGCTTATCTTGCTTTAATTCTGCTTTATATATCTTTACCTCAGTCATCTCTGCACCCAGCTTTTTTGCTTTTGATATATTTGTAAATTATTGATCTTAACGCTGAACAGTAAGCTGCCCAGAATCTTTTCCAAGGATTTGTTTTTATAAATTTGGGTGGCTTTAGTTCTCCCCATTAGAGCAAGTCTTCTCTAATAGTTTTTTTTTGGACACATCTCATTATACATGTGTATAGGTTGCACTTCTCCTTCCCTACAGTAGGCATTTTCTCTGAGCCATTATTGTAGTTTTGAATAAACTCCAAGCATCCTGGGTTTTTTTCTTCCTTTTTACATTCCTCTACTGTCAAATAAATTCTTTAGTTTAGCAAAATATGACTGTCCTAGACTTCTTATAGAAGTATCTTCCTTCTCTAAATATTAGGCTATGTTCTCTTTAATATTAGAGAATCAAATACATGTCACTTCCAAGATGTTTAATTTTAATAAAGCGACAAAATCAGAGATTTTATAAACAGCAGTGTTTTTCATCCTGATTAATTTATGACATATGGACTTCAACTCCCAGAATTCCCTAGCCAGCATGGCCATTGCTAAGAATTTTAGGAACTGAAGCCCACACATCACAAGGTCACCCAAGTTGGGAAATGCTGATTCCTGCTTTACAGTATTTAATCACTGCTGACTGGAGGAATCAAGTTAAGAGGCTTGAAAAATGCAGTAGTATACTTGCTAAGTCATTAAAACAAATCTCTTAGTATTTGGTTGACTTTTCTATGTGAATACAAATAAAAGTTGAATAATTGTTTTCCTTTATTGATGCTTGTCAGCTGTCTTGGTAAATATTTATTATTATGTTACAATAGGCATATTTCATATTAGTCAGATACATTTTGCAGTTATTATGAAGACACATAACTGAAGTTATATACTTCAGTTACATGTCTTGACAATATGTAGATACTGAATGTATCCACACATATCTTAAATTGTTGTAAAAAGAGCACCTACATTTTAATGCAGTATTTAAATGAGAAATAATATCTACATAATATTATTATAAAATGTTGACCTCGTCCCATTTGGCTTTGTAACTTCACTCTGAAAGAATTGGGCAAGATTAATGATGTTTAGGATTGTGTTTAGATGCTATGACTTTTAAAACGTCTGATTATAGTCTGTATGCAATCTGAGTTATGCATCCTATTGTATTTGAGCATTTTATTACTAAGTGCAGTTTTGGAAAGATTACTGATATATTAAACTACAAATTGGGTTTATCCTGGAAACCTGACATAGTTAGTTTTGGCTAAATAAGAGTACATTAAATGCTCAATTGTTAACCAAGTTGGCAAACAATAAATATACCATATCTGATCGAAAGCTGTAATATATTTTAAAATTAATTATTTTTCCTTTACAGAAAATTCTTTGCCAAAAACGAAATTACCTGAAGACAGTGTTATGTCACCGTACAATATAAACACAAACTATCCAGGGCTTACCACAGGAAATGGGATCTCAGATTCACCAGCAGGATCAAAGGAACATGGCAATGTACCCATTATTGTACCATTAATTCCACCACCTTTTATCAAGCCACCAGCAGGTAAATAATTTATTTTGTAATCTTTTGCTCTTCTTAGATCATGTTCTTAAATGTTTTAAAGTTACAAACTAAAAAGTTCAGGAGTACAGGTAGTCCTCGACTTATGACCACAACAGAACCCAAAATTGTATTGCTAAGCAAGGCAGTTGTTAAGCGAGTCACAGCCTATTTTACAACCTTTTTGCCATGGTTGTTAAGCAAACCACTGCAGTTAAGTGAATCATGTGGTTTTTCAGCAAATCTGGCTTCCCCCATTAATTTGCTCGTCAGAAGCTCCCTAAGAAGGTCACAAATTACAATCCTAGGATCCTGGGATGCTGCAACCATCGTAAATATTTGCCAAACGCTTAATTTTTTTATGATGCGTCTATGGGGATGCTGCAATGGTCTTAAGTGTGAGAACTGTTCATAAGTCACTTTTTTCAGTGCAATTATAAATCTGAACATCAGAAAATGAATGGCTGTCAGTTGAGGACTGCCTGTAGAATATTTCAAACTCATCGTTATTAGAATTTGCTTTTGGAAAGTACTAAACTGCCCTCAGAAAGGGATGGTTAGGTGAACATCATGGGGAGGAGAATTAGAATGTTCTGGAGTGGTTCCATTCTTTAATCAGTGAGTTTTGCATATGCCTAATAGCAAGAGATTTCAGTACAGACTGAGAGCTCCAAGTGGGATCATGTGATCATGGAGAGAGGCCCCTAATGGTCAGAATTTTAAATCAGTGTCGTATGTAGCCCTGGGAGTCTATTGTAACTTTGAATAGTCACTAAGTTGACGACTGCCTGTACTTACGAAGTCAGAAGAATACTTTTCTTTAGAACAGGGGTGGACAATGTGACCTTCAATGTTTTTCGATCACAACTGCTATGATCTACCATGCTGGCTTGTTCTAAAGAGAGATGGGTTTTTTTTTCACTGCTATAGTAACAATGTTGGGTTAAGTCTGCAGATTTATTTAAGGGTACAAGTAGACCTATTGCAATATCAATATTTAACAAAAAGATTTTTAAAGTTTTGTGAAATAATTTAAGAACCATATATAGCTGCAGTCTTTTAGGCCGATGGTCCCCAACCTTTCCGGCTCTGTGGACTGGCGGCGGCAATTGCAGCAATGGGGAGAGAGGATGGCGCAAACCATCCTCTCTCCCCATTGCTGCAATTGCCACCGCCACTTGTGCAAATGCAGCCTTGTGTGCTCACCCACGGCTTGTGTGACCCAGTTACCAACAGGTTGCAGCCCAGGACCAGGTTCCAGTCTTGGGGTTGGGGACCTCTGTTTTAGGTTATAATAAAATTCAATCTGATCTTAAGATTCAGACTTCTGACCAGAACAGTGATGGCAAACCTTTTCGGCAGCAAGTTCTGAAAAGGGAGCACGTGCGCATACGCATGGCACCAAGTGCTAAAAAAAGGAGCACTTCACAAAGGAGCGCTCATCTGGCCCGTGACCAGGAAGAGGAGCTGCCTAGGGGCCGTGAATGCAAAATGAAATTCCAGTTTCCGGTGCACTCATGGCCTCAGCCAGCAAGTCTTCCAGTTACTGCCACACATGCGCAACTGCTGGCCGGAGCACATGCTCATGCCAGAAAATGGAAGACCTGCTCTTCCAGTTTCTGGCACTTCCACACGCACAGAGGCCAGCTGATCATTGCATGTGCAGGCGAGCCACAAACTCAAAAGAGGAATGGGCAACGCCATGCGTGCCAGGCGACATGGGTCCGTGTGCCACTTCAGGCATGCGTGCCATAGGGACTAGAACATTGTTCCTAAAGTGTTTGCCATCACACCTCCATTTGGTGTAATCTTGATGTACATACTACCCCTAAAAAATCCAGAATGAATAAAATGAACAATGAGAACAATACAGGTAGCCTTCACATAAGAACCACAATAGGGACCATCAACTCTGTTGCTAAGTGATGTTGTTGTTGTTGTTGTTGTTGTGCAAAATGACATGACTCTGCTGGACTTATTATCTCATTTGTCCTGCAGTTGTTAAACAAATCACCCATGGTTGTTAAGTAAGACATCATGTAACCGCAACTTGCAATTTTACTGCCACCTTCTCCATTGACTTTGCTTGTCGGAATCCAGCTGTGAAACATGCAAATGGCTATCATATAATCACGGAACACTACAAGAGTCCTAAATGCCTACTGGTTGTGAAGTGCTTTGAATCTTAATCACATCACAGTGGGTGTGCTGTGACATAATTGTGAGAACAAGTTATAAACTTACTTGTTCAGCATTATCTTAACTATGAATGGTTGCTAAACAAGGCAGTTGTTACCCGTATAATGAAACTTGGGGAAAGGTGGATTATTGCAGCAATAAACAATGTAACAAAAAGGGTTCTTCAAATGTCCCCTGGACTTTGTCTGCTTCTCAAAGGGAGCTATACATCATAATTTGAGAATATTTGGTCTAGAAGGGCTGGATTTAAAATTACTGGTTCAAAGAATATATGAATGTGGGCAACCCAGGTTTGTTTTGTTGTACAGGTAGACCTTGACTGACAACTATTAGTTCAGTGATTGTTCGAAATTATGACAGTGCTTGAACAAAACTTATGACCAGTCCCTGAAGTTAGGCCTGTTCCAGCACCCCTGTGATCATATGATCTTGATCTTACAGAATACAGAATAATAGAGTTGGAAGAGACCTTGGACTGGAGGTCTTTTAGTTCAACCCCCTGCTCAAGCTATACCAATTCAGACAAGTGGCTGTCCAGTCTCTTCTTAAAAGCGTCCAGTGATGAAGCACCCACAACTTCTGAAGGCAAGCCATTCTCACTGTTATAACATTTCTCCTTAGTTCTAGGTTGCTTCTTTCCTTGATCAGTTTCCATCCCTTATTTCTTCTCCTGCCTTCAGGTGCTTTGGAAAATAGGTTGACCTCCTTCTTCTTTCTGACAGCCCTTCAAATATTGGAACACTGCCATCACGTCACCCATGGCCCTTCTTTTGACTACACTAGACATACCCAATTCCTGTAACCATTCTTCATGTGTTTTAGTCCAGAGTTCTCCAACCTTTCCAGCTTTGTGGACTGGCGGGGGGCAAGGGGATGGTTTGCACAAGCAGCGGGCAATCACACATTCAACCTGCTACTCATGCAAATGGATATGTGCCTGTGCGATCTCGCCTGCCATTTCTGGTTCCAAAAGGGTCAAGGCTCAGGAGTGGACCACGGCCGGGGATTGGGAACCCCTGATTTAGTCTCTATGCCCCTAATCATCTTTGTTGCTCTTTTCTGCACTTTTCCCAAAGTCTCAATATCCTTTTCATATGTGGTGATCAAAACTTAATGCAGTTTTCCAGATATGGCCTTACTAAGGTTTTATAAAGTGATACTAATACTTCACATGAATCTTGACACTTGGCAACCCATTTATGACCAGTTGCCAAGCATTCTTAAACCACTTGATCACCATTTGTAACCTTCCGTGCCAGTTTGTCCAGAAAATCAATGGGGGAGCGAACAGGGAAGATTGCAAGTCATTGGGGTAAGTCTCTGCCACCTGCACACTCTCCCTAGAGCAGCGATGGCGAACCTTTTTTGGCTCGCATGCCACAAGTGGGGGGAGCACAGGGGAGTTGTGTGTGGGCGTGCCACACCCATAATGCAATGCGTGACCCGCCAGTGCGCATGCGCACACAACAGGCGCGACCCCCTATTTTTACATGCTTTTTTCGCCCTCCCCAGGCTTCAGAGGCTTTATAGGAGCCTGGGGAGGGTGAAAAGAGCCTCCCCTGCCCCCCGGAGGCCCTCCGGAGGCTTCAGGGATAGTCCGGAGGCATCCCTAAAGGCTTCAGAACGTTTAAAACGACTCTCCGAGCAAACCGGAAGTGACTTCCGGTTTGCTCGAAGGGTCGTTTTAAGCGTTCCGAAGCCTTCAGGGATGCCTCCGGACGGTTCCTGAAGCCTCTGGAGGGCCTCCGGGGGGGCGGGAGAGGCTCTTTTCGCCCTCCCCAGTCTCCTATAAAGCCTCTGGAGCTTGGGGAGGGGGAAAATGGCTTTTAAAAACAGTGAACTCAGCTGTCCAGCGTGCGCATGCGCGCTGGCCAGCTGACAGGGCAACGCATCGCGTGCCCTGACAAATGGCTACGTGTGCCACCTGTGGCACGCCTGCCATAGGTTCGTCATCACTGCCCTAGAGTTTTGCCTTGCATTGATCGCTTGGGGACCTTCACACATGGTCCTGAACTTCCCCTGCATCCCTGCACCCCTCCCCCAAATTCACTTCTACCTTGCAGCAGCTTGTCAGCCTGGGATTTGAAACTTCCTGCTGCCTTCCCACTGACTTTGCTTGTGACAATCCAGCAGGAAGTTGCCTTTCTAACCACTGTGTGATTCAGTTAATAATGGCAACCAATTCTGAAGGGATTGTTATATGATGCGGTCATGGTTTATTACTGCATTTTTTGGCAACAAAAGTTCTGGTCCCAATTGTTGTCATAAGTTGAGAACCCCATGTATAAAAAGGAGAATTCCAAATTCAAAGATATGTGGGCAAGGATCTGTAAATTATATCCCCTTATCCCCTTATTTATTGCTTATCTCCCTGCAAGTCTCCTGGTGTCATTTTTTTCATGTTAGCATTTATCTTCAGGTTTCCTTCCTTGTATTATTTTGCTTAAGGTCAGCAATGTGCAAAACCATATCTTTGTCAAGGCTCGTTTAATACTATGAATAGTAGATGATGCATGAAAACAGTTGTTCATGTCGGAATGTTATAGAAAAACTTTTAAATGTTGACTGCGAATGGGCATTAGAGTTTGAGAAAACACTGGATTTATTTTTTTATATTTTTATAAAAAATAAAATCATCATTTATTATTTATACCAGGGTAATTTTACATTGCCCACTACATTTTTGTAATGTCTAGTGTAAAATTAGCCTGGTATAAATAATAAATGTTGATTTTTATACACATGACATAAAATGATGATAGCTAAAATAGCATGTTCCTATCTTTCATTTTTATCAAATGAAATCCACAATCTAGATTACTTGTGAAAACCTTTATACTAGAGATGTTTAATTTCTGGAAGTTTTGAAGCAATATTTCCTGAGGCTTGGGGGCCACAGTGAGGGATGTGGGAATTAATATGTACATAAAAAGTACTTATATTACTACTTTTTACCATGGGCATTCTGGAGTGCCAAGTAGGGACAAAAGATGGAACAAATATAGTGAGGTTGTATTGCTTGTTTTGTACATTATTCATATAATTAAGGGTAGAGTTTGCATTGTGACATTAAATTAGTTAGTCTTATGAAAAATTGGATAGATTTGCTTTTTATAGTTGTATAACAATTTTATTATTTTAAAAAATATTTATTTTTTCTTTAGAAAAAATAATAGTATGCGCACTAGTATAAGTGCGTACAATTGTGTATTGTTTATTTAGACATGTATAAATTTATTTAAAACATACTTTTAGTTTTTTTTATAAATGGAGCCTTTGCTAATCTCTTAAGGAATATAGCTTATCTATTTTTGGCTTTTTAGGAGAAGCAGAAAAGCAAAAGTTGTTGCTGGATACAGAAGTCTATTGTGAAACATGCTATTTCGAACTTTGTCCTTCACTAATTTCAGAGAAAAAGAGGTGGAAAAAGGCAAAATGTCACCTCAAATGTTGTCTATTTAGTCACTTTTTCTGTGTTTGAAATATTATCTATTAGAAGTTTCCACTTCTAGTAATTTTTTATTTTTGTAATTTTATCGTTTTATGGAGTTTTGGGAACTGAAGGTTTGCCTATATAGATACATGTCTCTCTTATTCTATTTCTTTCTTCTTATAGAAAGAAAAAGATTAGGAAGAATTACATAATCAATTTTTCCTGGTTTTGGGAAAGTAAACAAAACACTCTATTTCATATTGTTCTTCTCCACTTGGTCTTTCATGCACATTTTCAAAGTACAGTATATTACACCTTTGTTTTGCTAAGTGTTGCATATGCTGTATGTGATAGCTGTTCTGCTAATATTTATGCAACATCTAGCAAATTGCATAATGTTACTGATATAATGCTTTCCCCACTAATATTACTTTGGATCCATTTAGTAAGAGTCTCGCTCTAAATTATCTATGATTTTAAAGGATAAAACCACAACCTTGAATTGAGCCAACAGGCAACTCAGGTTAAATTTTAGAATATGATATGATAATAATACGGTACACAGGTTAGCAGTGTAATAATATCATTTTACACCATTCAAAGCTGTTCAAGGTTTGTCGCAAACAACATATAGTAATAGTCTAGCCATCATGTAACCAAAGCATGGTTATCTTAATGCTTTTCCAACCAGCTTAGGAACTGTTTTAACTCATGCAGTAAACAGCACTATTCAATTATTTGGATTTAATTTCAGCTTCTTCAAGGGTACTCAGTACTACCTCAACAACTCAACCGTACTTAGTATCGTGAGCATATTGATGACTCTTTACTGTACTGTAAAATTTTATGTGTCCTCTCTCATCAGGTTCATATATCTATTAAGGGGGCATTATCGATTGGGAGAATGCCATCATTGTTCCTGTATACAAACTGAAAGGTACCAAGAGTGAATGCAAAAAATTTAGGGGGATTAATGTCTTAAGTATGCTTGAGAAGATGTTTGGCAGAATTCTGTTTGAAAGAGGATGAGACATGAATAAAACTTGGGGAATGCAGTGTGGAATTATCTGGTTCAGAATCTGTGAAGACCACATTTTCACTCTGCAGCTGATGATTCACAAATGTATAAATGAAAGGAAAAAAATATTGTATATTGATTTTTTTGATATTGCATGACTGCATTTGGGAAAGAGAATAGGCTTGGATAATGGAACGTTTTGCACAAATACAGAGTTCCTAAAGTAGATAAAAACAGTGGATGAGGGAAGTAAAGCATGCACTGAATAAATGGAATGCTTAGTAGAACATTAAACAGTGAGCAGGGAGTAGGACCAGAATGTGTCATGTTTCTCTGAATGTCTAATATGCACATATTGTGGCAAGAAAAGTTGTAAAATGTTAACAAATTATAAACACTTAACAAATATTTCACTTAGCAACACAAATGTTGGGCTCAGTTGCGGTTGTAACTCGAGTACTAACTGTATTTATGAATAAATATGTAAAGTGTGTTGATTTGAGATATGAATAAGCATGTACTTTTACATATAGACAGGATCATGTTATAGGTTGAAAACAAATGATTTGTAGTTAGTGCTAACTGGACTGGGTGACGAAGGAATATGAACGTAAAATGAATATATCAAAACCCAAATTTTGTTGGGAATTTGTGTACTTGATAGAATATTTACTAAAGATGGTAAACTGGATGGAGAAGTAATAGGATGTAGAAGATAGTGTATGGCAGGGGTGTCCAAACTTGGGAACTTTAAGACTTGTGGACTTCAACTCCCAAAATTCCCCAGCTAGCCATGCTGGCTGGGGAATTCTGGGAGTTGAAGTCCACAAGTCTTAAAGTTCCCAAGTTTGGACACCCCTAGTGTATGGTTTGTAATCTGTTTTGGGAGTCTGCCCATTTTGTTATACATAAGTTAAAAGTCTGTTATTTCCAGACAAACATAAAGGCATGTTAAATTCAGGAAATAATAATTAAGAAGTGTCTGTGATTAAAAAAAGAAGAAGAGATAGAGTCAAGAATAAAAAGTTTGAAAAGTTTCACTCATTCATTTCTGAATGAATGACTGTGACGCGAATGACCAGTACAAAATAACTACATAGAAATGGTTTGGTCATATAGAGAAAATGAATAAAGACTAAATTGTAAAACCCAGTTTGTGTAGAAGGCATGAATGGGTTAAGAGGAAGGATAAGATTAAGAAAGTTATGGTTGAATGGAGTTGATGAGATCCTCAAAAGGAGAGATCTGAAAAAAATTAAAAAACAAGAACTGTTTGAAGCACTGGGTGGACAGAATAAAAGCAAGGATCTTTACAAGGATAGGTCAGATCTGAGGGATCTGAAGGTGAAAAGGCAGGTGCTTTTATCAATGTCTTCTTAAAGAAGCTATATCTTTTTGCCGGTTGTGCAGTAGCTCCACACTTCCAGGAAAATAAGCTTTTGAATTAAAACCAGAAAACCTCCTCTACTCTAAAGCTATGCTGGAATGTACAGCTGAAGAAGGAGTGGGGGAGGGGAATCTCAGCAATTGCACCATGGTTTCTGAGGAAGGAAGCAACATGTTCCAGAGAAGGGCCCAAGATGAGTGTGTAATCCTGAACTGGATGGGAGAGGGTGTAGCCACACCCTAGAATGTTCAGGGGTAGCTCTATTAGATTACAAGGTTCTAGCTTTAGTTTGGCAGGAATCTGTCTATTAGGTGTAAGCAAATAAAAACTGGACTTATTTGGATTTTACTGTGACGTCTTTGGGTTCAGGCTTCACAAAAGCTGCTTGTTGAATCCTTTCAGAGTCTCAAAGCAAACATTAATTTCTTTGGCTTTATAATTCTTAATTGTGTGTGTGTGTGTGTGTGTGTGTGTGTGTGTGTGTGTGAAAGAGAGAGGGAGATATGGAGAGGGAGGGGAGAGAATTGTATAACATTGTTATTCCTAAAGAATACAGCAATGGTAGATACTTAGGTAGGTAGGCAGGCAGGCAGGTAAGCAGGTAGATAGGTAGATAGGTAGGTAGGTAGATAGATGTAGAACCATCAACCATTTCCAACAGAAGAAAATGGAATCACTGCCTGGCCATCTGAACAATGTTTGACTATTATCATACTAGAAACATCCAGTAAGTTACCGCCAGAATGTTATAGCTGAACAATGGTTCATACATTTCTGAAATGTATTTTGGTTCAATATGCTTTTGTGGGTGCCCAGGGACTAGAGGGGGAAAAGAGAATTCTTCATTGATTAAAATTATTTTTTCCTTGTACAATACTGAATATTTACATCTATTTCAAGTATGCAGAAACATTGTAAGAATAATATTAAATTAGAATCTAATTTAGAGTCTGATTAAATTAGACTGGATTTGATGTGTTAGACCAATTGTTAATCTTGCTTAATGATAAAATACATCTATACTTTTCATATTGCAGTTTCTCTTATACACTCTTCTGCAAAAGTGTCAATAAGTTTATTGAAATAATTTAAAAAGCTATTATAATGGGAAAAACCTAACCCTACACTATATTTTTAGGAAAAAGATGAGACCTAGTATATGCAGTTTTCTTTAAATAAAATAGTGTTTGCTAGAATTAATTTGTTTACATTTTAAAAATTCTTTCATAGTGGTGATGGTATTCTTACTGAGTAAAGTCGGGGGGAGAGGAAGGAGGAAATGTAATTTGTGGACAAGTTGGCCAAAATGACTTTTTTAAACTTTTTGGTAGCAGATTTTTCTGTAAATCATTCATTTTAAATGGAAAAGCAGCTAGTGATGGTGTAGAGCGGGAAGTCATTGAATGTTCTTCTTAATTAAGACTTAAAATGGCACTGCAAACTTTTGATGATTAATTGAAGCATGCGTTTGCCTGATGCATATTTAGTTATTATAATGTGATAATTTTATCTTGTTATACAGACAGATCCCGTGGGGAGCATGATTTAACACTGTGAACACTGTGTGTTAGATACTTGTACTAACTACAGTAGTTTCCACCAAGTCCTCTGTTCCGGCGGGAACAGAGGTTTAATCCTATTGGTCGAAGGGTCTGACAGCTCCCTATAAAAGGGCTGCTGTCAGACTCAGCCTTTGCTGGATTGTTCTCACTTGTTGTACTTAATAAAGAGATGTTGTTACCGTTAAGCCCGTGCGTGCCTATCCATTACCCAATCTAACACTGTGTTTATTGCATTGTTCATTAAGAAATGTACAAAGACTGGTAAACAATGAGACAGTAATAACTGTCTCTACAACAGTTTAGTTTTGATCCATTTCCACCTATAAAGTTATAACCTTGGAGTAGGAAATATAACTCGGACCTCCCTAAGTAACTCTGAATAATAGAGGCAATCATTTTAGTCCTCCTAACAGCAAGGAATTTGTGTTGATATTATTGCTCTGTTTACAACAGCACAGATGTTTATTGAGATAAACAGTGCAGATATTTTATTGTTTGTGTTTCCAAAACTGCCTTTGCATTTTTAAACACATGCTGTTCTAAATATGTTTTTACAGCATCATAGAAAAAGTGGTAGGTAACTAAAAGGATTTTACTCTGGTGTAGTTCATTTTGAGGATATTAACATGAAGATTTTATTATTTTGGCTAGAGGTAAATAAACTTGTTCTAGATTTCAGGCACACAGAAATGATATTAGTGGTTCACTGATTCTGAAAAACATCCAGAGTAATAATTTTAGATTATCTGTATTTTATAAACATCTATGATACAGGTAGTCCTCAATTTACAACAGTCCATTTAGTGATTGACATTACAATGACATTGAAAAAAGTGACTCATGACTGCTCTTTGCACTTACAACTGTTGCAGCAGCCCCATGGTCACTTGGCAACTGACTCATATATATGACGGTTGTGGTGTCCCAGGATGTGATCACCTTTTGCGATCTTCTGATAAGTAGAATCAACAGGGAAGCCAGATTCACTTAACAACTGTGTCACTAACTTAACAAATGCAACAATTCACTTAACTGTGGCAAGAGAGGTCACAAAATGAGGCAAAACTCACTTAACAACTGTGTCACTTAGCCACAAAAAATTTGGGACTCAATTGTGGTCGTAAATCGAGGACTACCTGTAGTTAGAACCAGGATAACTGAATACCTCCTCCTGTTCATTTCAGCGCATTAACATGATCTTTTACGATGAAAAACTTTATTGTTGGAATATATTTTCTTGAGGATAAATTGGTATGGACAATGGTGGCACAGTGGTTAGAGTGCAGTACTGCAGGCTACTTTAGCTGACTGTTAGCTGCAGTTCAGCAGTTCAAATCTCACCAGCTCAAGGTTGACTCAGCCTTCCATCCTTCTGAAGTGGGTAAAATGAGGACCCAGATTGTTGGGGCAATAGGCTGATTCTGTAAACCGCTTAGAGAGGGCTGTAAAAGCACTATGAAGTGGTATTATAAGTCTAAGTGCTATTGCTATTTTATAAAGAAAGCCAGGCTGCTGTGAAATATTGTCTAGATTTATAGTTTCATTGAAAATTTGTCTTATTTGTAAATGAGAAATAATTCCAGATCCACACCACTTGTGGTATGGATTTAGAATTTGTTCCTGCCGCTCAGAATATTTGTGTCCATTGTTAATCATGCTTGGATGCTTAGAGAAAACAAAAGGGAAACAAGTGGGCCCAACTAATTACAAAATGTTACTGGTTGGTCTTGGTTGTTTGAGAACCAGCTAAATTCCCCCTCCCCCTCCCACCCAGGATATTCAACATTCTGTAGCCACTGCATATCAAGATTATTAATTATTATTTCTGCAAACTTTGGGCTTTTCTTAAGCCTGTTAATATATTCTAATGCTTGTCTAGCTACAAGTGATAATCCTTGGCAGGATTAATTAATTATTATAAGGAAATACCTTTTAGATAGTGCACTTTCTCTTTCTCTTATCTATAATAAATATAATAATTTACCATGAACACTTTTATGCTCTTTCTGTGTCACTGATACCATTTGATTCCAAACATTTTTATTTTATTTTATCTGTCTATTGTGTCTGTGATCCTATGTTTCAGGATAATTATATGAATGTGTTTTTGCTAATGGAAACATTCAGTAACAAATTACTAGAAGATGCTTCTAAGGGTATCTCATTCTAGGCCATTGGCCATTGTGACCTCTTGAATAGCTGTGGGCAGTAAACACCAAGATTCAAGAAAACACAAGGCAGACAGTTATAAGCAGTGATGATGTTACCTAGTTGGGTAATGAAACATCTGCAAGCAAACAACCAAGTTCAGAGAGCACCAATAACTCCACAGTTAACAATTGCTAGCTGTTGCAATCCAACTGTGTGATATATTGAAGGAGAGCTCATGTCAGTAGGCCAGGTTGCCTGGAATGGTTTGAGAGAAGCATAATTTAGCAATTTGAAAAATTACCCAGTAAGTACTTTGCAAGTTTTTCCTTCCAAAAAATCAGTGGTGATTTTAATTATCTTGAAGAATTTTTGTGCCATAAAACCATATCCCATTCTTTTATTTCACTATTTTTTATTTTATTTCACTATTTTTCTCATAATTAAATATATGTATTGACTAACCCTAACCCTAACCCTAGCTCAAATGGGGCATTAAAATGTCATAAAAGAATCATAACTCTGAAATGAATTTGTATTAATTATAGAAATAGACAGGTAGGAAGGGCCAGAACAGAAATATAGATGTATGGAAAATATCAAATAGGTGTAGAAAACCTGTATTTTTATCATTCATATTTTAAAATATTTTATTGCTGAATTATTTGGAAGGAAATCCAGTGAGTGAGTGAGTCTGTCTGTCTGTCTACCTATCTATCTATCTTATTGAAGGTATGTATTATGATTACAAAATCCAGATTATGAACTACTAGGAAAATGCCCAGATCGATAAGTTAACATTAGTCTGAGACACTTTATACCTCACAAATCCATCCATTATTGACTCTCCAGTGATAACCAAATTATTTTCAAAGTGCTTACTAATCACTCTCTTCATTATCTACTCTATAATATGCCACAGACTTGATATTACAGTGGTTGGTTTGTTGTATATTGGATCTTCTAGGTCCCTTTTTTTAAATAAAAGGACATTTGCCCTCTTCCATACATTGAAGCACCCAGTCTCAAAGGTAATAAATATAATTTAGTCAATCTATTAATAAGTTTCTTCAATGCCATAGGATACTAGCCCACAAAGTTCAAATATATTTAAAGGTAAACAAACCTTCCCTTGTCTTATTTCTATCAATCTCAGTCTCAAGATCCTGAACTTCATTTTGCTTTTCAGGTCTGATGGAATGTAAATGAACAGTGATTTTCTTAGTGACTTCTGCCATGAAACTGGATTTAGCTACCACTTCGTAAAGGTAGAAAGGGCAGTGTGCTCTCTTGTCCTGTTTAAGGTCTACACAGAGGTGATGGCTAAGATTATCTGAAAGCATGAAGTTTGATATTACACTGTGTATACTGCACTCAGCTTTACATCTCCATCCCTAGCCACCCAAGTGATGCTGTAGAACAGGGATGTCAAACTCGATTTTATTGAGGGCCACATCAAGGTTGTGTTTGACCTTGGGGAGCTGAGAGTGTGGTCAGGGTGGGGTGTGGCCAGCTCTGTGTCACTCATCGAAGCTCCGTTTTCAGCTGTGAGAGGCTCCTTCAGCCTTTGCCAGTGAAAATGGACCTCGGGCAGGCCACACGTGGCCCCCCGGGTTCCATTTTCAGCCACGACAGCCTCCTGCAGCCTCCAGTGAAAATGGAGCTCATGGAGGCTGTGCACGGCCTACCCTGGCTCCATTTCTGCTGGTAGAGGCACCATGGGGTGGTCCTTCACTGTTTCCAGGGCAGGCCCACAGGCCAGCTCTAAATACCCCATGGGCCAGATCTGGGCCATGGGCCTTGAATTTGACACCCCTGCTGTAGAGATTCTGCCTTGGACCCTGGAGGCTTTGAGGGTTTGGAGGGGAACAACAGGCTTCAATGTATCTTTAGCAACATTAAGTGGCTTTGGTATCATGGTCCCCTGCTACTGGGGACGACCTATTTATATTTAACTTAGCGAAAAGGTAGTAAAGAAGGAATACGATAGTCCTCTACAAATGCTTCAAACACAAAAGCCTCTCAAGACAACTAGGCACATACAGTATTCCTCCACATTTTTTCTCTTTGCCTCTCATATTCTTCCTTTTTGTTATCCCTGACAAAAATGTGTTATTCCAAAAACATGAAGCTAGAGTCAGATTTTAGGAGACAGATTGTTTTCTTACATTGCGCTAATTCTTCAGACAAGACAAGCAAATGAAATCTAGGCTTACTATGTCATAAAAAGAGATTATCCCTTAAGTAAAAAGGGCTATCCAAAATTAAACTGTTAGGTAACAAGCTGTCAGTAATGTTGCTGCTGAATTGATTCCCTGCTGGGAAATGCTTTGTTTTTAAATCTAATAGAGACTATAAAATCAGCCTTAACACAGTTTGCTCTCTTTCTTATAGGCCTGTGGTAGACAGCAGTGATCATACCCTCAATTCTCCAAGTTTTCTTTCTTTACAACGTATTATTATTATTCATTTATTTGTATCCTCTCTTTATTATTTTTACAAATAACTCAAGGAAGCAACACATCCAACATAGTTTCTCCTCTCCTATTTTTCCCACAGCAACAGCCCTGTGAGGTGGGTTGGGCTGAGAGAGTGTGACTGGCCCAAGGTCACCCAGCTGGCTTTCATGGCTAAGGAAGGACTAGAACTCATGGTCCCCTGCTTTCTAGCTTGGTGCTTAACCAAACTGACTCTCTGATGTTTAAAACATAGTTTCATTTTTAATGGTGGCTCACGTCACAGATTTGTGAATGTTTTTAACAGTTGCAACCTTTGAGGAACCGCGATGATCACCTGATCAAAATTCAGATGCTTGGCAACTGGTTCATATTTATGGCCATTACTGTGTCCCGGGATCATGTGATCACCTTTTGTGGCCTTCTAATAAGCAAAGTCAATGTGGAAGCCAGATTCACTTAAAAACTGGATTACTAATTTATCAACCGCAGTGGTAAGAAATGTTGTAAAATGGGACAAAATTCACCTAGCGAATGTCTCACTAACAACAGAAATTTTGGACCCAATTGTGGTCTTAAGTTGAGGAAGATTTATCAAGAGCAATCCCAGGTTAGTCTTAACTAAAAGGCTTCTTTATGAATATCATAATATTAACACATATTTGGAAAAACTCTCTTAACTAGTAAAAATAAATAAGGAATGAAGAAATAAAGTACCACTGTATGATCTTAAACATGCACTTATTAAATGATTTTTCTAAATGAAAAACATACTTCTTAGCTATTTCACATTGGCCACTTCTGTGGCCACTTCTGTGGTTAATATTTCATTACTTGGTTTGCTTGTTGTTGAATAATGGCCTGAAACTCTTGAAACCTAATTATATGAAACTGGGCAGGATTTATCCGCTCAGAAGAGGGTTGCAAGAACTATGCTTGGAAAATATTTCCAATTCTGCCAAGAAATAAAAATGATATTGGTGAATCTCAGGACAGAAAAGGGGAAAAAATGACTTTGTTTTCAATTTGGCACATGGGGCTCTCTCACAAGACCTAATTCCTACAGATTTAGTTCTGTTTCAGATGACTTCGAAATCGAAAGTAGGGTAAAAAATTGATTTTTTTTCTCCCAACACAAGAAGTTAGAAGCAGGGACAGCATCATTTAGCACACCATGCTAAACTTGAATTTGGAGAACAGGCAATCCAGCACAGGAACAGAATGGTGACCCTGTCAAGCAATACGAACAAGGAAGCACTCCTGACGTAGTAGAAACCTGATTGGCCCTGGCCTGAGCTGTGATAATACCTTGATGCCCCAAAGGTTCTTTTTCAAGAGGCAACTGGACCTTCTTGTTTTCCTTTGAAGATGTCTCACTTCTGGAAGCAAAACATCTTCAAAGAAAAAACAAGGAAGTTCAGTTGCCTCTTGAAAAAGCACCTTTGGGACAACCATGACCTGGATGACTGAGAATCTCCATACACATAATACCTTGATGCAGAGTTAGGAGATGAGCAAGCCATTGCCCCATTTGCCTGCTCTATTTGTCACTGAAGACCAAACCACCCAAAAGTGGCTTGTGAGTTTTGAGTGCGACCCCTGTCATAAAATTATGGGTGTTTATTTTTTCAGCGAGTCTACTTAGCCTAACATTCCTAAGTGTTTATTTAGCTTTTCTTCAATGCATGTAGATAATATGGCGTTTACTAATGCAATTTCACTACTTTATAAATGTTCAGTCTAACAAAACTGATAAAACGGAAATGAGTTCATAATCATTGTGAGCAGGTGATGCTGTTGTTACTGTCTGGAACTATAATTAATTGGGAGGAGGGAGCATGGGAATAAATATAGAAAGTCCAGGGTTTTCCCAAAATGCTAAAAGCTCTTAAAGTTGCAACATATTCTCTATTATTTACAAAATAACTGTACTTTTCATTCAATTAAACAATAAGGGATTCATGGTCATCTGCTTTAGAAATTAGCAGAAAATCCAAAAAGTGCAAACATCTATGTTTGTAAAAAGGTAGACATGAAAATTAATGTTTTACGGATGTTCGACACAATGCTTCTTCTGATATACAAATACTCTCCTTGTCTTTTTGTTGCAGAAGATGATATATCAAATGTACAAATCATGTGTGCCTGGTGCCAGAAAGTGGGAATCAAACGCTATTCTCTGAGTATGGGGAGTGAAGTGAAATGCTTCTGCAGTGAAAAATGCTTTGCAGCTTGCCGGAGAGCATACTTCAAAAGAAACAAGGTAAGAGAATAGGATTGCAATGCACACTCAATCTGAAATTTAGTGTTTTAATATTAGTCTTTTAATGGCATATGTTACTTCTTTCTCTTCTCACCTTTTCAATCCTGTTTCTCATGTGTATTTCCTTCTGAGTTACCAATACATTTAATAAAACATACCCTATTATTAGTTGCTTATCAGTTAGGTATTTTATACAGGTAGTCCTCGACTTACAATTATTTCCTTAGTTCAAAGTTACAATTAGCACTTTAAAAAGTGACTTTTGACTGGTTTTCACACACAACAGTTGCAGCATCCCCATGGTCATGTGACTAAAATTCAGATGCACGGCAACTGGCATGTCCTCATGACTGTTGCATTGTCCTGGGGTCATGTGATCTCCTTTTGTGACCTTTTGGCAAGCAAAATCAATGGGGAAGCCAAATTTACTTAACAACTGTGGCAAGAAAGGTCATGAAATAGGACAAAGTTCACTTAAAAATTGTGTTGCTTAGCAATAAAAACGTTTGAAGCTCAATTGTGGTTTTATGTCAAAGACTACCTGTATTCTATAAGGGCCAATGTATTGCCAAGATAAAGCTATTCATGCTGGATTACATAAGAGCCACAAACATTACATTTACAGTCTTGTAAATCTCGTTGCCAACACTGGTAGAATCTTTAAAATCTAGTGTTTTCAAAGCAGTAGGAATACAAATCTTATTCAGAGGTATGCTAGATTACAGTAATAATTTTTTTTTTTTTGCTTCAAATGACAACAGGATTAGAACATTTATTCTGAGGGCTTTTGTAATGTCTTGAGTTGTCTGAAATGTTTTGGTCTCATTAATTTAGCATATTTTAAACATTTCAGACATTTTGGTTTATTATTCATAACCATTCTAGGGACTATCCTGAAGTATTTAATATTTTATTTTATCTTGAACTGAAATGTAGGTTTAAAATTCACTAATAAAAATTATGTTTTGTTTATTTAAAGCAATGGGAATAGCTTTCATTTACATATAGTTAGAAGCTAAGGGTGTGAAATAAAATGTATTCCACATGCTATAACCAATATTAATAAATTATGAGGCATCATTAGTATAAAGCATATAAATGATACTAATGTACCATTCATTGAATCAAATTGCAAATATTTATTAATAGAAATATGATTTGTAATTGCTGTAATCAATTTTTTATGAATGCTGTAATACAAATTATACTTCGATAGAAATTTTAATTGTATCTCAATGTTTGTCATGACTATTATAGTGAGATCACTCTGAATTTTAATTGTGTTTACTGATAGTGGACATCGAAGGAGCATAAAGCAAATATATTAGTTTGTTGAGGTTTTGATACTGCTCTTCAGTTAGATTTCCAGGACAAGTTACATCACAGAATAACCAATCAAAGTAAAAATATAAGTAAAACATATTTTTACTATTTATAAGATGGATAAAATTAAATTGTTATAATCTAATCCAAAGAGGGAAAGAAGAAAAGAAAGTGAAGAGAAAGATATGTTAATAAATAGTTACCTGAATACTTTTCAGTATTTGCTTTAAAAGTCTGAATAAGGTAGTAGTTCTGAATTAGTCATCAGACAAAACATTCCAGAGCCATAGTTTGTAGGGAAAAAACTGTAAAACTAAGGAAAAAAATTGTGTAAGGAAAAGTAATGAACCCCCCCTAAACACAATAATTAAATAAATGGATTCCTGTGGAAGGGCTATCTGATCTGGGCTGCAAAAATCTATTTGACCATTAGATGTCAGCAAAGAGAAACAAAAGAAAAATATCTGACTGCTCTCCAGTGGTTGTCAAGATTTTATGGTCATTGAAGAACATTTAAAAAATTCCAAATATTTACAGATTTGAAATTAATCTGGTAGATAAAATGAGAGAAAAGGGGAGAGAAATAATATTGAAAACATATTTAAACATATACTTATAAATAGCATTCAAATTGACTTTAAATAAAGATAGGTACACTAGAAAATTGCAGTAATCAAATTTAAAAGGAATGGAGTTAAATTTTAATTATATTTTTGGAGGGAGGAATGAAACATGTTTTGAAATATTAAGCTGAAAATATAAAAACAGAAATACTAAAAGATAATTGTAATTTACTGTAAAACTGCTGATTTAAAACCATTAAGTAGAAAGCAGTGAAATAAATGACAACTGTAAAGGCCTCTTCTTAATTTTTTTTAAATCTGTAATTCTGGTCTGTGATCATAATAAAAAAAATCTTTTTCTATTCCAAAGCCCTCTTAATAAAACCAAGGCCTATGCTAGCTGTTTGAAAACATTTTACATAAGAAAGGCTGTTAAATGATTTGAGTTCACTTTACTCGTGTTCTCCAAGCAGTGTTGTTTTTTTTTTAAAGAGCAAATCCCCTTCACTAAATTATCCGGCAGTATGTCACTTCCTCAAACACTAAAACAAATCAATAAATAACTTTGTTCAAAACAAATCAAAAGCAAGCCACTTTTTTAGATTCTACTTTTTGCTCCAAGAACTTTCAAATAGCATTAATATTTGCAAATTGTAGTTTAAAAATACCTCAGGAATCAGATGAAAGAATTAGTATCATGAGCAATTTAATCTTCTTGTGCTTGCATTATATGATTTTGCCAAAAATAATTACACCAATATAATGTGGGGTGCAGAAGTCCATAGAGTGAACTGCTTTTTAAATGCACCTCTCCTATTGGATGATAGTTCATAATAAATGCATGCAGTTTTTGCTTTTGGATCCACATAGGTAGATGCATTCACAAATTTTCAGTGTATTCCTGGATTGAAAATGTTCCCACTGTGTTTTATCAGATAGGTGTATAATTAAGTTTTGAGATAATGAGAATTAGATTATAAAACATAAAGGACAAGATGTAAGATGTACTGATTAAAATTACTTTTCATTAGGATATTATTTTAAAAAACAGTTTTAAAATATGAGTGGAAACAATTTCACTAGAGATAATCTACGGAATGGAACATTTAATAATGAAATATTTCATGAAGCAACTCTCCCTTGACCTGAGATATCTGTCTTTGTTTATTTATAACATTTTTGTGCTGCCTGAGTCCAATTATTGGCTGTCTCAAATATTGCTCTTCTGGGAAAGGTGATCAAGAAAGTAGCATGATCGTAACTTCAGAAACATTTTCATGATGCTAGTTTTCTGGATCCACTTGAACAGGGGCTTTGGTCAAAATATTTGCACTGAAATGTATTGCAGTAGTGGAGGGTGTGAATGAAGCACTTCTACTTAGTACAATTCATTGCCATTACCCATGGTGTCTTTTTGGATTACCTGGCTGGACTTGGCCTTGAGGACCCCATGTTTTAGATTAAGTATGTAAGTCAGTACAGTTTATTGTTATAATCACACATTGCATAATGCAGAGAGAGAAAGAGGTTTCCCCCCCCAAACTTACAGGTAGCCCTCAATTTACAACAGTTCATTTAGTGACTGTTCAAAGTTACAATGGCACTGAAAAAGAGAGTTATGACTGTTTTTCACAGTTACGACCTCCAGCATTTCCATGCTCATGTGATCAAAATTCAGATGCTTGGCCACTGGTTCCTATTTATGATGGTTGCCGTGTCCCAGGGTCTTGTAATCCCCTTTTGCAATCTTCTGACAAGCAAAGTCAATGGGGAAGCCAAATTTATTTAACAACCGGATTACTAACTTATCAGCAACAGTGATTCACTTAACAACCGAGGCAAGAAAGGTCATAAAATAGAGCAAAACTCACTTAACAAATGTCTTATTTAACAACAGAAATCTTGGGCTCAATTGTGGGTGTAAGTCGAGGACTACCTTAATATGACTAAAAACTATGTCAAACTAGCCCCAAAACTACAATCCAACTAAAGGTTTGATCGGTCTTGACGGTTGGATCACTATATATTTTGAATTGTTCTGAATTTAAAAGACGGCAAAATAGAAATGGCCACCTGATCACTATGTAATATGAGAGAACACATCTGCTAGTAAAAATTATATCCATTTCACTTTGCAGTCCATGAAGTTGTCAGTGATTTGGCTGTGTTTTTTTGTCTTAATCACATCATAAAAAGACCAGCCTACCACATCATGTGTGATGTTCTCCATCTGTCTCTGGCCATAAGGGCAAAAATGCTACTCTTTAGATATTCTGTGGAATTTGCTTTCAAGGAAGGAATGGGAGTATCATTTAGATATGTATTTTGGTAAATGAGGCTACTTGTCAGATTGAATAGGCACTGTATAGAATCTGTTTTTCTTAAAATGAGGATACCAAAGGGAGAAACTTGAGCTTTAGAGGAAGTCTACATTTCTGTTTCCAGGGCCAATCATGCATCTTTTACTATATCAAGATTTCATTCCTCCTGAGTGGCATTTGCAGTATATAATACTGTACATGCCCTGTCCACTGATTTCCTCCATAATAAGGCCAATAAGAAAATCTAACTAGATAGCAAGTAGTGATCTGGGAGGCTAACAGGTTTCTTAAAACATTTAGCTATTTAAGGTGAGTTTTAATAAGCTTCAGAGCCGTATCATCTCCATTCTTAAGTATGTAGCAGACATTGATTTTAACTATTTACAGCTGGGCAATACTATTCTGAGTCTAAATCTCTGTCTTACACAAAATTTGTGGAAATACTTTGCTCTGGAACATTTTGAATGTATGGATAATTAACTGTCTCTTTTCTGTAGCAGAATAATAATCAGAATCATGCAATTATGCAGTTGTTAACATTGCATTTAGGTATACTTTCAGATGATAGAAAGAAATGCCCAAATATTTAAAGGAGGGGCATTGTTTTATTGTAAGGCATTAACTGATCTTTGAGCCCTCATCTTACCACTTTGTTTTTATTGTATGTTATCCTCAACACTTTTGTCTTATAGTAGCCAATCTAGCATTCTTTATTTTGAGACATAATATCACTATTGTATCATTAACATACATAGATCATGATCAGTGTATCCATCAAGTAAAACGAAGAATTGATTATGAATTCAGGCTGGAACAATATCATTAATGTAAAAATTGAGCAAGACGAAAGCTCTGATGTCTCTCTTTATTAAAATAGGATGAGAGAAAATCCCGTTGGGACATTTTCTGTGCATATATATTGATTGTCTCAAGCCTTAAATAAATCAATGAACTCATAGCTGGGATGAAATCAATAAATGTAACGAATGCAAATAAAATCAATAATAAATTTTGAATCAAGACCTTCAAAGAAATAGTTTAATCGATTAATGCTATGACTCTTGCAAAAGCCTGCTTACTCAAAGTAGAAGACTTTAAGATATTATGCCCAGTCCTCTAGGTGGCGCACTAAACTATTGCTGACTTGTGGTATCCTATAGAATTCCAGCTTGTCCCCTTTGCTATTCATCATCTGCATGAAACCAATGGACTCTTCTCCATTTCTCTTTATCATCCACTATTGAGAAAGCAATTGGTCTTGCTGAAATTTTTCCAAATTTGATAATTGGAGGGAAATGGGCTGGAATAAAATCTGATTAATATGAAAGTGATATTAGCAAGTAGGGTACAATATTGCATTTGGGATTGAGATTTATCCTATTTTAAATTAAGGAACAGATCTGCAGTTGGAATGCTTCCCTGGATTTACAGCAGTAGGTCTGATACGGAACAGCTTTGTAGAACTACATTTACTGCACAACAGGTCAGAGATGGGCAAGGTTATCCACCCCTTGATTACTTCAAAGTGCTCTGTGTATCCTTAAACAGTCTGTGAAGAGAAATGGAAAGAGTTGAAGTGTTTTAGCCTTCAGAAACAACAATTGAAGGAAGGCATGAGAGCATCCTTCAGATATCTAAAAGGTATTCCATAAAAGAATTGGCTCTCTCTTGTTGCAGAATGCAGGAAAAATATAATGGAAGTATTCAAAGGTAAATGCCAACTAGATATTAGAAAAAGCTTCCAGATAGGAAAAGGGATTTGATACTGGAATCAATTACACAGAACATTTATGGTATCTTTGTTGGATTTGTTTAAGTAGAGGCTATATAGCTTGCGATATTTTAATTTGGATTCCTGTTCTGAGCAGGTAGTTGATATTTAAATGTGAGATTTGGAAGTTATTCTTGGAATAGAAAGGCATTACTGATGGGTAATCTTACAGAGTTTTTTGGGGGGAGGGTACTTGTTATTTATATCCTGCTTTTATTATTTTATGAATAACTCAAGGTGGTGAACATACAGTACCCAGTGCTCCTTCCTCTTCCTATTATAGCATCATCTTATATATAATCTTAGATATAATATTAAAGTTGGAGAAAAGAAAAAGTTTAAAGTTTAGTCCGTGACCTTTAAACTGCCATTGCTAGATTGTTATATACCTGTCTTCTCCATTGGTTTAGTGTTTGTTTATGTATTTGAGGTTATGCTATTCTACAGCTTCTCATTTTTCAAATAGAGAATTATAGTAACATTTCACCTGTCATGCATGTTTTATACAGCACATCTTTGCAACAATATTGTGTTAGGTTACAATAAATATGTATAGCAGCTATTTTCTGCTAACTGATAGGTCTTTGTGGTCATTTCATTTATGGCTTCAATTCCTAATGGGTTGTGTTAGGCAGACTCCTTATCTGACCTGAAAAAGAAATGCAGCAATAAGCATTTAGACTAGCATGGAAAAAAATAGTAGCAAGGGAATCATCATGAATGCTTCATACAGTAAAGATACAATAAATCTCTCATTATTAAATGTTATATTTTAAAACACTCTGTGGGATTTTGTATATAGCACATTTTCCATTCATTTACAAATATTAATCTGTCATTGTAAGAACCACCTGGATATTGTGTTAAAATATATCCAACTGTATTGAAGTAGAGGTTCAGTGTTACTGAATGTGTAGATAAAATGTTATGCAAAGTTCAAAAAGAGGATTATGGCAGATCCCTAAGAATACTACTTTTGTCTTAATTACCTTTGGTCTAAGTATTTAGCAAATATAATAGCACAAAACTGCTTATCAATTCAGATAGTTGAGTATTCTGCTCTGAATTTACCTGCTCAGATTACTATCCTAACACACTTACCTGAAAGCAAATACCATTGAACCCAATCACATACGTTTACAGAGTATTTATTTTGGGAATAGCCAATTTTATAGCTGGGGAATTGGCAAGGATGGCTGTATTTGGATTATTCCACCATCTTTGTATTGTTAAATTTCAGAGCAAGGCTAGGTGCCTAGCAGATTAACCAAAGTTCAACAATTTACTATGGCAATATGAGGGACATATTTGTTGAAGCCTCTTGAATAAATTTGTGGCTTTAGGGGATTGATTAAACTTCTGAATTTCTAAGTAATATAGATTGCTACCTTTTTTTTGAATTTTTATTTTTATTTTTAAATAAACACAAATACAACACAAAGAATCCTCCTTCTTTACATACTATAGAAAGTCTGTCAATTGGTTACAAAAAGCTTTCGTGCATCTCTTCCACAGTCATTACCTATAATACATATAAAATCATATATTTTAATTCAAATGTATTTATAGATATTACTATAATCATACCTCAATTTTCATTTGACCACAATTGTTTTAACATCCTTTTGTATAAAATATTCCAAAGTTTAAAGCATAACCACATAATGGCATTTCATTAGCTATTTCCAATATCATCCAATAACATTAAATCATTATAACCTATTCTAAATAAAAATCAATATTTAGTAACCAAGTTTCTAGTCCTCCTTTCTAAATCACTGTTTATAATTTATATCCAATTTCCTTTTATTAAGCCAATACATATATATACGTTATTATCATTATCATTATCAAACATTTATTTGCCTATGTCCATTATCATAACATTTTTTTGACCTAATACTCAAAGTTCAACTAGATTCAATTCAATTTTTTGTTATTAGATTTTATGTCATAACAAAATTTCTAATCTTCCTTTCATAGTCACCATTTACCATTCATATCCAATTAATTCTTATCAAACCACTACATATGTATTATCATTGTCAATTATTTATTTAACCATATCCATTATCACTTCATTTTTTACATAATGCTCTAAATAAAACTAAGTTTAACTAATTTTTTTATTATAAGCTTTCATATATCAACCTGTAACTTTCCAGTAATAATGCAATCTTATGTCTTTTGCCACTTGTAGAATTAATCTTCTGATTATTCCCTTAATAATAATTGTGTGGACTTCTCTTTGCAGCTCATTGCTTGTTGCATCTCTTATATAATCTCGATACCCTCCATCTGTTTCTTTAATCAGCATATCTTTGGTCATCAATGGTGCTTCTGATAAGATTTCTCTCCTTAAATCCATCAATTCTTCTCTTTTTTCTTCTTCTGTACCTTGCCATCTGGGGTGGAGTTCCTGGCCATCTAGCTCCCCTTTCCATATTCCACGTTCTGCATTTCCACCCACACTCCATTCATCGTAGATGTCAACAAATGTCTTGTCTTTGTGTTAGTTTTTCTCTTCAATTTTTAGGACTCTAGCCTCCACTTTTTCCAATTGAGGTTCTCTATCATATTTTGCTGTTATGTGTTCTAGATTTTCCAGTTTCTCCTCAATTCTCTCTGATACTTCTAATAATTTTTGAATTTCACACATTATTTCTTGCAATGTTAAAGTTTCTTTTTGACGTTGATGTCCAACTGGTAAACACTGACATTCTGGCTTTCAAGGCTTTTTATTAGATTAAGCACAAATTCATTTATAATCTCTCACAATAAGACCTTGTTTCACTTTTCTCCAGCTGGCAATAAGGTTCAAAAGAACACCACCATAAACACCCCATGCTCTTCTTATCACTCTCTGTAAACAAGCTGCAAGGTCATAAAGCACAAAGTCGAAATGATCAAAGAGAGAAGTGAAAGTACAACGTTTCCAAGGCTCAAACCTCCAGCCTCCAAGTGGCAATGTTGCTTCCTTTCCCTCTAAAGTTACAGCTCTCTTTGTGTGCCTTTTGTATCTTTTTTGTATTCCAGGTTTTAAAAAAAGTAAAATTCTTAAATGAAACAAAATAGAAAAAAGGAAAAAACTCTTATAGAAATGAAAAAAAGAATTTTAATCCATAGGTTACAAAAATAAAAAAGTAGAAGAAAAATTAATCCGTTCACTTTAAAAAGCTTTGCGCAAATTCTATCCATAAAATAGCATTTAAAAAGAAAGATAACTCACTGTCAATGCAATCCAATATAGCTTAATTTCACCACTTATTTCTTCTGTTCTCAAATTTAATTTAGCTTTAAGGTTTTTTCCAAGCAGTCTTTTTTAAAACAGTAAAGTTTCCTCACCAGCTGTACACACTTTCTCTTTCTGTTTCCTTCTGTTCCGAAGCTGTCACAACTTCATCAGCTTGTGGCTGCGCTTTGGTCGCCGGCTAGAAGAACTTCTCTTGGATCAGTCAGGGACTTTGCAGGGTCCCTGAGATCAGCAAGGCATATTCTTCCCAATCACTGTGTCTGAGGGACAGTTTAGGTCCATACGGACTGTCCAACGGCAAAAGTATCAACTGCGATCTTGGGACTTTGAGATCACAGGTCGTGTTGTCGCTACATCGGCTCCTCCCTCCTCGATTGCTACCTTTTAGTGGTATTGGTTAATATTTCAACTTCATTCCAAAGTGCATAGCTAAATGTCTATGGAGATTATCAATCATCCAGGTTATGGTTGTCGCAAAGATACTTTTCCAAGAGGCAACTGGACTTTCTTTTTTTTCTCTGAATACATTTTGTTTCTCATCCAAAAAGCTTCTTCAGCTGTGACTGGATGATGGGGAATGGAAGAATGTATATTCCTTGCAGACTGCTGGTCATTTGTATTCTTTTTAGAGAGTTGTTGAGGCCACTTGGAGCTTAGTCTGTGTCCTCAGAGTCACTAGAGTGGTGCAAATGGGTGTGGAGTCTTCTTGAAACAGCTGAAAGGACTGTGTTGTAGACAGGAGATAAGTGATGTATCCCTCCCCTTCTGTTGAGAGGTCTGTTCAATTTTGGGTTGGTGGCCTCTTTGACCCCTCTTCCAAACCAGTGATCCTCTCTGTCCAAAATGTGGACTCTGCTGTCTTCAAAAGAGTGGCATTTGTCTTTCAAATGCAGATGGATGAACCACTGAATTTTGCCTAATGCGTTTTATCTCCTATGACATATGTTGTATTGTCCTATGTTGTACCATGAATCTGTGGTGGTTGTTTTATTTGTCCAATGCACAGATCTGCACATCTCACTGCACTGTATTGCATATATCATATTGCTCAGTTTGTGTCTGGGTGTTTTATCTTTGGGCTGAATAAGCTTCTGTCTTAGTGTATTCTTGAGTTTAAAGTATGCATGTATGCATCCAGTCAGTGCTGAAGAAGCTATATTATCACTGTAATATGTGACATCAAAGGTATATGCTTTTGTAAATGTTACAGAAAATATAGTATGAAGGTAGGCTATATATTACCTTCTAGATGTTTTGGGCCTCATCTCCCATCATCCTATTGATGTATAATACAGTGCACTCTGATTTCCTATAAGGTATATTTTTAAAAAATAACAATCTGCCTATTAAATAGATACTGATGTAATGTTGCATAGCATCCTCTTTTGAGAAAACCTTTTTCTAATTTTTTTCACTACTGCATGATTAATATGTTTATGAGTATACCATATTAGAAGTAAATCTATAATATTTTTCATCAGAATTCATCTAGATATGTATGGAGAAAGCTTCCCGGGTTTAAATATGCAACCTGAAAAATAACTTGATATAATTATTAGAGCTTTGAAGGCAAAATACACGATCTTCTTTAAACCACTTTAGGTTTCTGCTGTCTGCAATTCCAGAAGGAAACTGTTTCTCTCCTGGGATTGCACAGCTGTCTTTCACAGATGCACTGTCACTCATGGGAAAAGAAGAATATGGATTTAAGGTGCTTCAGACAGATGTTGTATGAATGTCCCCAAACACCTTTTTGCTTTTGAATCAAAAGGGCTGCTCAGCCCTAATAATTATGTCCCTTCTAAGCCAATAATGTCAGAACAATGACATAGGTAAACATGGAAGCATTAAATGAGAAATCAGACTTTTTATTTTATTATTTATTTATTTATTTTAATAATTTATTTTTTAAATTATTTTTTTTAAAGGTGCTTTACATAGTGTGACTTTAAATTTACCAATCTGCTACCAGAAGTAATGAGTGACAGAAGGCAAATTTCCAAGGCTTGTTATGAAATAAGAAATAGACAGACTAGTTCACTGTTTCTGAATCTCAACAACTTTAAGATGTGTGGTTTTCAGCTGCTAGAATTCCCTGGCCAACATAAAGCTGCTGAGATTGAGAAACACTGAACTAGATCATAGCCTTTAACATATTTCTCCTGTACCAGGAGCTTTTCCATACTAAAGGAAGATATCTTATACAGTACGTGAACTTGTTAAGTATGTAAAATGTGAAAGGTTTAACATTGTATTACACTTACGCATACCTGTACCCTTTTCCTCTTTTGCTTACATTTTTCTCTTACTTATTGTTTTGTTTGGGTACTGAGAAGGTTGCAATATATCCTTACTCAATAAATCATCATATTTTACATTTTTCATTTTAACATTTCAGGTAAAAAAATTTATTGGTTGCACGAGCTTTCCCCAACTTAATGACTTTCAGATATAGTAGACTTCAGTTTTTGAAGTTCAGCACCGTGGAAGACACTTGGATGAAAAAGATAGTTTTATATGATTATTCAAGTAATCCATGGAATTAGAAAAAAAAGTCATTTATATCTTATTATACTTTTTCTCTGTTTCCTGTTGCTTAAATCTATCTTGAGAATCTGGTATTTGCAAGGTTTGCAATATAAACTGTATGCAAACCAGCAATTTGCTGAAATAGTAAGAACATTTTCGTGGTGGGTATGAAATATATTTAACCACAGGTACAATTTTATAAACATGTAGCAATGGAAAACAAGGTTAACTGAGCAATATTTCTGACTTAAGATATAATCCTTGATATTCTAAGAGGCAGAAATATCAGAAAACCAACATATATAATTAACACCTGGAAAGCTTAAGCGACCATAGCATCATCATCATCATCATCATCATAAAAGTTTTAAATAAGCTTACACAATTCATGTGAGGATTCCACTTTAATTGCAGACTGGAATTAATTTTTTCCATAGTATCTGCAGTGAAGTTCAGTATGAAAGAGGGCATTCTTTTTGTGGTTTGTTCCTTCAGTTAAGTATATTTAATTTTTTTAAAGTGAGTCAGAAAATGCCTTAGAATTAAGGAATTCTTTAGATTCTATAAGTCTTGTTAGAGGAGGACAATAATTATTTAATTAATTCTCAAGTTGTACAAGGGACTGCTACTAACAGTCCATTCTTTATGATGAAATAGTCAATCCATGACAGTGAGTTAGTGTTTTATTTTCTTGAAAAATGTATTAAGGAGAAATTTAGTGGGATTTCATTTTCTTTATGTCCCCCAATTCCCATTTGAAATGATCACTCATGACATTTCTTCAATATTCTGTGAGACTAGTTGGGAGAAGCCAGAATAATTCCATAACTCTTCATTATTTCAGAACTGTAACTACATTTAAAGTGTTTTCATAAAAGTAAAATAAAAGAATAAGTATACTTTCTAGACGACCAATATATAATCACATCCATGATTTTTAACTTTTTTTTTTACAAATGTCGCCATCATGTAGGCTTTACATAGGTTAAAGAACATTGGTTATCTTGCATTGGCTGTATAACATATAGTTCTGCTCTAAGACAACTCAAATCAGTTTCTGACTCTCCCTGATTCAGTTTATGGAAACCTGTCTTAAAGAACTCAGCACTTACAATTTCTCTGCCACTACCCGTGGAACTGTGAGGCCATAGTTGTTCAGAGAAATTTGTATAGGTAAGAGTACTAAAATAAAGGCACATTTAATCGTTTTAAAAAATGTACTGAAACCTCCTTAGTAATAATTACTTCAACACAGAAGTGCAACATTTCAGGGACTGATGGCTGCCACCAATATAACCTTAATGGAGCTACCTAGCAGAACAAAGTTATCAGAGTGTTACGTTCAGTGAGCAGCTCATTGTCCATCTGTTGCAATCCAATGCCCTAAATATGAATCAAATGCTCATGTCCACATAATTAGCAGATATCCAAGCCAATTAAAAGCCTTGTAAAGTTAAAATTCTCCGTGTTACACCATATTACATCAGTTGTTTTGTGACATTACTGATTAAATAGATCTGAATGTACCAGTTATGACTTATTTTGCTCCTGGAATCAATGAGCTTGCAGTACACATCAATCGAATTGAAAAATGCATAACATAAGGTCCACATTGTACTCATTGGTTTGCTATAATAAAACCTAAAATGTTAGATGTAATGATAAGGACGAGCTACTTTATAATTATAAGGTAGATACCCACTACTCTTATCTTTATGGTCCATTCTCTGAAATCCTTTCTTCTTTTAGAAAACTATGGGAAAAGAATCTGTCACTCCTTGGCCCATTCTGTAAAATAATGCATCCGAAATTTGATGGCAGCCAATTTTGATCTATCTATCTATCTATCTATCTATCTATCTATCTATCTATCTATCTATCTATCTATCTATCATCTATCTATCTATCTATCTATCTATCTATCTATCTATCTATCTATTATCTATCTATTATCTATCTATCTATCTATCTATCATCTATCTATCTATCTATCTATCTATCTATCTATCTATCTATATCATTCTTTGATTTTAAACTTATTAGAAAAGTCAGGGAAGTAGATTTTTCTGATAAATTAATTCCCTTTAATTTTTACTTTTTTATTGTCCCCCCCCTCCCCAGTGGGATCTAGTACTTGAAAGGGTAGCTGAGATCTAGCAGTACATTGACTTCACACAATACACTAAACCTCATAAACCTAATTCAACAAAACGGTTGCTAGGTTAACGTAACATCTTATGCCTATGCAAATCAGTCATAGTATGGCTTAACAGGATGCCTGTAGTCACATAGCAAGTGTCTGGGTTTTTAAAACAAACTGAACCATAAAGTACTCAGTTCCGTTTAATCTAATCTACCATGTTTTGCAATTCCAGGGACTTGCCTCCTGTTGAGGATTTCAGAAAGCATCTTTCTTAGCAATATTTGGAAATGTCTAAATTGCAGTTGGATTTTTTTTAAAATTTCCAAGCAAGTTCTTGTGGACTCTGTCCTTAAATTAATCTTTAAGGGTGGTTGCAAGGGCAGCAAATGAAAGAGTTAACAAAAATGGAAGGTTTGCAAAAGTGATAAAAAGGGACATTTGAAACATATTGGAGGCTATTTAAGAACAACATATTAGAGGCACAGATGGTCTGCATACCTCTGAACAAAGAAAAAGCAAAAAGTAAAAAGAAAAGAGTAAATATGCCATAGTAAAATTCAGAAACTCATAAGGGATATTGTCAATTTAAATCACACCTCTTGAGAAAAATTTGTTACCTGCTACTGTGACAAATAACACCCCTAAATGCAGAAACTAAAATAAATTGTATTTTAAAATGCTCTTTTTATTGCTTTCTGGCTTTGGCTAAGTTCCAAATCACTTTGCAGTCAATGTGATTCTGCTATTAGATCACCTTTGTTGTATCTCTGTATAGCTCTTTTTTTAACCCAACAGTTTCATTTAAGGGTATAAGGTTACTTCCTTCTTAATCACCCTTCTCAGTAATTAAAAGTTGAGTCCTGTCAATTTTTACATACATAGAACTTCCTAACTCAAGAGAGTGGATTCTTCAGTAGAGCTTTTAAACAGTGCCTTATTCAGGCTATGAGAAAGATATCTCACCTACATTGCAGTTTTCTTTTCTTTTTTTAGAAATTTTTTTATTGTTTGAATGAAACAAAGACACAAAAAAACCAATCTTCATTACATCTTGTAGAAAGCATGTCAATTGGTTACAAATAAATTTTGTGCGTTACTATACTTCCTTTATATTTTTAATTTACATTTTAAAATCGAAGATCTTTATGTATTTTACCATCAATGTACCATCATTCTCATTTAGCTATAATTATTTAAATATGCTTTTATCTAGAATCATTTGCACTTGAAGACACAACCACCTACTGGCATTCATTAGCTATTCCTATAAACCTCCAATAATTACCCTTTTATAGCATATTCCCTTTTTTTCCCCAACTCACTGTCTAAGGCTTATATCTAATTGCTTTTACCAATGCCAAGACATATAAAAAGCATTAAACATTATCCATTAACATTTTCTTATTGTTATTATAGTTAACTAAAGAAAAAAAAAACAGAATTTTTTTGTCATTTATATCACATCTTCTCCCCTCCAACCCAAGAAAAATTACATCTTACAATAAAGTCTAAACAAAAGTTTGTTAGTAAAGTTTATACGTGCCCAAGAAAAATTACCTCTTTATAATAAAATCTAAACAAAAATATATTAGTGAAATTGATAAATCTTTTCCCTAGGTCGCCATTTACAGTTTATATCCAAATTATTTTTACTAATTGAGATTATTACATTATTATTATTATTATTATTATTATTATTATTATTATTATTATTATTATTATTATTATTATTATTATTGATTATTAATTAACAAAAACATTTTAAAGAAAACATTCTAAAAGTGTCTAAGAAATCCTACTTATTAATCACCAAAGGTTAACTAAGTTTTGAGTTATCAACCTTCATCATCAGCCTGTGTCTTTCCGGTAACAAAACTGTCTTATCTCTTTAGCCAGTTGTTGTGTCAATTCTCTTATAAACTTCTTTATAAAGTTTTTAAAAACTTCTCTCCGCACTTTTTTGCTTGAAAGATCTCTCATATAGTCTTGTTGTCCTTGAACTGATATTAAAATTAACATGTCTTTGATTATCCGATGTCTTTCTAAAGCTGTTTCTCTTCTTAATTCCATCATCAAATCCATCTTTTCTTTTCTTTCCTTTCCCTTGTCCAAAATATTCCACAAGGACACCTGCAAGAAAACAGTCTGTGTCCTTCAGCCGTTATCAGTCTCTACAGACAAGCTGCAAACCCTCTAGTTAGCAATGTCAACAAACTCAGGGAAAATAGAGCAAAGGATACTTTGTTTCAAAAAGAGAAAAAAAAACCAAGTTCTGGCTTCTGAATGGCAGATTCAACTTTCTCTTATTCGTATCAAGCTTAAGGAAAACAAAAATCTCTAAGTGTCTTTAATAAAATTTAATAAACAATAAGAGGAAGGATTATTAAAGTAAAAAAAGTTTTAGATCAGCCAAAAAATAAAGGTAGCACAGATTAGGAGAAAAAATCAATTCATTCACCTAAGAGGAGAAACGGGAAGCATTCCAATCACTTCAGTACACAAAACGCTGTTACATAGAAGAGGAAGAAAAAAAACTTTCTAAGGCAGTCCAATAAAGATAAATTTCGGCGCTTTGTTCTTTTGCTTAATTTATCTTTTTAAAAAAGTTTATTTGGGCAATCATTCTCAAAGAAAAAAAAATCTCACAAGCTGGACTCACTTTCACTGCCTTCTTTCCGGAGCCGTCTCCGACTTTGTCAGCCTGGGGGCTGTCTGTTTACCACTGGCTTGGAGAACTTCCCTTGGGTCAATCAGGGACTTTGCGATGTCCCTGAGACCAGCAAGGATTTGTCTCCCTGTGACCGTCTCTCCGGGACGGTTTAGGTTCATATGGACCGTGCAGCTGGTAAAAGAATCAACGGTGGTCTCGGACTATCGAGACCGCACGTTGTGTCATCACGATGTCTGGCTTGTTCCTCCTCCTACATTGCAGTTTTCTATCAAAAGATCATTAGCATTGTATTAGATGGTAATAATATCTACACACATACCCAACCATGTGCACACTTTTTTGCCAGTGGATGGGATTAGATGCTTTCTTTGAGCATTCCAGTCTCTTGGCAACTCATAATTGAACCAAAGATGCTACTCAAATATAATTTTAAAATGTATTTAATTAGTTATAAAGTATTTATGACATCATTATAAAATCATCTTGTATCTTGTTCACTCATTTATTACAATTATTATATTATTACTATTAGATTTTGATCATTTTACTATTATTATTGCTATTAAGAGATGTTATTTTGAGTAATGGTGCTAAGAATTTTAAAATTCATATTTCCAATTACTTATAAAATCTCTTACAACCTGAAATGTAAGTTAAAGGCATTTTAAAAAAAAATCCACACCAATGTAACAATTTCTGAATTATTTCTGTGCCTAAAGAAACCAGTTTTTTGTTTATGTAATAGAGGCTTTTAAAAAACATTTTATAGCTTAAAAGTAATAGTTCCTTCTCTTTCTCTGCAGTCCTGGACGTATACTTTTGGAGTAGTTTTGTTTCATCTGTTAACAATACTGTGTTTTCCCCAAAATAAGACAGGGTCTTATTTTCTTTTGACCCCTGAAATAAGCGCATCAAATTATTTAACACTCTGGAAGGATGTTAATAGGATGACATACTGAATACAGTAATGTATATGGAACTTATCCATATATTACCTATTCTATTTAGAGCAGAGGTCTTCAAACTTGGCAACTTTAAGACTTGTGGAGTTCAACTCCCAGAATTATCCAGCCGGCCATGCTATTCTAGGAGTTGAAGTCCACAAGTCTTAAGTTTGGGAACCCCTGATTTAGAGCATTCTGAAAAATGGATCAGTGTCTCTCTGCTAGGTGACTTCTAGGCAACTTTAAAATAGCCCGAATGGTAATTTTTAGAAAGTAGCATAACTCATGGCCTTTCAGTCGCAATACATGTAGTGAGTATAGAATGTGGCCTTGAAGGACAGAAGGAAGATCTGCTACCAAGGCAACAACAGGTAACTGAGTTTTGAGCCCAGATTAAGAATGTGGTTTACAAAAATATGCCCTCACCCTTACTTCTCATGAAGATAAAAGAGGGAGGTAGGAAAGTACATTGAGTATTGCAAGATTCTCTTATAACTGCAGGAGTAAACAGCTTTAGATCTGCATAGCATTTGTTTCTTAAGCTGGTCTACCTTGTAGGAATAAGAGTACATTATCTTTGTTTACTATATAGGTCTTTGCAGTTGAAACGAATATGAAAAATAAAATAATATTGATGACAATGCTTATAAATCTAATGCAAATTCCATTTTATTGGAAGGCAAAAAGAAATGCTGTAGTAAACATTTTGTTGCTTGAAGCCTCAGCAGGAATAATTTCCATTCCCAACATTCCCTCTGCTATCTAGAAGACACTTTACGCAACACGTTGTTTACAAGCTGCATTTAATACAATGGCCATTAGCCTTTCGGAAGAAGTTGCCACAGAAACCCAGCAGAAAACAATTAGTCATGTGACTAAAATATTTAAAATATATTTAAAATAACCCAAGTCATCTGTTCAACATGTTCCCCTACCTTTCTGCATGGCATTGCAAGAGGTGATGAAGCCATGTGCTTTCAAATGCCAATAAATGTCCAAATGTATTAGATTCATAATTAATTCTCTCTGCAGTGGTCCGGACAGGTAACAAAATCTTTTACACTGAACAGTTTACAGCTTGTGTTTTTGTCTTGTTGACAAAGAACAAAGGATTATTGTGATGTTCAGATCAGGATCAAGTTCCACATAATCAAAGTATCTTGCATTGATTGTGGTTGATTTTCCTAATGTTATGACTGTGCTGTCCAAATGTAGAAGCATTTGTTGAGATGGAAACCTAGAACATTTACACAAACCCATGGATTCTTTCTGAAATGGCAGCAGGAAAATGTAACCTCCATTCATCACTTCACAGGAACTCCAGTTTTTTTCTTTTAGATCACCCTATCTTGTGTCGTAAGGCTGTCCAAGAAGGCTGCTTTAATGCAATTGGGACAGCCATCTGCTTATTGGATCATTTGCTGCTGGATCAGCAGTAATTAGCTACCCATAATTCAGCTAGAATAAGGCAGTTCTGTCATACTAAATATAGTCTCACCATAGTAACAACTTTACAAAATGTTAGACTTCCTTTACAATGGGATGATTATTTTGAGGATACCAGTACTCTTCAACTTACAACCACAATGGAACCCAAATTTCCATTCCTAAACAAGTGAGTTGTGCCTCGCTTTGCAAACTTTTTTTGCAACAGATGTTAAATGAATCACTGAGGTTGTTAAGCAAATCTGGCTTCCCCAATTGACTTTGCTTGTCAACAAATTGTGATCACATGACCCTGATATAGTGCAACTATCATAAGTACATGCCAGCTGCCTTAATTTTGATCACGTGACCATGGGAATGTTGCAACAGTTATAAGTATGAAAACTAGTCATAGGTCACTTTTTTCCTTCTTATTGTAACTTTGAACCATGTTGGCGCAGTGGTTAGAATGCAGTACCACAGGCTAATTCTGCTTAATGCAGAAAACGGAAATAGTTTTTACCAGCATTCCAACAAGTACTGCATATGAACTGTATTTGCAAAGATACAGTTTTTCCTCCCATTTGTTTTAACCAGTAAAATAATAGTTTTGTTAAGTGTGAGACTAGGAACATCTTTGCATATGTTGTCTTTATTGTCTGGAAACACTGCACAGCTCTGCAGTCTTCCAATGGCAGCTACAGATAAGAGTAAATCATTTTTTCCTTCCTAGTTCTATATGTGTTGATCAGAAACAAGAATAAAAGGTGCTTTTTTCCCTTGCAATGTTAAATCATTCATTTAGGGCTTGTGGACAGTTTGGAATCCAATTGGTGAGAACTTGGCTTCAGTTGCCTGTTATTATTTCACACATTTTTAAAGGAAAGCTGTCTTGTTGGTTTTGCAATGTAGCAATTGCTCAGATTTTTTTTTCTGCATAAGATTAAACAGACGTGTACAGCATGAATTAAAAATGTGCAAGGTGGGAGTACTAGCAATTCATTACTTTCCTCTTTTGTGCGCAGGGATGGTGAGAGGATTTTCCTCTAAGAGCAGTACAGTGGTAGCTCTGGATGGTGCCATAAAAGAAGATTTTGTTTTGTTCTGCATTTTCTCAGTCTTTTGTGGCAGAAGGAAGTGAAAACAATTTGCAAGTTAGATTCAAAAAGCTTTTGAGCAGTTAGGGAATGTGGAAATGTCCAAGAATGTAGTACAAGTAGGTGAAATTACCAGTTTGTTTATTGATAAAAAGAAAAGGAAAATGGATTAACCAAAAAAGAACAAAAGGAGATACTTTATATAAAAATGTTTGCACTTATGTAGATGGAAATGTAGCTACATATTATTACAGTTGCCAGCTCAAAAGAAATCCGAGCATTCTGGACTAAATCCAGATTTATACTCTGCAATAGAGCAAGCAGTGATTTCTCCTCCACTGCAAGCACTCCAGACATACAGGTGCAGCATACATAAGGAAGGAGGGAAGACAGGCCCTGAATCGGGAAGACAGGCCCTGAATCTTGGTTCAGACTTTGGTTCATTATAACATTGCAATAGACTGGTCAAGGAAAAAGATATTTGCAGACAGAGGCAGGGTGAGATCAATGAGGCATAACATTTATATTTTTATCTGTATGTTCAGACAGACCATGAGGGGTGTATCCTGTTATCTGTCTAGGACAGGGGATAGTCCCGTGTTTGTCTCGCAGATGTTAAATGTTCCTTGACGTATTTTTATTCTCGGCTCTTTCTGTACTTTTCCATTTCTCCTTTTATCAATTTAGCAAATGTATGCCTGCGTATATGCTTACGTCAAAATGACTATATAAGATTGTTGTTTGAGACTGTTCGGGGTTCAAACCCCCTTATGCTATTTTAGCTGTTTGAACCTGCGCAATAAACTTTCTTGCATTGCAAAGAGCTGGTCTTTGAGTCCTCAATTTCCACAACATACATAATTGGTTCCCTCCATCCCTCCCACATTTGTTATTTTTCAAATAACTCAAACATATCCCACACACCTTCCTCTTCCTATTTTCCCCATAATAACAACCCTGTGAGATGAGTTGGTCTGAGAGAGAGTGACTGGCCCAGGCTTTTGTGGCTAAAGTGGGACTTGAACTCATGGTCTCTTGCTTTCTAGTCTGGTATCTTAACCACTAGACCAAATTGGCTAAATGAAGAATTCCTTCTGCTTTCCTCATTCTGTTACCTACTATATTTAGTAGGACCCTGCAACTCTTGATGGTTTCATGGGTTGGAATGGCTGCTTTTAAAGAAATTGCAGTGGACAAATTTGCTTCCATCAGCCTTATAGTACATTTTTAACAAGATACACAAACTTACAAAATAAATATCTTTTTTTTAATATGGACTATCCAAACTTGTGAATAGTCACTGTCCTAATGACAGATTTTAATAGAAAATTTATTAATGACTTAAATGGTGTGCATTAGAGCAAGATACAAGCAAAACTCAGAATAAAGTATTGAATAAGAAAGTAATAGTTAAGAAAAGACTTCTTTCTGAGAATGGCTATAAAGAGTAATATTTTTTTTTCTTTTCAGTATTTATTTCCTTGAAAAGAGTCTTTACAGAATACCGTGAATAAATTACAGATCTCCTAGTGCATTAATGCACACCTAACAAAGCAAGCAGCAACAACAATAATCTACGATGCATGCTCATGAGATGGAAGAAATAATTGTCTGAGAGTTAAACACTTCTTTTTTTAAAAAAAAATGCAGACTTTTGAGATACTGCTGAACAGGAAAGATCTGAAGAATATAAGTGGTAAAATTATATTAAAAATTGAACTATTAAGATAATTGGCTTTAAAAACATTTGGTAATCTTGGCTAAATTGCATTACTATTGGAAAAGATGCAAAATGCCTGACAGTTCCTGATGTCTCATGGTGTGACTGAATCTGGTTGTGTTATGTAGGCCCTAAATATGCAGAATTTTCACAGAGTGTGTTAAAATCCAACAGTAATAAAAACAGGGCTTAAACTCCTAACTTTGCTATAGTTAAAATGATTTACGGTCAATTCTTTTCTCACTGAAATTAATGTTGAGAGAGGGCAAAGTTCTACAAAATCACTGCAGAAATAATGTGAGAACAATGGCTATTCAATTAAAAATATAAGGGATTATTGTTTTAATACAGCTGAATGTTTGAATAAGAGCTTTAATAATCACTACCAGAATGTTTGAGCAGACACACAAAAAATAGTTTTATTAAGAAGAATGGGTCTTCTTTCTTTGAAAAAAAAAATCAGTGTTAATTCCTCAATAATTTATTTAGAAAGCAACCGTGGTCCATAATTTTGTAAAAGCTAGGTGATTTAAGAATTTGGCCCTAGCAGATTTTAACAAAAAAAGAAGTGAGCAATGTTTTTTTCAGTTTCACATTTCTATGTATAGTCCTATTTATTAAGAAAAGCTGAGGAAAAGGTTAGGAACCCCAGTAGGAATGGGAAACTATAGATGAAAAACTCTGTCAACGGAAGCAGCTCAAGCAAAGGAGCATTGTTTTTCAGATAGATGGTTGGTTACCATAGTAGTTGAGATACCTGTCTAATTATAATATCAGCTTGATGGAGTGAACCAGGGATGGCTGGACTCAGAGCTTTGAAGCCCAATGGGAAAATATTTAAAATTTCTACTTTACAAAATTTTACAAAACAACCTAAGACTCCTTTCTAAGCCCCCTATAATAGCTGTAATTTACACTCTGTGTGAACCAAGCGTTTTAAAACAAAGCTGCGCAAACTATGTGCATGTAAATGCAGCCAAAATCGATGCTTTGCCAGCTGGAGCAAAGAACAAACAAAAGGACTGTAAACTAATATATGACAGTTTTATTATCTTTGACTTTTAAGCAGTATATATTATAGCGGATCACATGTCAATATAGTCAGATTAAAAAGTACAGTAACATATTTCTTTGCTTCAGTACAGCAAATCACATTTTACCTACTTTCCTAATATATGTCTGAAAACACATTTCATTTTTCCAGGCTCAGAAGAAACAGTTGTCATAATAATTTACCAGGAAGTTTATTGTCTGTCACTTTTCATCATCAAGTTATTCAAAATTGTACTACAAGCTTAAAGAATTTAAGCCCGAGTAGTCAAGTTCTTATTGCTCTTTGGTATTTTTAATGTTCTTTTTTAAAAGCAATCTACACAGATTCCAATGTATTTCTGTAAAAGTAGAATTGCTGGGTCAGGCCACCTACCTATCAGTTTAGAAAGCTGTTTGTTTTAATCTAGTTTTCTGAAATATGACAAATTACATTTTCTATTAATATCTTCACTTAATGAATTTAATTACAATAAAAGCTTCCAGGAGGCTGCATTTTGATAGCTGTCCAAAATCTGTTTGGTCTGAAACACCCGGACAGAATAATTATTAGAGCTTTCTGAGCTATTTTATACTATATAAGGAAATTGAGCTTGTGCTTTCAAATGACACTATTTCATTCAGGAGCAACATGAATTTCACAGCCCTATCAGATAAGGACATTGTCTTCCTCAAAATTATACAACATTGATGCTCTACCTGTTATGCTTTCGTTGAGATTGTTACGTCTTTCTCAAAAGGATTATTTTCTACATACATTATTCCTTTTTGAAGGACAAATCCAGTTGGTCTTATTCTAAGCAAACGTCCTCACCATCATCTACCTATATGACAATATTGCCTGGCCCTGGAGAAAAAAATGATGCGATTTTCACAGGTCTCCAATCATGCCAGCCAAGGCAAAACATTATGAGATAGTAATTATTTTTATCTTTTTCAAGAGTGCTGTTCTCTCCTTTTGGTCCCTGCAAGATGAAATAGGCGAGGAATCTAATTTTATTAGATTTAGTATTTTTCAAGGGAAGTGCATCATCTTTTGGATCTATTCCTTGAAGCCATGAAGCAGGTGATTGAAAGCTTGGCAAGGTAGCCTTGAGGTCCTCCAGAAGTCACCTTGGCATGCATGTGCTGCATATTCAGAATATGCTCCTGCTGGAATAGTCAGGAATATGACAATCCAAGGATAAGGCTTTATTTCTAGGGTCACCTTATCCTCTAACAAATCACTATGGCACGTTCAGTGCAATTTGCTTATAATTAGCATAGCTGATATGTGTATTTTAGGATAAGGATTCTGTCTAATAAAAAGCAACATCTCATGCAGCAATTATCAAAGAATATCATATAAATGAAGCAGTCTGCAGAATCACAGGGGATTGTGCATCTGATTTTTATTTTTGTATATTGGCATACCACTTACATGGCTGCCCTGAATTCAGTGGGAAGTTGAATATCTGGTTAAGCAAAATATGTGAGCCAAGAATTGCCCAGAGAAAGCACAAATTCACTGTGTGTAGACATTATTGGCAATATTTTTTTATTGTCTTGACATTCCCCCCCCCCCACCTCTGCTAGGGCAATCATAAACAGTACAGCTGTATCCATGTAGGCCTAGTTGTGTTCATACTTCACTGATCTATACAGTTAAATAAGCCAAATAATAAATTAATGTTTGTAGCTCGCACATCAGTTCTTTTATGTTTTCAGGGCTAATTATAATAAAATATGAGATAAGCAGATGAGCTCATTTGTGAATGGTCTTTAAAAAGAACTAGTTGATTTTAATGTTTGTTGTTTTCTGGATAGTTGCATTTGTATACACCAAAAACAAAATTGCTTACACTACTTTTATAGTGGCTCAGTATTTACTTTTTGTGCAGCTACTGTTTAATTTTACTATTGGTTTTCTGTACAATATACACAATTTCAGATATTTTCAATTTAAAAATGTTTGTAGAAATATTTTGGGAGTCTTCAAAATGTAATTCTCTTCCCGAGGCATCAAAACAATATTTTGCTTGAACAAACATTTATAATTTTGAAGAGTTGTTTCTCTCCCTCCTAAGAAAGTGGGTGCATTCCTACAGTAAATCACAGGCCCTACTGTGTATAACAGTGATGGCGAACCTATGCCACGTGTGCCACAGGTGGCACGCGGAGCCATTTGTCAGGGCATGCGTGCGCGCGCTGGCCAGCTGAGTTCACTGTTTTCAAAAGCCATTTTTCTCCCTCCCCAGGCTCCAGAGGCTTTATAGGAGCCTGGGGAGGGCAAAAAGAGCCCCCCCCCGAAGGCCTCAGGGACCGTCCGGAGGCTTCCCTGAAGCCTTCAGAATGCTTAAAACGACCCTCCGAGCAAACAAGAAGTCACTTCCGGTTTGCTCGGAGGGTCATTTTGAGCGCTCCAAAGGCATCAGGTAAGCCTCCGGACGGTCCCTGAAGCCTTCGGAACGCTTAAAACGACCCTCCGAGCAAACCGGAAGTGACTTCCGGTTTGCTCAGAGAGTCATTTTAAGCCTTCCGAAGGCTTCCGGGAAGCCTCCGGACGATCCCTGAAGCCTCTGGAGGGCCTCCGGGTGGGCGGGGGAGGCTCTTTTCACCCTCCCCAGGCTCCTATAAACCCTCTGGAGCCTGGGAAAAAGAGCCTCCGGATGGTCCCTTATAAAGCCTCTGGAGTCTGGGGAGGGTGAAAAAAGCATGTAAAAATGGGGGGGCACCTGTTGTGCACGCATGCGCACTGGGGGGATCGCACATTGCATTATGGGTACGGCACGCCCGCACACGACCCCCCTGCGCTCCCCCCACTTGTGGCACGCGAGCCAAAAAAGGTTCGCCATCGCTGGTGTATAATAACAGTTGAGTATTGATTCAGTTGTTTAACTAAATTCAATTGTCATCACATCATTTTCATGACTGTGCCATTTCACAGGGTTTTTTAAAAATTAGTTTACCTGAAAAATAGGGCTGTGCAAATTGTTCAAGAAAGGTGAACCAATGATCATGATTTTACTTCTTGAAGAACATCCAAGCTGAGCTAATTGACAGTATTTGTTCCTAAAGATCAGTTCTTTTATAGAATAGAGTTTGTTTTAGCAAACAACAGGTAAGATTTTTTTTTGCAAAACAGATAAGATAATACATCAAATGGTTGAATTCCAATATATCTCCAAACTTCTCCATAGTGAACTCTTGTATCATTATGTCAGTAGCATCAAAGGGCATTTCCTCCTCAGTGATGGTCAAGATCATGGATGAACAACTTTTGATGAGTTGAGGCTTGTACTTAGTGGCATGCATTCCCAGCAGACTCAGAAAAAATAGTATTAAATGCAATGCATACTTTATATATATTAACATATTAAAATAATATTTAAATCAATATAATATTAAATATGACTGAGAGGATCTTTATACAATACAATACAATACAATACAATACAATAGTAGAGTTGGAAGGGACCTTGGAGGCCTTCTAGTCCAACCCCCTGCCTAGGCAGAAACCCTATATCATTTCAGACAGATGGCTATCCAACATCTTCTTAAAGACTTCCAGTGTTGGGGCATTCACAACTTCTGGAGGCAAGCTGTTCCACTGATTAATTGTTCTAACTGTCAGGAAATTTCTCCTCAGTTCTAAGTTGCTTCTCTCCTTGATTAGTTTCCACCCATTGCTTCTTGTTCTACCCTCAGGTGCCTTGGAGAATAGTTTGACTCCCTCTTCTTTGTGGCAACCCCTGAGATATTGGAACACTGCTATCATGTCTCCCCTAGTCCTTCTTTCTCTTAAGCTAGACATACCCAGTTCCTGCAACCGTTCTTCATATGTTTTAGTCTCCAGTCCCCTAATCATCTTTGTTGCTCTTCTTTGCACTCTTTCTAGAGTCTCCACATCTTTTTTACATCGTGGCAACCAGAACTGAATGCAGTATTCCAAGTGTGGCCTTACCAAGGCATTATAAAGTGGTATTAACACTTCACGTGATCTTGATTCTATCCCTCTGTTGATGCAGCCTAGAACTGTGTTGGCTTTTTTGGCAGCTGCTGCACACTGCTGGCTCATATTTAAATGGTTGTCCACTAGAACTCCAAGATCCCTCTCACAGTTACTACTATTGAGCAAGGTACCACCTATACTGTACCTGTGCATTCCGTTTTTGTTGCCTAAATGTAGAACCTTACTCTTTTCACCATTGAATTTCATTTTATTAGATAGTGCCCAATGTTCAAGTTTGTCAAGATCCTTCTGTATCTTAAGCCTATCTTCTGGAGTATTGGCTATTCCTGCCAGCTTGGTGTCATCTGCAAATTTGATGAGTTCCCCATTTATTCCCTCATCCAAATCATTGATGAAGATGTTGAAGAGTACTGGGCCTAAAACAGAGCCTTGGGGTACTCCACTGCATACTTCCCTCCATGTAGATGCAGTTCCATTGAGGACTACACGTTGAGTGTGGTTGGTCAGCCAGTTACGAATCCATCTGGTGGTGATGCTGTCTAACCCACATTCTTCTACTTTATCTAGTAGTAGGTTATGGTCTACCTTATCAAAAGCCTTACTGAAGTCCAAGTAAACTATATCAACGGCATTCCTCTGGTCCACTAATTTTGTCACATTATCAAAGAATGTAATAAAATTAGTCTGGCATGATCTGTTTTTGACAAATCCATGTTGACTTTCATGATTTATGTGTTTGGTATTTTTATTATTATATCATATTAAAATTACAATATGGTGGCAACTTGCTTTTGAGTTTCAAGGTCTGTCTACAGGACTGTAATATACCGCATATCCTAATTTTAGGTTTCAGTTATATGTAATTAATTGATTCAGTGAGCATATTTAGACAACACACTGAGCTATCCTAAACTTCCTTTAACAGTTGTTTAAGTATCAAATAATTACCTACCAATTTAGATAAGCCTTAGATAGCAAAGGCCAAATTAACACAAAGACAAAAAGAAAAGAGAACTGCTATAGGCAATATACAATTTAGCAATAAAATACCTTGCCAGAAGCATAAATAGGAATGAAATTCCCTAGCAACTGTGTGTGGTTTTAATCAATATATTTTGTATATTTTATCTAGCTGCCCATCTCACAATACAGTGAGTCTAGGTAGTGAACAAAGATTAAAACAAAAACACACTGTAGAAACATCAAAAACAAACATGAACATATACATAACATGAAAAACATTATATTTGTAGTTTGTTTGGAACCATATCAGCCAAATGAACTCACTCAAACTCCCAGACCCAAAGGTTTTCCCCTTGTGGATAAGTATATTGAATTTTTGTTTTCTAAACTATATCATTTAAATCATTATGAGCAGTGATGCTTTCATATTGGCTTTTTATTATGGACAGGTGTGTGTCTGTGTGTTGTTTTGTTTTGATTTTGTGCCTTTGAGTCAGTCTTAACTGCTGGCAACTGCCCGAATGAGTCTCTGCAGTTTTCTTGGCAAGATTTCAGAAGTGGTTTTGCCACTGCTTTCTTCCTAGAGCTGAAAGTAACTGGCCCAAAGTCATCCAGCTGGCTTTGGCCTAAGATGGGTTTAGGAATCAGTTATCTGTGTTCTAGCCTGGGCCCTTAACCATTACACCAGACTAGCTCTCTGTGGACATATATATGATTAAGTTGTCTGGTAAAATTATACTGCCTATGCAAAGTCATTAGAGTCTTTTCTCAACTAGCTGGCCTGCCTTACAGTCCTGACAATGATTTTTTAAAAAGGCTTTTTGATATTTGAATGTATCCATTGAGAGTTACTTAAGGTTAAATATTTATAAGGTTGCCCTGGCAGCCAAATATTTTATATCTATAAATGCGCACTAGTTAAATTACTATCAACTAAGGAAACATATAAAATAATAGTAAATAATCAAACATACAGAATAAAGTTCTAATCTTATTTTATTTTTTATGTTTGATTACCGAGAAAATGCAGGTAGAAGCGATGCTTGAGGTAGCAAAATAATATATAAAATATGTTCAGGAAAAAATATTTTAATACATAATAATTTGCAAGCAATCACACATTTATAGTCCAATCTTTAAAACAATATTAATAATGAAGTCTATTTATTTATTAATGGTATTTCTATGGCTGCTTAGTTTCAGAGTGACTCTATGTGAAGTTTCTGCACATCCCATAAGAATAATCTGGTGAATTAGGCATGTTAATTTTTTCCCAGTGAACCCAGAGGCACTTAAGCAGGCTTATCTTTGGTAACTGTAATGATACTTCAACCAGAGTCATTTTATTGAAAAAAGGAAACTCCATAAACTCATTATTGCTCATTATACAATATAAATTGAAGCAATTAAGTTAAATGAAGAAAGATAGATTCTGTAAAATAAAAGGCAAGGCCATTTTTATTAGAAGCATTAAATATTTATTATACACATAACATTTTCAATGTAAGTTGCCTTTTCACTTTATAGCGCTGAATAATTTATTTATATAAAGAAAACGATGCCCAAATTGAAAAAAAATGCATGGAGAGGAGGAGGAGTGAAAAACTATGTTACAAAGCAACTGAACAAGTCAGTTAACTATTAGTAGAGATAGCAATCAGACATAAGAAAAAATGTTATTTTTTCTTGTATTTTAGCACATTAATATACATTTAAGAAATGAAAGCGGGAGAAACAGTAGTGAGCCTGGATTCATTTCTGTAATCACTCCCAAGAATCAATGAAGACTATTTTAAATCCGCTGAAGATCTTAACAATAATGTTTGAAAAAGCAACAAAAAGTGTAAATAGCCAGTTTAGTGTATTACAAACAGTGGTGAGATTCAGCCAGTTCGCACCTATTCGGGAGAACCAGTTGTTAACTTTCTAAGCAGTTCGGAGAATTAGTTGTTGGAAGAAATCTCATTTTATTTTTTTCCCACTTTACAGGGATAATACTGTAAGGAAGGCAGGAAGGAAACATTCTGGTGTTGTTGCTAGCCTAACCTTTATAGCCCTGCTTACAGAAACTGCCTCTCCAGTTAACCCTTATTACATTCTAACAGCTAAGGCAAAGTGCCCATCGGCATGAGTGACATTGAGTTGGCCACGCCCACCCAGTCACATGACCACCGAGCCACACCTTCTCAGCTGGTCATTAGGGCAGAGAACCAGTTGTTAAATTATTTGAATCCCACCACTGATTACAAAATATTCCATTTGGCAGCCTTCACCAATAACCGTGTTGACTGGGAAATTATGGAGTTGAAGACTAAGTTGTGTAGATTGGGGAAGATCACCATACAGTATTGGATTGTAAAATGAAACTTTTATTAGGGCCACTGAAAGACAAATAACAGCCTAATCCTAACCTGAAAGAAATACAATGGTCACTAAGTAGTACCTTTATTGATGGAATGGTTTTCATTAGGACACCGGGGATGTTTCCTCTTTCTCTTATAGTTTTTCACCCTCCCTAAATATCTGCGCTGAAGGAATGGAGACTCTCTAAAGCAGATTTGGGGAAGGCACTGAGAAACTGCAGGAGGAAGACAAGGAAATGTTACTATGAATAGATAAAGGTTTCAAGGTTTTGATAACGATCTTTAAAGCGCTCCATGGCTCAGGACCTAGTTACTTGCGGGATCGTATCCTGCCCCATACATCCCTGCGACCAATTCGCTCGCACAGAGAGGGACTCCTCCAGGTGCCGTCCACCAGACAGTGCCGAGGGGCGGCGCCTAGGAGTAGAGCCTTCTCTGTGGTGGGCCCAGCCCTGTGGAATGACCTCCCTCCGGATATTAGGACTACCTCTGACCTCCGCTCCTTCCGTGTAAAGCTCAAGACCCACCTATTCCAAGTAGCTGGCCTGGCTCAACCATGATCTAACTATATCGTTCCTGACGGGTTTTTTATTTGTGTAATTTAATTGTATTTATTTATTTAGGGGTTTTTAAATATTGTGATTTTAATTGTTTTTATCCATCAGCCCACCTCCTCCTTGTACACGTCTTAGTACACGTTTTTGCTATATGTATGTCTTGTCCAGATATGTATTTTATATGTTTTATTGTACGCCGCCCCGAGTCCTTCGGGAGAGGGTGCGGCTAAGAAATAAATATTTATTATTATTATTATTATTATTATTATTATTATTATTATTATTATTATTATTATTATTATTATTATTATTGGAAAATATATGTAGGATTACATATTTATATCCTTATAAAATATTCTTATGTGGAAGAGTTTTAATTCACCTGAGCTGCTCTTACTTATGTCTTCCACATTACCTTCCAAATTTAAATTAGGGAGATGGGGATAAAAAGAAGATTGTTGGGAGGTCATTATTACAATATTATTCTAAACTGCAGACTGGGGTTTTCATTCTATCCAGGAATACTGTTTTTCTTATTCCTTATTTTGTTTTTAATGAATCTTAACAGCCTTAAGATTCTACACGATCTAGGACCTAACCCACTGTCAAATTAAAGTGCTTTCCACCTATTCCAAAATAATAAGCATATAATTGGTTGTCACTGCCTACAAGTTTTGTTCTGCTTCAAAATATTGAGCCTGTTTGGCAGTATCCTGAGTTACAAGGTGCAGGGCAGGTTAAGCAAATGTTTCTATCTTCCTTCTTAACATCACCATACAAACTATCCACCAATCATAACATTGCTATGAATGGAAGGTGGCTTTGACAGATTTTTGAACATTCAGGTTAACCTTTTGTCATAATCTGGTCCTTGGACAACTGATATATAATCTTTCCTTTATTGGGTAAACTTTCAGTATCTTGTACTTGAGGTACTATAGTGGACAATTTTCCTGCATCGCCTGTTGAGTGGAATGCCTTCTGTTTTGCAAGAGCACAGAATCAAAATTAAAAGGCAGTACTGTAGATGGATGGTGGAGTCTGGCAAAGTGATTTTTCACTGGGCATTTTAGTATGCCCTAAAAAGCTATTATTGTCCATGAATGAAATTTTATTAGAAAGTAGATGTCGCTAAAATTAATACAGTGATGTTGTTGGAACTGAGATGATCCACTGAGTCATTTCTCCTGAAAATTTGAACTGGAGCCAAAGTCTGAATACATATTTTAGAATTTTAAGAAAGTAGTTTTTGTCACAGTCATTGACGATCCAGCTGCTTAATTATACTTGTTATATCCATTTGAGGAAATGTATAAAAATATATTACAGCATGTTTTCCATTTGCTGTATAAAACGTAATGACAATAGTATTGCCACTGTATGTTAATTAGGCTGTGGAACAGGACGTGGTCTGCTCAACTGCTGGTGACAAAATCATGTTATGTGCTTATTGGAAGGGAACTTCATAAAATATTTCCCCAGAAACAACTAGAGTTCCAAACTTTTGAAAAACCTTGGCATCTACAGGGCTAGTTCACAATTTAATAAAAAGGGAATATTTCTCTATAAAATAATATACTTCAAGATAGGTTCAAAGTAACATCTAAATCTATATTTGTCTTAATTATCTGAATAGAGCAATTAATACTTGGCATAATCATTATAAAGTAAAATATAAAGTAAAATTCAGGACTGAAAACAGCTGAGTTGCCAAATTCACCCTCTCTCCTCCACAACAGAAGGTTCCAAAAAAATTCATCTTTTCAGCAGAGTGTTCCCTTGATGTAACCAAGGATGAGATTTAGTGAGATTCTTCTTCAACTCTCATTGGCAGATGAATATTAGGAAAGGTGCTTTGCTTTGTTTTGTTTTAAATGCTGTGTGGATATGGACTATGACAGGCATAAGTTCTGAAAGCAGTTTTTTAAACATGCTAAGTTGAGTAATGGTTATTCTAAGACTGTTAATATCCTACATTTATTTTGCTTTATGCTTCACATTAGAACAAACATGTACAGTATTTGTAATGTATATAGTACATTACAAATACTATAGTTCCCGCATCTGTGATCTTAGGGCGTATATTTACCAATCCGATTCATCATGAAAAACAGTTTCCCATAAACCTCCCGTTATTTAAGGTCATTCATGCACTTGATTATTTAGGCTCTTATATTCACTAACATAGATATTACTATTATTTTCCCAATTGTATCAGGGGAATTCCGAGTTAATAAACATTCTGTTATGTAAACTTCTATGCCTTTAGGTTACAAAACTAAGATAAAGGCCACAAACAATTATGAATGTTTAAGGACATGCATGCATAAATTGAAAAAAAAATTAACAGTAAATTAAAAACCTGGTTAGTTAATTCCTCATTAACCTCATTAGCTCATAATTGCCCACACTGCTGCATCCTGGACCAATTGATTTTCCAAGTGGTCTTCAAGGGCAACCCCATATAGAGCATGTTGTAATATTTGTTCTGTGAGGTAATTAGAGTATGAGTGAGTGTCAGAGTTATCTATGTTTCATTCCTTCTATTGCCTATATTTCACACCTGTCATTCATGATTAAAAATATTGTCTAGGTTTTATTCTTATTATCTAGCTACTAAAACTCTCACATCTGCTCGTTTGTAACTTTCAATTGGGCAAAATTGGAAAGCATAAGACAACAATTATTAAACCATGGATATTATAGTGGGCTAACCTGTTGGCTCTGATGGAAATGAAATTTGGGGAAGTTTTGGCCCCTTCAATGCCATCACACTTTCTGATTATATTTCCTAGAAACCTGGAGGTTGTGTGGCACAAGGAAAGATGGGAAACTTTGGGGAAATGCCAGGATGAGAAACAAGGGTGTAGTTTTCCTTGCAGTCCACAATTCCCTTTGTTCCCCTTTGTCTTGGGAAAATGGCAGACAATCCTGTGGATCAACCAAGGACAGAATAGTGATTTCTGAATTCCCTGTCAGTTTCCCACAACCACGTTACTGTGGAAGCCAGCAAGGAGTTGGAAATTGCTTCGGTTCCCACTGCTTCCCCCCCCAAAAAAATCTGTGTTCATTCTATTTCTCTATTTAAGTGAGGAAATATCTTTGAAAGGATGATGCAAAAAAGTCATGGGTGATCTAGTTTGTCACTAAAAATTATCTAAGTAGACTGATAAAGAAGACAGCATAGGAATTGTGGAAATTTCTGTGTTTTGTTGAATTGGCCAACTTTTTCTAGTTGTTGAAATTGTTATAGTTTTGTGGGAATAGAAGTGAAGAATCTGAGACACAATTTGAAACTTATTTACATGCTTATAGCTAAAAGCTATGCATTATTTTTATGTCAATTGCTACTTTTTGTTGTCCTTCTAAAAGAGGTTAGTTAATAAATGCCATACAGAAAAAGTTTCATATGAGAAGAACTTGGTTAGCTGAGTCTGGATTTTTGTTTTCTGTTTGAGATAAGAATATTGGTTTATGTCATAAATAAATTTAGAGTTATTTAGCCACATTTTGAAATAAAATAGAATATATAAATATAAAATATGCATTTAATATTACACCATATTCCTCCCACAAGATTAAAAAGAGAAGTGTACATTTTTCTGTAATATTCCACAATCAAAGCTGCCAGAAGAAACAAAAGAAACAAAACAAAAATGGTGTTTCATATGCCAAAAACTATTGTGGTTTCTACAAGGCTAAATTAATCCAAATTATAATGACATTTACAGAGATGATTTGATTCCATTTCCCAGTTTAACAAAATTCTCCCTGATTCTTTTTTCTTATGATTGGGAATGTCCATTTAACAAACAGTAAGAATAATGAAATCAGTGAGGCTATTGCTACGAAAAGCATCCCAACATTTAACATATAGGCAAACTGAATACATAAATAAAGTTCATTCCAAAAAATTCATTAATGTTTGAAAGAATGGTAATCATCTCTAAATCTTGGGCGTGCCTTTTTGGTGAATTTGATGCACCACAGTTGTAGCTTCATTTAAAGTAGCAACTGCAATTTAAGTTGATAGACTGTGTAAGTCTATGACAATCTGCGACACTAAACATGTTTATCTGTAATTAGTTTTACTGGAACCAGTGGGCTGCATCGTCCACGCAAAAATAATGTGTTTATAACTTGGAAATTAGTTACATCTGATAGAGTAAACTGGTCCAAAGCTGAAGTGCAGAGTTTTTTAAAAATTATTTTGCTCTTCATTTAAAATGTATACCAGGTGAATTATTTTTGCTATTTCTTCTTATTTTGTTTTAAAGCCTACCTTAAATATCTTAGTATTATTGATGATTGCCTCAGGAAAGAGAGGGATTTTACAAGGGATTTTACATACAGCCTATACATTTAATAGTAATGTTATGATAAATCTCATTACTTTCTCAGCCCTTAACCACAGAGAGAAGGAGAACAGTGCTGGAAGTAATAAAGGAGAATATCTGTAACTCGGGATTCAAATTCTCTGAGCTTAGTTGTTTTCTTGTAGGCAATGATGATGCACTGATGCTGTTGCCTAGTTTGGGTAATGAAACATCTGCAAAAAAACAACTAAGCTCACCAAGGACCTCACAGTGCTGAAAGTCAGCAAAAAGAACAGACATCTGGACCTTTAAAATCAGATGAGGTTTTTTTTTAAAATGTGGCTGTCTACTGCAATGAGAAGCAGCACTTAGTAGTTTCATTGTTATGATGAAATTTTGCTTGATTGCTGAATAGTGCAACAGATGACAATATTACAAATGGTAATTCATATCACCTTTCATTAGACTTTCAACTATTTTTACTCACCATAGAATCATAATTGATCAACATAAAAAATCCTGGGGTAGGATACAGTCTTTTGCAGAAGGTACAGTCATTTTTATATAGAACACATTGTATATCTCCTAACTTACATTGGACTGTGACCATGAGATCTCTTTGTCAAGAGAGAGTGTATTTATATGCATGTATTATGAGATGAGAAAGAAATTATTTGTCAAAAAGCAAGGAAGATCAGTGCCAAATTCCCAGCTTTGCAGTGAGTGAATATGGAAAACATTTCCTAGAATCTTCTTTTGTTTGCTGACTCCTGGAGGAAGGGGCAAGAGTGCCTTATTTTTAAATACATCTGTCCTAAACAGGTAATGTCTCTGTGTATAAACTCAACAGTGGAAGCAAATAGTAGGTGAATTCCCATTTCACAATAGGCCATTGTTTCTCTTAATGTTCATGTGTTGATCATTACATAATGCTAAGCCAAATCACGGCTAGTAGTCACAGTGATTGGTATCATATATTATGCTAAGGAGGGAAGCGAAACCAGAGTATTATGGCTAATATACAATGTGTGAATTTAAAGTTGTCTGTCTTCAACAATGCTGCTCTGTTCAGATATAAGACAGTTGTTATTGTCATGGAGACAAAAACAACATTAGAGCAGCTTCCAAATAATTCACAGGAATATAGTTCTGTTGCTGAAAAATAACAGAAAGCTGACAATCTACTACAAATGGACAACAAATTGTGACATCCTTTGCATATTAGTACCCCCCCCCAAGGAATTGTACTTGCAGTTTTCTTTACTTGCAGTTTTCATTGCTACATGGGAGCTGCAATCTAGAACTATAACAAGAGGAGTGGATTTTTTGAATTTTGAAGTTCTTGAAAATGTTAATGGTACTTTAAAATAAAAGCAAAAGATTGTGTAATTCCCTTAATTGTGATACATACTATGATCTGCACTTGTGTGCATTAATATAGGTGAGGAAAAATTAGTTGCCAAACCCAGAAAAGATAGAAGCCTCCACGAAGGCATACTTAAGTCCTAATAAATTAATTTTGAACAACATAATATGGGTTAAGTTCATGGAAAGAGATAAGCCCAAGAGAAGGTAAATTCAGTTTGATCAGTGATAGTGATAAATTCAATTGCTGAGTACAAATTAACTGTATTCTCTCCTACTCTGTTATGTACCTGATGTTAAGAAAAAGCCATATACTTTTCTTGTTCCCCTGACTGTCAGAATAATTGGTCATTTCCCCTCTTCTCACTATGCAAGATTTTCATTTGAATCATTCAGACATATTAATGTTAGGTGATGGACCTATTAATAGCAACAGTGATATGACTTGACAGAGAACAAGAGAGAATGATTTCCTTGACCCTCAAAAGTACATGTGATGCTTAAAAGAAACAATAATAAAAACAAGGGAAGTTATTGACAAAATGGCTGATTGTATTACTATTTTCTGTCCAATGCATCAATTCAGCTTGTTAGAACCTATACAATTGTTTATTTTTATTATTTCTTTAATCAAAACATATGATTGTCCAGCTAAATACATGGGCCTGGGTGTCTAAAAATATTAAAATATATAAAAAAACCACCCCACATGTACTAAAATAAATACAGCAGCTAAGAAAAACCACAATTATTAGCATAGTGAGTACATGGAATCCTTCATACATTCCTTCAAATACGTTTTGCATTATATTCTGTTAGATTATTATTTCCTATAGTTTTATTTTATGTTTCATACATTTCAGCACTCTATAATAATATGCAAAAATTGACATTCAGAAAGAATGATAATATAAAAATTGGCACTGTTTTAAGATTTAGACATTTTTAGTATAAAGTTTAGTATAAAGTAACTGATCAGAAAAAAAGTAAACAAGGTCCTAAAATATAGAAAACAGTAACAATACTGTGTTTGTTTTTCATCAGAGGAATGATTTGATTTATTTTATCTGTTTATTTTTATTATTTTATAGTAAGCTGTGCTCTTGACAAGCCTTGAATATCTGCCAATGTTTGACTCCGGTGATTTCTTAGTCTTATCAAAGATCACGTGTAAAAATCTTAAAGAAAAACTATAGCATTCCAACAAAATAGGAACTCACACATACAGTAGGCACACAACTCTTTGTTTCTCTCCTCCTCTCCTTTCCTCCCCCTTCCCCTCAAATATATGGAGGATAAAAAGCCTAGAAGACAGTAATCCAGAAAATAATTTCTCTTATCCATTACCATAATGTTGGTGTTTGAAAGCATTACTGATAGAATGAAAGACAGGGGCACTATTTATTAGTTTTCAATTATGTTAATTCTTATAACTCATTTTTATAATGAGATCTGAAGGTTAATCCATAAAATCAGGCTAAGGACCCTGTCATCCCTGGAGGCTTGCCAGAAAAATGCAATGACTTTATGAGGCAGAAGGATTATTGGTAGATAATTAGGCACATCACAATTTATACTGAGTTTCTCAGTTGTCTGTTTCATACTTATATCTGCACGTACACATGCACAAACACAGAACAATCATTCATAGTCAGAACACCAAGATTCTATGCATATAGCAACTGGATAATTAACAATTAGGTGATTTCAAGAAGACTCTGTAGGATTCTAGCCATATTTCCATAAATGTTTTATTTGGCTGTTTATTACTTTATTATTTCTTATAGTTAGCTATCTTTAGTATTATTATATATTATTTCTAGGTTTGTTAGGTGCCACCCAACTCAAGATTGATTCTGGGTGGCTCACAATACAAAGCAATATATAAATATCAAGCTACATAAAACAATAAAAAGTTGTCCAATCTGATCAACATATAAAATAAATATCATGTACTCGGCAATTCCATCAATCATCCTAGCCCAGGGACTGGGATTAAAGCCAGGTCTTTAAGGCCTTCAAAATGCCATCAGAATGGAAGCCACCCAAATTTCAGGGAAAGGCAAGTAACATGACAGGCAGGCAACATGACATGCTTCCTAGGTCCCGAAAATGATACTGTTTAATTGAATCCAAATCAATAGGGCAAAGATTGGAGATAGGCAATCCATCAAACAGGATCAGAGATTATGATTACACCAATAACAAAATTATTAGCTAGTAGGCCAGTTGCAATAAATAACAAGATTTATGTTTAAAAGGATATATTAAATTAGATCTATTAAAAGTTAAAACTGAAGTTTAAAAATAAATATATATATAGTCTTTATTAGTCCTTCTCAACAGTGTTTCTCTGGCTGCCTGGGGAATTCTGGGAGTTGAAGTCTATCCACCTTAGTCACCAAGGTTGAGAAACACTGATCTATATACTTTGCCCAAAACCGTGAGGTTATTTTTTAAAATTGTGAAGTATATGTCTAGTTTATTTCTCAGTGTTATAGAAGACATATTCAAAAAGAACAACCATTATCATCTATATATCTCAAAAGGTGGGATAGGAGAATTTTTTGATGAGTACAAGAGTTATCAAAATGATGCAACATAGATATTACAGGCATTTGAATTCTATATAGAAAGTAACACATAAACCTCTGTAGAAATCTCTCAGAGCTCTAGAATAATTTTTCCAGTACCAAATTGTGACCACAGTAGCCTTCTTCCAATCCAGATAGGTACACAAAAATGGTACCACGGCTATAAATACATACTTTCATCTGGACATCTGATAACATCATGTTCTGGCATTGTTTTTATTTACACTAATAGTCAAAGGCCAGTGTTTCAGAAAGAGGAAAAAATCAATCTACAATTCATTTCTGTTCTAATATGAAACTTATGCATGTGATGGCACATTAACCTTAGTGGCCCAATGATCTCTCTCAAATAATTGTTGAATCTTTATCTGTATATTTCTCTTAAATCCAGAAACCTTGTGCAGGTTAGAAGGTGGAAATTTCAATGTGTGTGTTTTTTAAAGCTCTATGTGGGTGACAAATGAGAAACAGTCCTCTTGTGCTTTGGGGGAAAATATTTATTTCCAAATTTATATCTGATCATTAATCCATAAGGAGATATGTCCTCTTATTTTATGACTCACAGTAGGCATTTTCTCACAACACATTGAACTTCTGTAGATTATTAAGGTGTCATTCCTTGCCCCATCTTGTACAGCTACTTTATATATAATCAGCAAATCCTTTCTATTAAAACCATACTGTATGAATATGGAGAAACATTATGGTTAACATTTACTGGAAGTAGAAATCACATTAGTTGTTACCCTGGATTCTTAATTATATATGAACTGTTGATTTTGGTTAAGGCATAAATAGGATCCGTTAGAGACATAAACATTTAATCCTGCACATGGAGTGTTTTCATGTACTTTCTTATTTCCATTGACCTCAGTTTTCTTACACCAAGAACCAAAATAATCTAGAGATAAATCTGACAGCTAGTTCTGGGGGTCTCCTTTTTCAATTTTATTTTTCTTCCTCAGCAGTTGCTTTTAATGGTAGATCCTTTATAATAGCAAAGATAAATGTAAGCAGCACCTTTGCTGCCACCATTTGTATTAATACGAATATTGAAAAGGAAATTAAATTTGCAGAATGTCATAGTTCAGAGCTAGCTTTCCTCTTTTTCTGAAAGGCTTCTGACTCTTTTACACTTACACAACAGTGGTGGCAGGATTACAAGTGTGGTTGGAATCTGGCAGCATAAATTTCCACATCACCCTGAAGTGCCTAATTTAATCTCTCTTGGGGATAGTGGGGAAATTAAAATACACACTTACAAATATCTATTCTTTTGCCCAATGCAAAAAAGCAATAATCAAGTTTGCATTAAGACCCTGGCAGTTGACTGTCTAATGCAAGGATTAATGCCAGGATCAATATGATTAAAATGTCCAAAAGACCTTTATTCCATTCCATTTCATAATAATTAAATTGGAATGGACCTTGGAGGTCTTCAAGTCCAATTCGCTGCTCAAGCAGAAAACCCTATACCATTCCATTCCATCCCATTCCAAGATGAAGATCCATGCTCCTGACCAAATATTGATTAAAACCTAGATTAAAAGGGGCCACAAGTAAAGATGTGTTGTATAACCATATTTATAAATTGCAATTCAGACATTTATTTACAGTACTTAAAACTTGTCTTTATTGTATCTTTTGTTTAATCTGTGTCATATTTTCAAATATGTTTTGGTTTGAAAATAATCAAATTACAGATGCTAAATAATTTGTGCTTGGCTCTTCTGTTGTTGTTTTTAATAAGCATAAATATTGGTATATTATTTTTAAAGCTATTCCCTGCCAGACAAGCAAAACTTTCCTCTGTAGTAAAGCTAAAAAGAAGCATTCAAAAGGAGTGCTTTTAAAAATGTGTTGCCTTAATCTATGCATCTTTCTTTAAAGAAGCAACTACAAATTTTAGAAAATTTAGTTTAGATGCTTTTGAATTCTTTCCACATGCATACATAGACCACATGCATACATCCACATGCATACATTTCCACATGTATACATAGTTCAGCTGGTCCTTCAAAGCAACTATGCAGAACATTTCAGATGATACAGCTGTATTAACACACCAGAGCATTTTGCTTTCCTCATATTAGTATGCTTTATAAAATGGCTCTTCCAAATTTTTTAACAGCTTTAATGTGAATAGTTTTTTTTTTGGGGGGGGGGGTCAGGGTGGATGGAATCTGGATAGGAGAATGTATGGGAGAGATTCTCAAATAATGTGATTTTAGCTGCTTTTCAAGATTTATCAAGTAGCTTAACAATAAAAAAACAACTATCCAGCATAAATATTGGAAGCCCCCAAAGTTTGGTTTAAAAAAACCAAGATGAACCAGTTAAAAATAAACCAAATCCAAAGCTTTCCAGGATAATCTTTCTATCTCCTGAAGTTCAGTGGTGCTTATTTAGAGATAAGAGGATTTGAACTGCAGTCTTAAAGCATAATATGAAATAAAAAATGGATAAGCAATACCGTAAACAAGATAATTTCATTGTTGGTTATTATCTTACAGATCTTAATAGCAGTTCCTCCTATAATCATTTTAACAAATGCCCAGATACAGAAGAGTATAGATGATTCTTCATATAACCTGGACCCAAATAATTTAAGTCTTTTAATTACCAAAAATTTAAATTTTGATTTGAGCTTTGATGTATACCACAATTACAGAATTGGTGTAATACAGTCTATCCATCTATTATGGAACTTTTTTATTTCAGATGTCATGTTTCATACACTTTGTGTTTCATAGGAAATGCATAATTCAGCTCTTAAGTAAATTAGATCAATGCTTTTCTTCTTGAAATTTGGCTTCTCAAAATTATATTCTAAAGCTACTTTCCCAATCGGTGCACAACAATAATTTTGAATAGGCAAATAACTGCATGGAAAAGTATTAAACTATTATGATAAGATTAAATCAAATATTTGAATATTATTTAAGGAGAAGATATTAAAGACTTGGGGGAGAAATAAGCATATGATTATCTAGTACCTATCTAGTATCTAGTTTACAGAGGATCCAGTGTTAAAGATATTCCTGTTTTTTTAAAAAAATCAGTTGTACTCTTAAGAAAGTAGTGAAACCTGATGTAAATATTTAGAGTTTGTTTCTAGAATTTTCTTGTGTAAGAGACCTATAATCAGTAAGTTATCCTATGAGCTATCAATTCCTTTTCTTAATTTTTATTTTGCAGTCCACTTACAACAGTGTGCATATTAGCTAAAACTACCTGTGCTATTTGCGGTAACAAGAGACTTAGCCCCAACTTAGAGATTCAAGCTGTTTAGGCTTGAAGGACAATTTCCTATGAGCCCCTTATTCCAAATTTCAATGTTCCAGTCTGTTTTGTCTTTAAAATATTGGAAGGAAGAATTATGGAACTGCCTGTCATAAGTAATTTGGCCCAAAGAGGTTATATGAAAGAAACAGTAAATCACATTTATAAATTGAAATAGCTGTATTTGTCTGCTGGCACTGCTCTAGGCCATGAAAGCGTATGCAGCAATAAACATTGCTAGCTTTTAAGGTGCCAGGAGACCCTGCTGTTTTTATTTTTAACATTCTTCTCGTCTAAATCTTCTTTAGCTACTTCTTAGTAGCTACTAAGCTACTGCTACCAGGATTGAGAAGATAGGAGTGTTTGCGAAGAATTTTAGGGATACTAAGGCTTTACTAGAATGCCATTATTACTAAGAAAATTTCATTTTATTTTCTGAATGTTTTTAGATTGGAATTAAATAATATATAATAATTATATTAGTAAACCTTTGGTTTTTGCTACTAGCCTGGAACTGCAGAAGAAGAGTATCTGTCTGAAAAACCAAAATATGTTTAAGTGGAAATTGAATTATTTGCTAAACTTTGGTACCCCTGATACTCCAATTCAAGAAACCCCTTTTTGCCTCTGTAGCTGGGGAATTACATTTTTGAAAGAAAGAAAAGGTGGGGGGAACATAAAAAGGGATAGATACCGGTATCTTTTATAATACCCATGCCAACAGAAGATAAATACTCTGAAATATGACACATGAAAATAGTTCACACAATATTAAGAAAACAGAATATCTTAAGAACTGTCAGAGATAAATATGTAGATAGGTAAGGTATTAAATATTATTGTTACAGATCCTCTTGATTAATATAACATGTAGTTCTTTCTTTCTTTCTTTCTTTCTTTCTTTCTTTCTTTCTTTCTTTCTTTCTTTCTTTCTTTCTTTCTTTCTTTCTTTCTTTCTTTCTTTCTCAAAGAGCAGGAACCAGAACTACCTGCTGCTTGCTATATGGCTTTCCTATCTATCTTCCCCACCCCCTCTTCCTTTTCCAAGTTCACTGGGTCTTATTTAAATAAGCTGGCCTGAAGCCAGAAGCTCATCATTTTAATGCAGTGTAAAATGTGAATATGCATAATTATATGCAAGCCATATGTGAGGGAGACAGCTCAGCTGTGAATTTCAGGAGACCGGGAGAAAGAGAGAGTGAACAGTCAGGGATTAGATGAGATGAGAGTGGAACAGAGTGCAAGTGTCACCCAAATGAACGGTGTAATGAGCATGCTGCTGACACTCCTCCTTTCTCCTACTTCTCTCTTTTTACTTTAATTCTAAACCAGGATATGCTGTAGATTAGAAGAAATTGCTGCAAGCAAGCAGTAGAGTTGCTAATGGAACTGCATTAATTTATCCATTTAAACTTCAGCTTCGTTAATGAACTGTTTAGATCAAAACAACCCATAACTTTCAGTTTATATTCTTAAATATTTTAGCATATTTGATTGCCCTCACTTAATGACAACTTGGTTCCAATTTTTTTGCATAAAAAAGAGAGGAAATCCATGCAATACAACGACTGTCAGAAAAAAGTATGACAGAAAATAAGACCTTGTTTCTTAAAATGTTTAATCTGGAGATATGTTATTGGTTGACCATTTCCAAAGGGTGAAATTCCTATAGCATATATGCAATATAATCCTTGAAGTACCAAAAAGAAGGGGAATAAACTGAAAATTTTGAGACTTCCAAGCCTACATATATTGGGAAATAAGTCCCATTCATCTCATCGTGACTTACATCTGAATAGACATGAGTAATACTGTGCTATTAAACACTCAGAATAGAGAGCTGAAATCCTTCATTTTGGGGCTTGTTTCTATGCTAATCTTTCACTCTTACACCAAAATCTATTTGCATGTTTTTAATGGTGTAATGAGCACTCAAAAGTTCTAATACTGCATATATAAGAATTCTTTTTGCTACTGTTGTATATGAAATTCCCGTTTGTTTAATGATCTGAGCTGTTATGCATTTAGCTTATTCTTTTTCTTCCATTATTTCCAAGTCCCTAAATAGGCCATTATATTTCCCTTCAGGCTAGAGATGAAGATGGACATGCTGAAAATTTTCCCCAGCAGCACTATGCTAAGGAAACTCCAAGACTTGCCTTCAAGAATAACTGCGAACTACTTGTAAGAATAATATACTTACAACAAGTCTAGATTGTTACTTTAGCACAGTGAAAACAGTTTTTGAAAAAGCTTTTGTTCATGATTATATACATTATGAAGTATTATAGCTTTAAAAAAATACCATGTACCAGTTGGAAATGCTAAGTCTGCTATAGTCAAACAATTTACTTGCAAATCTTTTCTTATAGAATAAAATGTCCTTGTAATTGAATTGGAGTGCCATCTAAAAGAATGTTTACTCAGAAGAAAGTTCCACTGAGTTCAATGGAGCTTACTTCCTAGTAAGTCTGCCTGGTATTGTAACATAATCTTGTATCCCTTGAAAATCATTCAATGAATTGATAATAAAACACCTCTAAAAAGTGGGAGGAAGGGAGAGAAATGATACCTAAATGACAGTCATTTTCTGTTCTCCATCTCTCCCTTTTTAATTTTGCCATTGTGTTTAGGTAATGTTAAAATTCCATTCAGCTGCACTGACACATGGTCCTCCTTTTATACTTCAATTATTCCCCTAATATATTAAAAAAAAATACGCTAGATCACTCTTGTTCTCTGTGGTGGGGACTGAGCAAATCCAGCAAAGCACTCAGGGGAAGCCTAGAATGTTTACATGACATAAGAGAAATTATAGCAGCTCAGCTGTGAAGATAGATCCATTCAAAGGCAGGGTTAATTTGCTGTTCGTTTTTGCATTTGCCGCATGCAAAATAAACAGTAAATATAAATGAATGTTATATTTCTGTACAACAAAACGATTCATTTTTAATAGTTTTGATTAAAATGTAACGATCAGAGCTTCAGGCTTTAATATTTCTCGTTTTGGTTAACGCCAATAGAAAATGAATGATCATTTATTTAAAGGAATATTCTGATGACTGTACAATTAATATTCTGTTGATGTTTTTGTTTCTCTTCCATTGTATATAATGCTTTGAAGGATCCCTATATCAATGGTGAAATCTGAACAGTTTGACAAAACAACTATTTTGCTAGGGAGTATTGTTTTGTTTTATAATGGGGAAGAAAAGGAAGATAGCAGAAATAGAGCATTTTATTGAGACTGGCAGATGTTGTTCAGTAGGGATTTCAGATCTGTCCCTCTCTCTGATTCATAATTTTTTTATAATGTTAATGTTTTAAAAATTGAAAGGTAGACAGTTGTAGTCAAGTTGAGCTATGTTCGACAAAACAAAAGAATAAAATATAGTCCTGGGCTCAGCATTATATCTAGCTTAGTGCTAACTTCTTTGATCTATATCGTTAGAATAGTATCACAATATTATATGATTTATAATCTTATTGTTGGAGCAAGCAAGAATGTGAAGACTTACCCAAGATTATCTTTTCATATCTGAGTTTTAGTTCAGGAAGATCCAAATTATATTTTGTACTTTCCAAACTGCAGCATTCTTACTAGAAGTAACATTCAGTTGACAAAATGGGACTTAATTCTGAGTAAACATATATGGTATTGCACTGTTACTTTCTTAAGAATTATATCTATTAATGTATTTCTCTAAACTGGAAAATACTCAATTCTGGTCCTATTGTTATTCCAGAATCTTCAAGGTATCCTTTCCTGGACCTGCTGGTCTTTTTTATCTGCCTTCTCAAATTACTAGTTTTGCAAATAGGTACTTTCAACACATTTGTTCACAGAACGCTTCTTAAATTGCTTCTGTTAGGAATTAATCTTAAAAATTATTCATGCACAGAAGCCTATTACTTAATAATTAAAATATAATTATTGTCTTGCCTTCATTAAAACACTTTGCAACAGTGTTTGGTCATTTGAAAGGTTTTCTTTTTAATTAGTATTTTAAATACAGTGAATCATTTGATATATTAATCCAAGCTTCTTAGTATTTTTCCTGTCAGAAAATGCATGAATGATCCATGCTTGGGAAATGCCTTCCTCCATACAGGGGAATTGTTTCAAATGAGGAAATCAGAAATGATTTTTTAAAAAATTATATAAATATATGCTGTTGAATTTTTTTCTATCACTGGGTATAAACCATACATTTTAGTTGCATTTTCCAATTTTACCTATACCAAATTAGTCTGTATATTTTTATAATTAAAATATTCTTAAAAGATGGGTTTTGGTCTCTGTCCTCCTCATATTTAAATCAATAGAAAATTCTTGTCAATTTCAGTGTAAGCCCTACTATTTACAAAATAACTACAAAAATATATAAATTGGGTGATTCTGAGAATGTACTTTAAGAATACTAAAGTCTTATATTTTCCTGAAACTCTGAAACTTTTCATATTCTCACTGAAAGGAGATATGCACTGGAAAAGACTTCATGCATAACAGAATGCAAGACAGAATCCAATGTGCAAGTACTGCATAAAAGCATCAGATAAATAATTTATTTGATTCTTGAAGCACCGCATGAAAAATATGAATCTAAAAATAGCTGTTACCTAAAGAAATTATTTATTTGTTTATTCATTCATTCGTTCGCTCATTCAATTTCTATAGTCACCTAAGACAACCAAGTGACTCTGGGTGGCTTACAATTCTAAAATTCTAAAATTATAAAACAATTAAAACAATTTTTAAAACTATGAAAACAATAACAGCGTCCACAAACCCAACAGCAGCTATGATGATTGATCAACTAATAGTAAAAATAATGGTGCCCTTAGCAGATTCCGAACCCCAGACTTACTTAGCCAAGTTTTTAAAACTTTGCAAAAGGCCAATAGAGCTGGGGCCCTTCTAATTTCCAAGGGGAGAATATTCCATAAGGCAGGGGCTACAGCAGAAAAAGTCCACCTTCTATTTCCCGCCATTTAATACTTTTTGGCTAACAGACTCTGCAGCATGTGCAAGCTGTTGGATTGGGTGGGTAGAAACTCTTGAGAAAAGATAGCACCTCAGGTATCCCAGTCCCGAGTCAAGTAGGGCTTTAAAGGTGGTAAACACACCGGCAGCCAGTTCCACTCACAGGGTAGTGGTGTTACATGTGCTGTGTAACTGGCACCATTTATTACCTGTGCAGCTACATTTTGAATCAGTTGAAGTTTCTGAATGCTATTCATTGAGGACCCCATGTAGAGCATATTGCAGTAATTTAAGTTACAAAAGGATGGTGGATGGTGAGCAGGCCTCCCAGTGCATGAATGGGCACAACTGGTGCTCTACCCAAAGGCATGGAAGGAGTCCCCCAGCCACAACTCCTAGTAGCTGTGAGTCTAGGAGGATCCCAAACTACACAGCAAATCTGTCTGGGATATGGCCACCCCATCCACAAATTTTGCTTTATGAAGAAAATAGTAGCTTGGTGGGATTGTCTCTTCTAATTAATATGCTTGTATATGTATGTAGATATACTTACTGTAGACATCCAGAGAAAATAACTATGCTTTCACTATTGTACTTCCTAGAAATGTTTGATGTATGAATGCCCTCTTTGGCCTAGTTCTAGTTATGTCTTTTTAAAATAAATAAATAAATACATGACTAATTATAGGTTTGAATGCAGATCCATTTAAGCACAGGTGCAGATCCAATGTGGAATGTGTTCCAATCTATTTTGGAAATATACTTTAGTTACTTCCCATAGTCTAATAATTTACAGTGTCTAATAACCGAACAAGCATGGCCAATGATGAAAGATGCAGAGTTACAATTTCGTTCATCTTTGTTAGCAATGTAATTTTGGACAGGGACGTGCGGTCAGGGGAGGCAGGGGAGGCAGAGCCTCACCGCTCTCATCATGAAAAGAAAAAAAAGGGAAAAGGGAAAAGGCACACGTGGTCCGATTTCCTGCCTTCCTGAGTCAACATGAAGGTGACTGCGGAGCGCACTCTGCCGGCTCGCGCTCCGCAGTCCCCTTCATGTTGACTCAGGAAGGCGGGGAATGGGACCATGTGTGTAGGAGGCTGAGGCTGCCTCAGCCTCCTGCACACATGGTCCCATTCCCCGCCTTCCTGATGATGTCACCAGCCTCACCAGCCATAAACCTCACCGCACGTCACTGATTTTGGATGATCTATAAGAATAATGATGAGGGACAGCTTAAAACTTTAAATGAAGGAGAGATTAAAAAAATATTTTTACAAGTACCAGGAGATCTTTGGTGTTCTTTTAATGCACTACAGAGTAAGTTTTATAGTAGTCTGTCATAGAAAATTGACATTCAGGCTCAAAAGTGCTTTCTTAGCTTCAGGCTTCTAAAGCCATTTTCCAGCGTGGATCTCTACAGCAAGTGGAGCTTTTTTAGTTTGGAAAATGTTTCTGCTCTAAGGATGCTGCTACGATAGAGAAGAAGGGATCAAGCACTGATGGGAGTTGTTTGTTAACAAGGTCCCAGAAGAACATGAATACATGGCTAGAATATTTAGATTCTGGACCACAGGCATGCATTAAAAGCCTTAATTTCTAAGTACTGGTACAGATTTCTAAACTTGTAAAGCCATCAGTAGGAAACATACGTTTGTAAAGTTTATAACTGAACAGAATATATTTTGTTGTGTTACTTAGAACTTTACAACTTTTTTTAAAAAAATCTTGGTAGAATTACGGGACAGAATAAGCTGCTGTTGAACAAATTCCCATCATGAATATGGCTGGGCTATTTATTAGGAAATCCATAGAAATTACAGTTTGGCTGCTGAAAATAGCCACAAAGAAATTCCACTATACAGTTATTATGCTACTTTACAATATTGATTTCCCACTATAAATCCAAAATGAGTTATGTGCTATATTCAATACAGAACACAAGAAACCAGATATTATAGTTGGCAGTTAAGATGTTTGAATCACGGAGGATTCAGAAATATCTTTATGAATTACCAGTGAAGTTGGTCATTTGGAAAATTGGGTTTCCTGATGGTTAGTATCACATGATAAAAATAGCAAATGAGTATGTAACAGAAATATTTTATAGCAAAGATTAAGACAATCCTTGGGGCATGATTCATGGCTAAATGTATTTTATGGATCGTGTACTAAGAACATTGTTTTCTGTTATTTATCACCTGATCTAAATCTTTAATAATGGGGTAAAATATGTAAAAAAAGGGGGCATTATTTGCAGACAAAGAGAGTACCAAGTCTGGTGAGCATGATTATAACTAACAGTGTTGTCAAACCAGTTGTTTTATTAGAAGAAAGAGAGGGAAAGCAAAGGATCAAAACAGTTAAAAATAATGTGCCTAAAAAAATATTTCTGAGCAGTTGTGGAAAATTGCAACCATTTGGGTGCATATTAAATAAGATAATGCATGCAAACTGCTTCTTGATATCCAAGTAAAATATAATTACAGCAGACTGTTACCATTCAGGCTGAACCTTCTGGTACCTCCGAATTAATGTGGACGGCCAGTTCTTCGCTTTTCACTTAAAATTTGTCCCTTCGGCCCAGAATCATGGAGGATAAAGAAAGATGCACATGACTTTTCCTTTCTAACACCAGCAGGACAGAACTGGTGCTGATCGTGAAACAGAAGTGGTAGCTGAGCTTAGAGAATCAAATATCTAAATATAAAAAGGATTTTACTGAAAAAGATAAAACATCAGAAAGCAACTATCACAGACACAATATTCCAAATAAAATAAGTCTGGCTAGCCTACCTAATTACCAGATTACCTATGAATAAGATTTTTAGTTTGAAAAGCTGTTCAGAGTTTATTGCACAGAGAATGAGTGGAAAGAGAATTGCGTGTATCGCTTTGTGGTTTTTAAACAAGGCACCTGCTTTGCTCATTTTCTTTCTACTTTTTGAATATTGGACTATTTTAGGAAATTCATAAAGTATGCAAAAAGTAGCCTCATTCATGCGAAATGCCCCTTTTCTGATGATATGGCTCTAGTTTTAAGAATTTTTTTTTTAAAAAGTCTGGCAGTTGGATCCAAGCATAATCAAATATGGACTTTAAAAAAGGGGGTTTATAATAAACTCAAAACAATAGGGTCTCATGGCAGGAGAAGCTAATGAGAACAGGAGCTGAAAATGAGTATTCTTTCCCAAGGAAGGAGATAGTAAAAACACAGTTGCAAGAAAAATATGCCACTGTAAAAAGCACAGCTGCCAAATGCCAATGAGAAGAAGCCAATGCTATACAAAAGGAATCATCATCATCATCATCATCATCATCATCATCATCATCATCATCATCATCATCATCATCTAAAAGTAGGAGGCATATAGAAAATGGGAAGAGGAGCGTTACAAAGCAGAGTGTGAAGAGATAACCTGGAATTTTACAGATGGTGCCAGAAATTCTGACCCTTTTGTATAATTCCTGTCCAAGTATTGGGATGAAAAGAGTGCAAATTTTATTTCTTAAGCTTCTTTTATGTTAAAAATAAAAGAGAAAAGAAAAGAACATTAACAGGTAGTTCAGGAAAGGCAGAGGTACTCAACCTCCATTTCAGGTTCAGGCTTCTCCAATGGAAAATCAGGTAAATATGAAGAGCGGAATTAAGTCATAATTGAATCTCAAAACTGTTAGAAACATTGTTAGCATACCTATTTATTTTGAATTAATTTGAACCTTAAGAGCCAGAAGAATGATATCAAGGGTTAGTTTAAAAAAAAAACTGGAAAATTCTAAAGAACAGCATAAAGATAAAATGCATATTTTTAATATGATAAGATAAAGATAGGATATTAAAAAAACTAATCATTTTGAAATCACGGTAGTATTTATGAGAAGTTATCCTGGTGATTTTCTTAATTGACTGGGAATGTTGTAAAGATATTATATCTTGACTTCAGCAAAATATACCATGACAGATTCATTTTCAGGCTCATTAATGTTCACTGGATGGCATGACGGTTAAGTGGCTACAAAACTGACTTGAGGATAAAATTCAAAACATGCTTATCAATAGGTCAAATTGGAAAGAGGTATCAGGTGGATTAGCCCTAGATCCCTTTGTCTTCCATATGATTATTAATGAGTTAGACCGAGAAGGAACAAATGATCAAATATATTTATGTGTTCTCTGAATTTTTAAGTCTGCATGAAGCAAAGTCTTTGGGTGGATAACAACAAATATGCTGATGACAAAAATAATACTTAACAATTCAGAGAAAATATATTCAAATTATAATTCAAATTGGTTTGAAAGTATGACAAACTATTTTCAATATTTCAATGATTCAAATCCTGCCTAGTTTGTAATTTTACATAATTAATTGCATAATTTATGTTCCTGTTTTCTGTTCTACACTTTTTAACTTTCATAATAATAATGATAAGAATTACTATCCCCAAATCTGATACTTTTCAGCCTGAATTTATTTTTAAAGTGCTCATCATAATTCCATCCTATGGACTCACAACTTTCTTAGTCTTCTATTCTTCATGACCCATCTAGTCTTCCTTCATGTATTTGTTCTTCAGTTCAACCCTCATTCATTCTCTCTGTACTGTATGAGCAAGCCATCTCAACCTATGTCATCGCTAATCGCTATTATATTCAATTCATGCTTGTTTATTAGCCATTCATTCTTGATCCTATGTTTTCTTGTTTTACTTCTCATGGACTTCATTCCAGGGGTGAGTTGCTGCTGGCATTACTGCTGGTTCGGGGTACAAAAAGTTTTGCTCTGTGTGCGTGCGCATTTGCACCTAAAAAGGTCTGCGCATAAGTACAATGTAAGAAAAGGGGGGAAATTACATTTTTGCAATGAAGATGCAACTCAAAAAAATCAAGATGGCACCGCCGAGGATAGAATCGGTTTGGGGGCGTGGCAGGCCGAGTTACTTCCTACTTGGCTGAACCGATAGGAACCCACCTCTTCCTCATTCCCACTATATTCAACTTTTTATTTCTCCAGATATACCCATTATTTCTTCCATATCACAAAATGGGTAGGAGCAAGCTCTTATAAACAATATTTTGAAATTCTTTTGACATTGATTCCTTGCAAATATTCCTTCCATGTTCTGCTTCAACACCTTTCAATCGTATATGAAACATTTGTGAATCCCCTTTTTCATAGTTTACAAATATTATGTTAAGATATACAAATTTTAATACTTGAGTTTTTCACTTAGATCTAATCATAATTTGCAGCTTGAGACCTCAAGCTCTGTTCTTTTATTTACTCATAGTCTTCAAGGATTCTCAGCTCCCTGACTCTTCTTGTCTCCACCAATCTTCGTTTTTCACAATCTGGTACTTTGCATTGGACTTCTTAACTTGGTAGTGATTGAGTAGCCTTCCTACTTCAGATCAACCAGATTGGTAGGGCAGGGAGGGAATCCAAAGCATTAAAGTGCCTGCAAACAAAATAGTCTACTTGAAGGGCAAAAATCAGTATACTCTAATTGTATTTCCGAGCAAATTTTATATTTTCTCATCCCTTTGGGCTCAGTGTTAAAATACTGGAAGTAATAAATAATACTTCTGATAAATGTGTAATAGGAAAACAAAAGGAAAACTGAAAAATACTAGAGTTTCTCTCCCCCGCCATCAGAGCCATACAGTAACTTTATCAGCTGCAGTTCTCAATTTTTCCTGTTCCCTATTTTGCACAATGAAAACTATAGAAACAATGTTCTCCAGGTTATCCTGACCAAGAAACAAATATATTTGCATATGACCAGCCAGCTCCATTACTTTATACAACTATGTTATTTAATGTGTGCCTAATTCAGGGGTGTCCAAACTTGGGAACTTTAAGACTTGTGGACTTCAACTCCCAGAATTCCTCAGCCAGCATGGCTGGCTGGGGAATTCTGGGAGTTGAAGTCCACAAGTCTTAAAGTTTCCAAGTTTGGACACCCCTGGGCCAATTGGTCATTATCCTGCTTGTCTTGCACTATCAGAGCTTTTTTTAAAATATAAGATGAGTTGCAATGGCCAAGAGCAAAGGTTTAGCGAACATATTATTTCCACAACAGCTTTTAAACATGCAAGTGTGCAAAAAAAAAAAAAAAAGGAAACGTGAAGACCCGAAACAGGGATAGTTTTTGTGCTGCAGAATGATGAGATCAGGGATGGTTGGAAGAGGGGGTGAAAATTAGATGCCAAAAAGCATAAATGTAAGACAAACTGCAGCCAGCGAACTTGGCTTGGACTAAATCTACTTTTACAAATTCGTATTTGATACCCAGAATAACGAAGAGTCATAGCTAGCCTTGCCACACAGAAGAATGCTTGTATGTTTTAACAGTGTTAGCTGAATAGTTAAGGCAAACATCAGAGCGGATGTATCATTGTTGCCAAAAATAAATTCCTGACTAGGAACACAATGATTCTTTTAATTGCTTATGTGACTGCAGTAACCCATAATCTGTCAACCACAATTAGCCCTCCCTGCATGTATTTTACACACACGCACCTAATATGCCTTATTTGCCTTGGAAACATATCTTAATATTTATTCATTGTATAGTACTGTTCATTATTTATATATTTCTTTCCATTCTGGGGAATTAAAGACAGCTGACATAACTCTTAAAATCCAGTTAGAAATCCACTTGAAAATGACACTTGAGATAAATGAATTAAAAAAAGGACTGGTGAAAAAGAAGATCTTGTCTATCTTCTTAAAATGTGAGAAGTGTAGTTGTTTAGGCTTATTCTATATCCAGAGAGGAGTACAGATTTCTGAAACCCAGGATGTTCTTTAACATGGACTGACTACTCATAGAAGCCAAATAAGTCCCTAGCAAGACAGAAGGTTGCTCAGCCCATGAGACCCTAAGCCAGTGCTTCTCAATTATTTTCTGTCATGCCCCCCCTAGGAAGAAGAAAACATTTCGCCCCCCCCCCCGCGCGACTGTAAATAGTATCATTTGTCTATAAAATTGTTATAAGTACACCTCTGCATAACACCGTATCCTTATTAACGTATAAGAGAATAAAAAAAGAAAGAAATGTGGATCAATTTACAACAAAGAATAGCTTTATTAACTGTAGCAGAAAAGATTTAAAGGAGCACAGGATTTAAAGGAACACAATATTAAAAAAAACTTTAACCTGCAAAACAAAAATATATAAAATAATTCGAGCTGAGCCCCCCTTTACGGAGCCTCGCGCCCCCCCTGGGGGGCCCGCCCCACTATTTGAGAAGCACTGCCCTAAGCCATTTAGAGTACTGAAGTTAAAACTAACACTTTGAATTGCATCTTGGATTTATGACCAAGTTAAAGTTATGAAATTCTCCATAAAGCCCTTAAACAATTATTTCACTTCTTAGGCATTTAGTTGGGACCTTTTACAAGATTCAGAGTTACAGGATCCACCACTTTTTTTCCTATACCCTAATACTGCATTTCTTCTACCTAAAAAATAAAAGAATAATGACACTAAGATAGTAAGTATATACACTTGAAGAAGATTGGATCATTGATTTATAATAAATTGTAATCAAGAAGAAATTCCTACTCTTATGTAGTCCGTTTTGCCAAAAATACAGATAAACTGAAAACAAGCCATCAAAAGGATCTGATTTCTTAATGACAGTTCACGTAGTCCTTGACTTATGATCACAACTGCGCCCAAAATTTCTGTTACTAAGTGAGACATTTGTTAAGTGAGTTTCTATGGGAGTCAAGGACATTCAGCCTGCACCTGGATGGGAGTGACTGTGGGTTATCTCCAGTTGGTACGTTGAAGTGATTGGACCATGTGATGGACTTGTGGGTGCAGGGGATGAATCTTTGACTTTCTTTTGAGTGGGGAAAACCCGGAACTCTTAGATTCGGATTTTCCCAGATTTGCCAAGATGACATCTCTAATAAAATGGAACTTTGAGGAAACGCTAGCCTCAGAGTTTTCTTTAGTTGGGGATGTTACTTGGAACCCTGACACCCACTTAATAATCACGACCTATTATCATAATTCTGGGCTCAACTGTGGCCGTAAATCAAGGGTTACCTGTATGCCTTTATGCTGAGGCATAAGGAAGCAATGAAAGATCAATAATACGTCATTGCATCATTCTTACCGTATTTTTCAGAATATAAGACACACCTTTTTTTCCTCAAAAAAGAGGCTGAAAATCTGGGTGCGTCATACACTGAATACAGAGCCCCTCCCCCTTCACCAAAATGGCTGTGCATAGCCTTATGGAGGCTTTCAGAGAGCTCCTGGAGGCTGGGGTGGGCAGAAATAAGCAAAAAGTGGCCATTGTTTGCTCAACTTTGCCCCAGGAGCACTCTATAAGCCCCAGGAGCATTCTATAAGCCTCCATAAGGCTATGCGTGCACTTTTTTTGAAAAAAGGGCCATTTGTTGCTTGTTGTATTTCTCTCTCTCTCTCCCTCTCCCTCACACACACACACTCTCTCTCTCCCTCTATCTACCTACCTACCTATCTACTCTTTCTCTCCCCCTACCTATTTACTGTATTTCTCTCTTTTTTTCTCTTTCTCTTTCTCTCTCTCTATCCCTCTATCTACCTACCAACCTACCTACACTCTCTTTCTACCTATCTACTGTATTTCTCTATCTCTCTATCTCTATTTTTTTCTCTCTCTCTGTCCCTTTATCTACCTACCTACCTACCTACCTACCTACCTACCTAACTACTCTCTCTCTCCCTGCCTACCTACTGTATTTCTCTATCTCTTTATCGCTCCCTATTTTTTCTCTCTCTCTATCCCTTTATCTACCTACCGATCTAACTACCTAACTACTCTCTCTCTCCCCCTACCTACCTACTGTATTTCTCTTTCTTTCTTTCCCTCTCTATCCATCTACCTACCATCTTAAAAAAAATTGCCTCTTCAAAAACTTGGTGTGTCGTATACTCTGAAAAATACAGTAATTCAAACATTTTTTCCCCACATTGATACATGCAAACTCAAGAAAAGGTGTGGCTTTTTAAAGAAGGTGGTAACAGGTGCAGCAGGCTCTGCTTCTTTTTTCACTTTGAATCTGAATAACTGCATATCCCTAGAAATATCCACTTATAGCTGTTCAAGGACTTAGATTGCCAGACTTAGTAAATTCTCCTAAGTCTTAGAATGTATGTTCTATCCTTTTGGTGCTGGTGTAATAGACCTTATCTTCAGATGGACAGCTTGATTTAAAAAAAAAGATAAAACATTTTGGATTTACTCATGTTTCTTCTTATATTACCATTAGTAATGTGGAAACTTCCTTATAACCCCGTTGTAAAGGTGTGTCTATGATGTTGTGATAATCTAAGAAACCACTGGTTATGTCAGAACCCAAATAATATGACGACTCCAATTCCAGTTTGACTTCTTAGAGCAAAGTTGACATGAAAGGGCAACAGTATGAGAGCTTTTCTCATCTGACCTAATCCTTCTGATATGACCAAAATGGCATTGAAAGATTACACATTCTAACAATTCAGATATCCCTGAAAAAATGACAAACATGTTGTGTGTTGGACATACAAAAATACTCTGAAAAGGACAAAAATACTCTTCCATGCCCAACGCAGAAGGCCATGTTTGCCACTTTTGCAAGAAGAGGAAACCATAATTGGGTGTAACAACATGCAGAAAGTGGAGAATTAGTATTTTCCTTATTGGAAATGCAGACTTGAAAACTGGCTAAAGGCACTGTGCCTCTTTTTTAGCACATTCCAGGATCAAATTGCAAGAACAAATTGTGATTATGAATTACAGAATGTCATATATATTGATGGAATAGCAGTAGAAAGTATGTTTGTTCAGACTAAAAATTGAGGCTTTGTATGGGGAATGCTGCTTATAGATCACATAATAACCAAAGGTTCATGATGAAAGCAATTTTAAATTATTTTTGTTTTCAGTTATTCAGACTTACAGCTATATAATCTAAGATGTTTATGCAAATACATTTAAATAGAATTGTTGAGTGATCAAAATTCTCTTAAACCCTCTTTTAAAAGTTTAAAAGCCTTATGATAAAACATTTATTCATTTGTCCCCAAATTATGCTATTCCATATGGGTAAGAATAAAAGAGAGGAAATTATAGTGTATTATAAAGAAAGTAATATTGATGTTTGTAAGACTTGTCAAATAATGGTAATAATTCCTTGTCTCGTTGTGATAAAAATTTCAGAGTTATCATGTAGGATAATCACAATAATTTAGCAAACCTAGGTGCCCTGAAACACTCAATTTATTTAGATTCAATTATTATAGTCATAATTTAGGCTTAAAACATATTAATATGATTTTACTGCTATACTTATGGAATCATGCCAAATGCATTTCCTTTGGATGTTATGCTTCAGCTATTTGCAATCTTCATTGCTAAACAGTAACATTTTGTAATAAAATATATTTTGAATTCAGGCAGTGAAGCCAAAGTTGTCATGAGGGAAATAAACTCAATTTATAGAATGGCTACACAGTTTTACAATGCATAGTTTCTTTTTAAAACTAATTTTCTATGCTTGTACAAAATACTCTCCAGACATGTAGCGGTTTTACTCTGTTACCAGAACAGCAAATTTATTAAAGCTTGTTAAAGTTTATACTCTAATTCCAAATATTTCAAACTTTATTATAGCCGATGCCAGTGTATTATGCTATAGTAAATTTGTTATTTTTAAAAATAGCCCAAGAGTCTGTGTTGCTTTCTTTTAATATATTTGATATAGCACCTATATGTTAACAACAGTAAAACTCTTATCTTACTCTATCAGTTAAGACCATCTGTTCAACCTCTGTAAATACTGGTCAGGAATCCCTGTGAAATGCTGTTAAATATTACTGAATATTACCTAATGTAATCTACCAAATATTACTTTTGCAAAATCTAGAGAAGCTTTAAAACAACACAGGACTTTATCAAAGAAGCTCGTTGCTTTTGGGCAACAGTTATAGAACATCTATTGTGTTAATGCTTATATACTAGTTTTCAAGTATTCAGAAATCCTTAATTTGAACCTATTTTATTTTATATCTATTTTAATATAATTTCACTATTTATGTAAAACTTTAAGGAATGGATCAAAACTGGGGTTCCTTATGGTCATGTGTTACAAGATACAGTATTAATTTTAGAGGTAGGGCTGGGATTATTTTCATCAGTAATGTCTTAATGGATGAAATTGTAGATAATAATTTAGTTATTAAGAGATGATAACAAGTATAACATATACTGTAAATATCAGGGGAAACTATTTACCTATACCTATTAAAAGAACAACTGTTTTTAAAACACATTATTTTCCCCCAAATTTAAGTTAACAAAATTTGCCCATGTATATAAATAATTTGTATGAGGAATTATCAGAATTTTGGATATTCTGATAAATGATCGTTCTTAGATTTGGATTATAATCCCAAACGACTAGTTTGTCATGGACATAACAAATAAATGATTAGATTTATAATGCAATATGAGTTAGTTATTCAGTAAATGTGTTATTAACGCACATGCTCTCCACTAAAATTTGAAGATTATTCTGCCTTTTGAGTATTTTTAGAGCTAGTTTTTTTCCGATGTCATTTTTTTTACTACAGTGGCATCATTTTTAAAATATATATTTTGGAGGAAAATGTTTGGCTTAGCTAGCAGAGGAAAATCCTAATGAATGCTGAAAGATTATTGCAAATTTTATTTTTCCACGATTTCCTATTTGGTTGGTTGGTTGGTTGGTTGGTTGGTTGGTTGGTTGGATGGATGGATGGATGGATGGATGGATGGATGGATGGTTTGGTCATTCATTCACTCACTCACTCACTCACTCACTCAATCAATCAATCAATCAATCTATTTCTATAATTATCCAATCAACATGCAATTCGAAGTGATGTGTATGAATAAAAACAACAGACAATAAACAGACAAAAAAAGCCTACTGAAAGCAGTAAACAGATACTCCTCAACTTACAAGAGTTTGTTTAGTGACTATTCAAAGTTACAATGGCACTGAAGAAAATGATTATAATCATTTTTCACACTTATGGCTGTTGCAGCACCCCTATGGCCATGTGATTAAAATTCAGATGTTCAAAAATTATTACAGTTCCATAACCCTAGGTCATGTGATCACCTTTTAGGACCTTCTGACAAGCAACATCAATGGGGAATCCAGATTCATTTAATAACCATGCTATTAACTTAACATCTGCAGTGATTCACTTAACAACTGTGGCAAGAAAGATCATAAAATGAGGCAAAACCTAATTAACAACTATTTCTTTTAGCAACAGAAACTTTACGTTCATTTCTGGTCATAAGTTGAGGACTACTTGTATATACAGGAAAACATCCTGATCTGGCTTGTGAGGGAAATCAGGTCTTAATAAAATTAATAACATTTTAAAAGGCAGATAAGGTCAGAAGCAACTGAATCTCCAAGGAAAATTTTGTTCCATAAGCCAAAAATGATGAAAAAAAAGGCACATCTCCTGGTTCCTGACACATGATGCTAGTTAACTGACAGAACTCAAAGCATTCAGATCTTATTGGATGGGAAGAAGTATTTGGAGACAGGCAGTTCCACATATTGGCCTCTGTGACATGAAGGCCCCAACCAGCACTTTGAATCATACCCAATTCCAGAAGCCAACTTCAACAAGTAAAGCTCTTGAAGTATAGGAGTGATGTTTAACCTTTTGAAGCAAGAGATGCCATAATAAGTTACTTGAGTTGCAGCTTCTGGGTGATCTTCAAGGGCAATAATGTGGAACATTTTATAATGATGTAGGCAGGAGAAGAGGATCTATGGCATTTAAGAAGGACTATGAGAAACTCCTGTTCGAAATGCTGCAGAGCCTCTACCAACTATGATGACCAAGGGCTACACTGGTGCAACAGCACCAAAAGGTTTTGAGTTCCACTAAAACTACTGGAAGAACTTAGAGACAAAAAGATACATAGAGAGAACTTCATTTTTACACTTGCTTTAGAATTCATTTTTGCACAAAGTTAAAATAGAAAATTTTCTGTATTCCCCCTCCCCTGTAAATATCTAATGGAGTGTGTTAATTTTAGGAAAATAAATAAACAATACAATAGAGCAGTGATGGTGAAGCTTTTCAGCCTCGAGTGCCCAAACTGGAATGTGTGTGCATGCCCATTTTGGGGGCTGTTTTCCGATGCTCTGGCGCCCTTGAAGACCAGCCGGAAACCAGAAGAGCAGCTGGCGATGGTGCGTGTGCCCAGAGAGAGGGCTCTGCATGCCACCTCTCGCACGCGTGCCATAGATTCGCCATCACGGCAATAGAGCAATGGTAATTAAAAGTGTAGATATGGAATATCCTACACAGTAATATTCCTAGTGTAGGACTGAGGCAAGGAGGTGGCTACTGGAACTTCTCTATGTGTGGCATAAATCCAGGTTAATAAGCCCAGATGTGAAGATTTAAGTGGGATCCAGGAGAAATTCTGAGCTGGCCTTAAAACTTGCTTCTTCAGAACTGTCGTTTGATAGTTTCAGTAACTTATTTTAAATAAATATACTATTGGGTATGTTTTATGTTTTTATAAAATTGTCAGTAGTGAGGAACATTCAGGCATATAATGCTTTGCTAATTCAGTTGTTGTTGGAAGACATCATTGAAGTAGAAACATAGTAATTCTCACCCCTATACAGGTCAAGCATAATGAAGGAATAGGCTTTGACAGACTCAGCAAAGTCTGGTGCTTACAGCTTGTACCTTCAGATGCTTCCAAGTTCAGATTTTACTGGCACTTTTCATTGTGGCTCTAAACTTCCTTTTATAGGATGCCTAGCCTACAGCAACCCCAGCTGGTAAGGCGAGAAAAATACATATTTTTTCAGAGTATTGCTAGCCCCTGATAAAGGCAGACACTGAGAAACTTCAGATGACAATGAAATCTGCTTGAGTAAAATTGTAAAAATCATTTACAATTTTTACCATTTTTTCCCAATCTGTGATTTTTTCTTCAATCACAGAAAAATAGATTGAGTAGTAAGAAGACTTCTCTCTTATAAGAATATATATTCTGTTCTCAGCTTTCATAATTGAAAGAGAATGGAGAAGAAAATGAAGAAGAATTATCCACAAAATTAGTAATAGCCAAGAGTAAAATGCAGGATAGGAAAGGAAACTAGGGGATTAAGGTATTCATGGTTTTTATGTAAAGTTTGGTGCTAATTTAACAGAAAAACATTTACATTCTTCTGTTGTCAATAATACTAAAATGCATTTAAAATAATGTATACAACTAGAAATATTTGTGAATATTATCATAAAATGAACAAAATGTCTGTCCTAAACTTGATTTGGTTTTATGTATTCCATTCCATGAAGTTCAATAGTTGTAAATACAGATTAATTATTTAAAAAGTAATAGGATGGAATGAGATTCCAGATATGTAGTGTTTAATTATTAAAACCCTTTAATGGAATTTCAGTCTTAACATATCCTGCAGATTTTCCATTGTAGTTGGATAACTGCCTGAGGTTAACCAGTGTGTCTATTGCTGCCAAACTATGCACATTTATGCTGCAAAGAAAGAGTTTTCCTTGCTAAAATGTATATTACACTTAGTACACAACTTCGTATGCAGTAATCATTTAGGGCTTTTTATTAAATAAATAATTGTGGAATATTCACTGCCTCATTCTTGCTCTGCTAATATGAATGCAGATTTTTCTAAATTGATTATTAACAAAGATGAGTTTAAGGAGCTAATAAAATACTCCATTTGTGAGGTGCAGTTACTTTTGGTATGGAAACAAATGCTCAATTGTGTTGTGATGGCTGTATTACATAGTTTATGCAAGTAGACCCCTACTCAAAGGGAGTTTTATTTCTTTCATCCTCTGCCATTCTCTGTCTCAACATTGTCACCTTAGCTTTTAGGAATAGATATGGGGTATGTAGGTGGGGGTTGCAGAAAGAGGGATTTAATCCAGCAGCAACATGTCTTACTAGCTGAAGGGTAGCATTGGATAAAATATAAATACTCATTTGGATCTGCAAATAACATCATATATTAACTTTTGTAACTTATTGCAGTAGTTAATGTGTTGCTGTCCACTTTTCCATACCTTCTTCTACCATCTGCTAACAATATTGATTTGGGATAAAAAATATCCTATCTTGTAATGTCTGGTTATGAGTACATGGTGCTATTAGACATTATGAAGGAGGTATGAAAAATAAATATCCCATTGATCTTTGGTGGCGAATAGCTTTTGGGAACAGATAACCAGTTTGCTTCTCACTGTCATCGACAACAGATATTTTTTAACAAAACAGACGTTAAAAGACAAATTACCAGTCCTTGAATCAGCAGAAAAGTATGCCAAAATAAATTGTACTAACCTTATTGGACATCACTATTAAGTTTCAGGTAAGCATTCTCTCTTTATTATTTTAATGTGCAACAGCTGTCAGTGGAATCCTTTGGTGTCAGTTCTCACACTGGATACCATGTACAAGCAGAAAAAAATCACCAATTATTCTTCTTAATATGTGATTAGACTAGTGCACTATGTGCTTGGAACCACAGATTTAGGTACCTTTTAGATTGTCCAACTGATAGGATGGAGATGCAGTGAGGCTGTTTCTAACCTTTTTCTACAAAAACATTAAACTCGTATTTAAAAATAGCAGTAGCATTTAGGCTTCCCGGTACTTTACACCCCTCTCTAAGTAGTTTACCGAGTCAGCATATTGCTCCCAACAATCCGAGTCCTCATTTTACTGACCCAGAAAAGATGGAAGGCTGGGTCAATCTTGAGCCTGTCAGTATCAAACTGCTGACAGTTGGCAATCAGCAGAATTAGCTGCAATATTGCATTCTAACCACTGCACCACCACATCAATAGCTGGTTGACAACTCATGGAAGTGTTGGAAGAGAGTCATGGGTGAAGTTTGTTATATAGACATTTATATAGTCCCCCCTTCTTATATCAGGCTATATTGGCCAACTCCCAATTAACAATTATAACAACATCAGTAATAAAACAACATAATACATATACATATTTATGTAGCATTAAAACCTGGCACCAAAGGTAAGCTTCCACATGCAGTCCATCATTAAATTGTCTCATCCATCTCACTCTATCCCATTACTTGTGGGGAAAGCCAGGTCTTTTGGATGGCTAGGAGTTTAGAGGCCTGTCATATTTCAGGGGGAAGGGTGTTCCATAAGCAGGGCTGCCCCAAAAAGGAACACTTCCTATGTCCTGCAAGATAGCAGTATTTAAGGGAAGAAATTGGGAGCATGCTCAGCCTGTCTAATCTGGTAGAAAGGGGTGAATGTCCTTAGGGAGAAGCAGTCCCACTAATAACCAGACCTTGTGCCTTATAGGACTTTAAAAATAATAACCAGCACCTTGAATTGCACCTGGAAGAAAATTGTGTCACTGGGAGCCAGTGAGGTTGCACAACACAGTTTAGAAGCGTAAACTAGGGGTCCCCATTACTACATGCACTGCCTCATGCTGGACCAGTTGCAGCTTTCAGGTCTTCAAAGGCAACCCTATGTAGAGTGTGTTGCAGTAATCTTTTGCGCTAATACCATGGCTGTTTCTCACACAGTCTCTTCCTGCTGAACAAAGGATTACAAGAGTAGCATGAGCATTTGGGAAGCAAAGTTGAAGGGAAAAAAAGTCTGGTCAAGACAGGATGGAGTTTGACATGAAGCCATGGAGCATTTGATGCTAGGTTCTCCAGCTATCACAGGCATAGCTCAGAGAAAATCAGTCAGAGGTTCAATTGTTTCTTTTGGAAAGTGACATGCCAATTGTTCTTTATGGTTCTGCACTGCTTCTCCTCTCCTTATAGCAATTTATCTCTCTTCCTTTCCAATGGAGAAATGATGAGACAAAAGAGATCCTTCATTCCAAGGGAGATACTGCACATGGTTTAGAGCGCAGAAGTATAAGCCTATACTGGTACTCTTCCAAAGCTGCAGGACTTGAAGCACGGATGTTCCATTCTCTGAATCCTCTGCTTACTGCCACTCATAAGATGTCAGTCTGAAATGAGCTTCTTCCACCTTAGCCTATACTTAAAAATAAAATAATGAAATTCAGGCATGTATGCCACCAATGCAGCCAGAGCATATACAAAGTGGCTATCCATAATTCTGCTGCAGTTTGCAGCATAATATCAAAACATTGTTTACAGAGGATGTTTGTGCTGTGGTTAGGGAGACATGAGGCTGAACCCATTGTAAGTAATGCAGCCTGCTCTAATAACTGTGAATGGTAGCATAAACTCTGGAAAAGAATGAACTAAATGTGAAATTTTAAAAAAATCAGTATGAGAATATTTTTAAATTATTCTTAAATAAAATGTATTAAGATGTTGGCTTAATTTACAGCTATAACTAAATGCCTACAGAACAATATATAGTATTTGTATTAAAATATTATTCACTGGTCCCAGGAAATTTGTCTTATTTAATAAGATTGCATTGGAGGTTTTTGCCCAGTGGAAATAGCACTAGCCTAGAGCAAAGCCTAAGGCTGAAAATGTAGGTGTCTAAGCAAGTGCCATTAGTGTATCCATCGACACATCTCATTAATGTGTTTATATTCGAGCCAGGTGATTTGTGAACTAGAGAAAGATGATGTGTAGAAGATAGTGCTTTTTAAGGTTTATTTGGTTTATTTTAAACATATAAAGAGATAATTGGATAAAGAATGGATGATTTTTGCTGTTACAATTTCTAGATCCTACATTGACTATTTCTATATATAAAATGTTAGCAAATAAAAACAAAACAAAACAGACAAAAAATTATCTGAGGAACTGGCAGCAAATTCAGTTATTTTGAATAAATGTTTTATTTACACCGGAATGTATATATGTCACCGTGAAAGACAGAAATTGGTGAATGTCGACATTCACCGGTGAATGGAAAGACCGAAATTGGTGAATGTCGACATTCACCGGTGAATGTCGACACATACCAATTTCAGTCTTTCACGGTGACATATATATAACGAGTCAGCGTAATGCTTTACTTTTGCTTTTCAATTCGCGGTCCTGGAAACTACTCTTTCTAACCGCGCAGGATCGCAGGTTTAAAAAAAAAAGAAGTCCGCAAATAGAAGACACTTAAAAGGAAGCGAGGAGCCGAGGTGTCGAGAGGATAAGGGTATTAGGGTAAGGGTGTCGAGAGGATAAGGGTATTTAGCAAATATTTCGGACATACACCAAGCGACTATGTGAATGTCGACATTCACCGGTGAATGTCGACATTCACCAGATTTCGGACTTTCACAGTAACATATACACACAGACTCTCTATAGAGAGTATACTACCAAGAGTTACAGAGCTTAATGTTTTCTTATTTATTAAGCAGAGTTATTTTGTGAGGAAGTGATTTGCAGTACACCTATTAATTTCATAAGCTAGAACAGATACATTTAAAGTTTTTCTTATATACAATAGAAGCTTTTAACCTGTAATCATTAAACAACAGGATGTTAATATTATTTAATAATTAATAGCTATGAATTTGCCTACTATGTCTTTCCTTCACGGACATGCCCTTTATCTGGGTTTTATTCTTTTTACATGCCTTTTTGGTAAATCAAGATGAAAAAAACTATAACTGGTATCTGATGATGCATATGGAGTAGATAATGTAAGTAGCCAGAAGCTATAGCAATAGCACTTAGATTTATATACCGCTTCACAGCACTTTACTGTCTTCTCTAAACAGTTTACAGAGTCCACATGTTGCCCCCAACAATCTGGGTCTTCATTTTACCGATCTTGGAAGGGTGGTTTCTAAATTTGATTGATTGATAAATAAGTAAGTAAACTCAACTGTTTACGGAAGGTTGGAGACTGGACGGTAATTGACTAGGTCCGTCGGGTCCAGGGAAGACTTCTTGAGCAGGGGTCTCACCACCGCCTCTTTCAAGGCGGCTGGTAGAGACCCCTCACCCAACGAAGTGTTCACTAGGACCAGGAGCCAGTCACGTGTAACCTCCCAGGATGCCAGTACAAGCCAGGAGGGACACGGGTCCAATAAACATGTGGTGGGTCGCAGACGTCCACGCAACCTGTCCAAATCCTCGATGGCAACCGAATCAAACTCCTCCCAAAGCGGACCCTCAAGACTCGCCACGGGCGTCTCTACTGAACCACTGAAGGGGGTCCATCCCATCCGGATTTGAGCGACTTTGTCATGTAGATATTTCCCAAACTCCTCTGCTCTACCCTGTAAAGGGGCTTCCCGCGGCCTCTCAAACAAGAGGGAGCGAGTCACCCGAAACAAGGCGGCAGGGCGGTTATCTGCAGATGCAATAAGGGCGGCGCAATGTTGACGTTTGGCCGCTCTTAATGCCACAAGGTACGTCCTCAAGTAGGCTCGTGCCTGTGCTCGGTCAGATTCGGAACGAGAGGATCTCCAACGACTCTCTAGGCGTCTCCTTTGGCGTTTCATCACCCTTAGCTCCTCGGTAAACCAGGGAGCCAGGGTGGTTCGTCGCCGCAGGAGAGGCCGCAAAGGCGCCACCCGGTCCAGGGCCCCGGTAGTCGCACTATTCCATGCGTCTACCAGGTCCTCCACTCGGGGGCGGGTCAAATCCACAGGAGGTGGCCCAAGCTCCGTCTGGAACCTATCTGGTTCCAACAGGCGCTTGGGGCGGAACCATCTAATACCTTCCGGTTCCGCCTCCTCGCGGTGTGGGGTAGCACCAGGGAAGTCCAGCCGGAGAAGATAGTGATCCGACCATGACAGGGGAGTAATGGCTAAGTCCCCTATTCCCTGATCACTCATCCACCGGCCTGAGACAAAAACAAGGTCCAGCGTGTGACCTCCCTCGTGAGTAGGGCCCTGAATTAACTGGGTCAGGTCCATGGCTGTCATGGAAGCCATGAACTCCCGAACCCCCTCAGACGCTTCTCCCATCGACGGCAGATTGAAATCCCCCATCACTATAAGGTTGGGGGTCTCAATCGCCACCGATGAGATCAGCTCAAGGAGTTCAGGCAGGGCCGCTGACGTATAGCGAGGAGCCAGGTATACTATCAGCAGGCCCAACTGCCTCCCTGGGCCCCATCTCACGACAAGGGACTCACACCCGGATGTCTGTGGCACGGTGAACTCTCTCGGCTCAAGGTCTTCCCGAATAATCACTGCTACCCCGCCGCCCCTCCCCTGGGCCCGAGGCTGATGAAATGCTCGATAACCTGGTGGGCACAATTCAACGAGGGATAAACCTCCCTCGGAGCCCAACCAGGTCTCGGTTATTCCTGCGAGGTCCGGCTCCCCCTCCAAAATAAGATCATGAATGAGGGGGGCCTTATTGACAACGGACCTCGCGTTGCATAACAGCAGTCTCAGGCCTGGGGCCTGTGGAACCTGACCACCTAGTATGCAGGGGTTGGTACAAACGACCGGGAATGACCAAAAACCCCGGTCTCCCAACCGACTGCGCGTTCTTAATGTGTCCTCGCACCTGCCCCTCCCCACGACCGTTGGTATCAAAGAGCCCTGTAATGGAATGTTATCCTCCCTTTCCTCACCCGCTCCGTTCCTTCCTCTTTCGACCACACCTAATTGCCTGGCTCTACTATCACTCCTGATCTGGTCCTTCCCCCCCCCACCCTTAAAACCCTTTACAAATTTTAAAAAACAATTAACTAAAAAACCCCTTAATGCACGCTTCCTCCACCTCTCTGGGTTAACAAACCCGTCCTCGAGGTGGGCCCTTGAAAGGGCTGGAGGCCATGACTGCGAGAGGGGGGACTCTCGCAGTAGCAGCAGGTCTAGTCTCGAATAAAGCATAATAAAGGGCCAGCGCTCATCAAGTGGGTGCTGTCGATGTTAATGTAAGTTAGCCAAAACCACATACATCCAGATGAAACGGATGAAATAGTCCTGGTAGGGATAGGCAGATGGAAATAGTCCACATCGTAGATGAAGATGATGGGTTAATAATAATAATAATAACCAGCTGGTGAATATGGAAGCTTGGGCTGGAACTGAGACGAAGGCCGCAGTGGGTGGTAGAAATAGGTAGCCCTAGATGAGTGAGGGGGGTTGTAATCGCACGGGGGGGGTACAGGGCAACCCTCCGCACAGGCCTCTGATGTACCACTAAGTCCATGGCCTGTGCTCCAGCGCCTCTGTCCCCGTGGCCTGCCTTCAGCACCAATCATGGATAGTCCTCGATCTGTCCAGCAACCCTCGGCCGTTTTTAGGCCTGGAGAAGCGTTCCGACCTCCCCGCGGCCTGCCTGTGGCCTACCTTCTGTTTTTTCCACTCCCTCCGGCGCCTCAGGCCTCGCTCTATTTTCCTTCTTCCCTCCGGCGCCTCGGGCTCCATCCGGGCCTTATTCTCCTCTCCGCGGCCCTCCCGCCGGTCTGAGTTCACCAGGACCGGCGCAATTCGGACCGCTCGGCTCTCCCACGACTCTCGACTCTCCCTTGGCTCTCCCTGGGTCGCCGCCATCCCGTCCCGGCTCTTTGGATCCTTAATTCTGTCCATTGGATCGCCGCCACCTTCCAACCGTCCTCCGGCCTCCTCCGCCCCCCCGTTCAAGGCCTTGCCGCTTCTCCGCTCCGCTCCGCCCCGCACCAGCTGGTGCGCCATCTCCCTCGCTCCTGCCCGGGCAACCAGGCAACCAGACGGGCCAATTCGGGTCCCAGGCAGAAGGCAGGGTGGTCAGCCAACAGGAATTCCGACCCTCGGGATGAAAAAGAGGGTTGGCAGCATCCCCAGCCCGAAAGAGAGCTCCGCGCGAACGGAGCTCAGAGGTAAACCTCCATTCCCTCCGGAAGCTCCTCCTCCTCCCTATGTTTTGAATAACTAGGTCACAGAACTAAGCCTGTTAATTTATGGTTAGCACTTTTTCAGGAGAAAGAGAAAAACCACTCATGAGGATATAGCTTACTCTAGACCAGGGGTGTCAAACTCATATTGTCACTGTATCATCACATGATGTATCACAACTTTCCCCCCCCTTCGCTAAACCGGACATGGGTCTGGCCAGTGCGTGATGCATCCAGTCCGCAGGCCGCGGGTTTGACAGTCCTGTTCTAGACAATCTCTCTGCTCTGTAAGAAGGAAAAGGGCCAGCACAAATTGTGAAGTAGCTGACTATAATGATAAACTCTTAACTGAGAGAGAGATTTTCCAGTCATAAATGTGGGCATTTCTCATCACTGACTTACAGTATAACAAACAATTACTGTGTCTAAAGGATGATTATCTGTACTTCTACTATGTAGTTCTGCCATATTGATACATTTCCTTTTAAGTAAAGTATTCATATACCATCACTACTGGTTGAATTTAGTCCGAAAATATCTCATCTCTGTTGCCCAGGTCCTCTCCTGAGCTGTAGGAATAATGAAAGCAAAGGAGCTGTAGAATGAAAGTCTGCAGAGATTCTCAGTCATCCAGGTCATGGTTGTCCCAAAGGTGCTTTTTCAGGAAGCAACTGGACTTTCTTGTTTTTTCTTTTGAAGACGTTATGCTTCTCATCCAAGAAGCTTCTTCAGCTCTGACAGGATAGTGGGGAATGGAAGGATTTATATTCCTTGCAGACAGCTGGTCTTTTGCATCCTTTTAGAGTGTTGTTGAAGCACTTGGAGGTTTATATGTGTCCTCGGGGTCACCTGAGTATTGCTTCTGGTTCCTGTAGTCTGCAATTTTTTCCTCTGGAAATCCATTCCTACTCCCACGCCATTCAAAGGGTGTTCATCCCAAATCTAGAGCCCAAAGAACCCCAGAATTATCTTGTGAAAATATTAACATGTGTGTAATTTATCACATATGGAAGTTTTTCACGAGGCTATTACAGAGAAATACTTTTTTTGAATCAGATAAGCAATTCTTTCCTTCAGTATTTAACAAAAAGGACTTTAGCGGCAGAAAAAAAAAGACAATAAATCCTACAGAAGCATTCAAATAAAGGTAATGTAGTCGGTCTAACTTATATAAACATTAACAGGTTAAGTAGGATTTTTGATATTTAGAATCTGGTCATACCTCACACAGAGGGAATAATAGTTTGGTAGAACAATCTTTTGCGTAGCTCAGAGGAGTATAAGGGACTGCGATAATACCACTTTTTATAGAATTGTAGCTTAATAAAAGCTGGAGTGCTATCTGAGCTGCAGTATAATTTGCACGAATGATTAAATAAATAAACTCCATTTTTGAGGGTATGTTTTTAAGGCAACCAGTTAAAATAATACTCACAGTATGGCTCTTCATGGTTTTGTTAGAATAGCTAGCCAGGTCAGTTGGCTGGCATAAGCAGAGGAATTACCCTAGGAATTGGATAAGAAGAATATTAGCCTATGCATGAACTGTCAACAGAATCACTGGTATTTTTTATTCAGAGATAAGCAACTTCAGACATCCTCCAGATGTTGCTGAACTATGATTTTAGCATCTCATCTAGCACGGTCAGTTAAGTTCACTTATTGCTATCATACTTGCTTCCAGTAAATTCAAATATTTCTGTAGCATCTCTTGATCAAGAATATGTCTGCCCTGCTGGTTGGTGATTTCCAAGACATTTGCAGTAAACTCACCAGAGATTGTTTACCTCTCCTTTTAGAACCTGAAATTCTGATTTTCCTTTGGAGGCATGTCTTCTGGCTTTGCTTTCTTTTTAAATCTGGACTGGCTGCTAGGAGCTTTTTGTGAGGGATTTTTTTAAAAAAAGATTCTTAGCAAAGATTTTGGCCTTATCTGTTGGAGCACATTTCTTTCTGTTCAACATTCAAGTACAGTAACCATATGGAATCAGTTTCGAAAGGTTTTGATCCCTGAATTCTTGAGTCAGGTGAATTATTTTTTCAATTGCCCTTATTTATATTAAATTAGATGTCCATAGAACTGAAGAACTTGGTTTGAATTAAACAAATGAAAGATACTGCAAGAAAATGAAATTCCCAAGCACAATAGGGACATTTTCAGTGTCAAACTGTTTCCTCTGTGTAACTCATCTGTCACTTTTCAGCAGCTAAGGATTGGCATATTCCTTTATTTCCTGAATAATTTAACAAAGTATTTTGAGTACATTCTGATTTATTCTGAAATCCTGGATTTATATACATATCATATATGACTTGACTTATAAAAGCTGTGAGAGCTTCAATGTATTAAAAATTAGAAAACTGCAATTGACTTGTCTCAAATTGAGTTTGCGGTAGATGGTAACATCCTATGAGATTCTGGTGGCTCCTGATAAGGTACTGAATATACTAACTAATCTCTGACCCAAGGCATGTATCTTTTGCATTTGTTATTGTTGTTTGCTTCATTTTCCATTTTATTCCATAGTGGCCTTTGTCAATTGTGAACTCAGATGTGATCTTTGCCTCTGCTATCTGAAGCCAACTTGACACCTCTACGTAAACATCAATATTCTAGAATATGTGGAACATTCTTACAAAAACTGATTTAGTGTTGAAAGAAAATGTTTTGAGATGTGCAGAGAATATAAATCACACACGAGAACATTTACCAGACCATATTTTATATTGGTGTCAAAAACAACAGGACAATTTTGAATCAACATTATTTAAGGCAGGATCAAGCTGCACTGTCTGACTTTGATTAACTGCTTCTCAGTTTATCTCCTATGACAGAGCAGTTCTTGTCAGTCTCCCCATATTTTCAGCTCTTTTACAGCTGCAAATGACTAACCGGAGAAGATGTCCTTTATTGTAAGGGAGAAAATGTAGTGAGAAAGAGACAATTTACCTACCTCACTACCTAGGGACAGGAAAGGCAGAAAATTGATGTTCTTCCCCCTCCCCTTTCACTTTTCTCTGTTTTTCCATTTATTGGGTATACTAGACATATTGCAATTATATTTTTCCAGAAAGGATATTCCTTCATCGCCCTCACCACCACCATATCCTGCTTCTTAGCCTTCTGAAAAAGATAATTCCAAAACAATGGCTTTATAGAGACTATAGTTTATTGCATTCAAGTAATACAGCGATTCATTAAAAAAAAAAGCCCTACACTTTGAGGCTGATTTGCAGAGATGGCATAGGGGGGAGTCTCTGTCTACACAATCTGTCAGCTTATCAGGCTGAGCCTATTTTATGAGTTTCTAAGATATTCCTGCCTTGTATTAGTTCTTGCATACATCAGGTGCTTCCAGATGGAGGGTTTCTGACTCTTCAGTTGAAAAAGCATTGTGCAAGCTATTTTTTTCCTTCTGGAAAGAAAAATGACCAAAACCAGAATCATAAATCAAGAAAATGGTGAAAAAGAGCAAAGTTCTCATAAATTCTATAAGTGAATTTGGGTGAGAAGGACCCAGAAACAGCCTCCCGACAGCCCTTCGGCAAGATGAAGAAACAGAAGTAACAAAAGTTTCAGGAATACCTTTTATTGTTGTAGAGTAAATTATGGAATCTTAAAAGCTTTCCAGACTTTCTCTCTACTCTGTCTTATACCAAACAAAATTGAGGTGAAGTTTGAATCTCTCCTGCTTCCTGTTTTCTCAGCCTGGCTAACCATGTAGCTCCACAGGCCGGGTCTGCATTCTTTCACACTTTTCTTCTATACAACCATCCCTCTTTCATACAGATCTTATGGTCACAGAGCTACTATTTACTTTACTGATTAAGACAAGCATGGATTTGCAATGCTATTTACAACAGACATCCCTACCCACTCACTCCTTTATTGGCAAGGAATTTTAATTTCTCACTATAGCAGAGGTTCAGACAGGAAGGAGAACTCCATTCTCCTCTCCCAGTTCCCTTGCTTAAAATTGGGCCATTCCCTCTTATCAGAATTCAGCAGCACCCAAAGTGCAATCAGTTGTTCCATTCTGGGACAGTGTAGTGGGGATACCTGTGTGTGTGCTCCAGGGGTGGGTTCCTGCCAGTTCTAACCTCTTCTATAGAAGAGGTTCCACAAATCTACTGTGCCGTTTAGAACCGCACCACCTGTCCGCATCATGCTTGCCCCACCCACCGCTCACTGATTGGCTGGCTCACCAATCACCCCGCCCGCCTCTAAGAGTCCTATCTAAACCTTAAAGTCTTAAAGCTATCACGTTTGAACATCCCTGGGGTTTTTTTTCTAAAGGGTTTGGGGTGCAAGGCTCTTGTAATTTGACAGCTTTAAGACTTGCACACTTCAATGCCAGAGTTCCTGAGCCAACATGACTGGAGGAGGAATTCTGGGAGTTGAAGTCCACAAGTCTTAAAGCTGTCAGGTTTGAACACTCCTGGGGATTTTTTTCCCTAAAGGGTTAGGGGTACAAGGGTCTTGTAACTTGACAGCTTTAAGACTTGCGTGCTTCAAGTGCCAGAGTTTCTGAGCCAACATTTTGATTGCTAAGCAAGAGTGTTGTTAAGTGAGTTTCACCACATTTTACAAGTTGGCCACACCCACACAGTCACATGGCTGGCAAGCCACTCCCACCCGGTCACATGGCCAGCAAGCCACTCCCATGCGGTCACATGGCCAGCAAGCCACTACCATGCAGTCACATGGCTGGCAAACCACTCCCACAAAGCAGGCCACACCTACAGAAAAGGTTCTAAAAAATTTTGAAACCCACCACTGGTATGCTCAGCCTCTAATCTTGCACCCGATCTTCTTTTCCAAATTACAACTGAGCTTGCCCCAATAAATGTAATCATACTGAGAGATGTGCCATAATAAGATGAGATCGTTTCGCTCCTCACTGCTGATCATAGGACTAATACAGGTTTCAACAATTAGGAATCAAAGGGCTGCTTGTGAGCAAAGAAAGGGAGTTGAGAAAAATACAAAGTTTTTCCTTCCTTACCACCTACATGCGGTTTGAGATCAATCAAATCAAAGCATGCTTTGCTTAGTTTATTGGAAAAATTACATTATCTGCTGTCCACAAGATGGGGGCTGATGTCACTGGAAGGGACATGGTATCTTGCTTTAATTTCAATCTCTGTTCTTATATCCCTATGTGGACTATTGTAACTAGGCTGCAATATCTTAAGTGCTGCAGAGTACCTATGATTTATTGAAAAAGGCACAATATTGCACAGTAGGTGATTTATAAGTCATCATTTCAAAATCACGGTGGCTGGCATAGTACAATATGCTAAGCCAAAACCAAGCAACTTAAATAATGGGTTAGCACAGGTTTGTTGGTTAATTCCTACAACTTAAATGCCACCCCATTTTCAGAGACTGGGTGACTTCCAGTATTAATATTAATATTATATATGAACTAGAAGATGTTATGCAAACATTTCTATTGAAAAACCATCTTGGAAGAAAAAACATAAGTTGCCAAAACCCCATTATTATATTAAAAGATAAAGGTTCCCCTTGCACATATGTGCTAGTTGTTCCCGACTCTAGGGGGCAAGGATCATCTCCATTTCAAAGCTGAAGAGCCAGCGCTGTCCAAAGACATCTCCGTGGTCATATGGCCGGCATGACTAAACGCCGGAGGCACATGGAACGCTGTTAATTTCCCACCTATGGTGGTTCCTATTTTTCCATTTGCAATTTACATGCTTTCGAACTGCTAGATTGGCAGAAGCTGGGACTCCATTACATGGCACTAGGGATTTGAACCGCCAAACTGCCGATCTTTCTGATCGACAAGCTCAGCATCTTAGCCACTGAGCCACCGCATCCCTTATTATATTAGCTTCTTGCTAAATTTGCTGTGCATACTAATTGTCCATGATAATATGCTTAATTCAATGGATAATATGTATGGAATATAAACAGTCTGAAAAAGAGCAAAATATCAGAAAGAGGTAGTTACAAAACAATGACATTCTGGCAGAACTTGCTGATGGATGCTGTTAGTTTTCTTTTTTTAATATTTGTTGCTGTTTCTTGGCATACATTCCCCATTTCTTCTTCCCCTCTGGTTTTCCACTCCACATGGCAAACCTGAGCAGAACAGATGTCCTTTTTGACATTTCCATGTATTACATTCCCATGTGTATATGATGTTTACATGTTCAAATGTGAGAGAATTAAAATAGCAAAGGAATATAAAAGAAACTAAATGTACTTTATACTCTAAAAGATGCTGAAAGGTTGGTATTTACTTATCAAAACATATCAAATCAAAATTCTGTCAAATTATCATCAAGGGCTGAGGCCAAAAACACAAGTGAGAAAGGGAGACGTGTAAAATCAGGAGAAGGCCTCAGATATTGACAGGAAATGAGAAGCTAGTCCCCATTTTCTTCTGCCTTGGTTAGGCCTATTTTGGATCAGTATAGTGTAAAACAGACAAATTGGGGCAAGTTTAGAAGCGACTACCAAGATGCTAAAAAAGACCCTGAAAATCAATAAATATAAGATATTTAGCGTGTAAAAAGAGAAGATTGGGGAAGTTACAACGTCTTCCAATGTCTAAGGAGTTATCCTATAGAGTCGTGATGGCGAGCCTATGGCACATGTGTGAGAAGTGGCACGCAGAGCCATCTCTCTGGGCATGCGCACAATGGGAAAATAATCTCCAATTTCTGGTGCACTCATGCAAACCAGTCAGCTGGTCTTCCCAGGTGCATGCGCATCAGAAACTGGAAGACCATGTGGCTGGGGCGCATGTGCATGCCAAAAACCAGAAGATCATCTTCCCAATGTGCGCATGTCTTCCATTTTCTGGCACGCATGCACATGTGCATTCTCTGTGCCAAAAAGGATCACCAACAATGCTATAGAGGAAGGAATAGAGTTATTTTCTGTTACCCTGGAGGCAGGACAAGAACCGAAAGGTTACACATTATAGGGCAGTGATGGCGAACCTATGGCACACATGCCACAGGTGGCACGTGGAGCCATTTGTCAGGACACGCGACGTGCTGCCCTGTCAGCTGGCTAGCGCGCATGCGCACGCTGGCTACCTGAGTTCACCGTTTTTAAAAGCAATTTTTTCACCCTCCCCAGGCTCCAGAGGCTTTATAGGAGCCTGGGGAGGACGAAAAGAGCCTCCCCTGCACCCCCTGGAGGCCCTCAGGAGGCTTCAGGGACCATCCGGAGGCTTCCCTGATGCCTTTGAAACGCTTAAAATGACTCTCCGAGCAAACCGGAAGTGACTTCCGGTTTGCTCGGAGGGTTATTTTAAGTGCTCTGAAGGCGTCAGGGAAGCCTCTGGAGGGCCTCTGGGGGGGTGGGGGAGGCTCTTTTTGCCTCCCCAGGCTCCTATAAAGCCTCTGGAACCTGGGGAGGGTGAAGAAAGCATGTAAAAATGGGGGGTCGCCACTGTTGTGCGCGCATGCGCACTGGGGGGGTCACGCATTGCATTATGGGTGCAGCACGCATGCACACGACCCCCCTGCACTCCCCCCACCTGTGGCACGAGAGCCAAAAAAGGTTCGCCATCGCTGCTATAGGAAAATAAATTCAGCATAGATACTGTAAGAGCTGTCAATCAGTGAAATAGCTACCTTGTGGAGCTGATAACTAAATATTCAACACACAAGTTTATTTAAGGTCTGATTTTATATATGTCAGATATTGTAGATGCTGAACTTTTCTTGGGTAGGTCAAAGATAATTTTTTATTCTGTTTATTTACATAAAAATATAAGTATAAAAATGTTTTACATAAAAATACGTCATTTAATACTTTTTACTGGTCCTACTAAAGAAACACAAGATTACACTCTGATTTTGTTGATTCTGCCAATTCAAGAGAAATAAATTCTGCTGAGGCTTTACTTTCTGAGTGGTTTAGATATCTTATAAATAAAACAGATTGTCAAATATCTATTTAACAGGCATCCAAATGCCTTGATGCATAAAAACACCCAATTCTATACATAGTTATCTGGAGTCTTATTATATCTTTATACAAGAAGAGTTGTATATATCTGTGTTAGTCAGTGTAGGAATATGCCCCATTTAATAAAGGAAAATATTAGTATGTAATTTGATTTTGGACAAACCTCAATAAGATGGAAGTCTTTAAGAAGATGTTGGATAGCCATTTGTCTGGAACGGTATAAGGTTTCCTGCCTAGGCAGGGGGTTGGACTAGAAGACCTCCAAGGTCCCTTCCAACTCTACTATTGTATTGTATTGTATTGTATTGTAAGATAAACATCTTGAGAAGTGCTGAGTTCCTTCTCCTCATTGTTGGTCTTTCTCATTTAAATTACAGATTGTGATGCATAATATACGACGTTTCTACAAACAAATTTAAAAGAGAACTTAAGATGCTCAATTGTCTCATGAAGTATTCAAGCACTAACATATAAGACCCCCTCATCTTAATTTCACATATTATTAGGTATTAAAAAAGCTAAATTCTTCATCATCTTCTGTTAAATGTGCAAATAAAATATAACAGGATGAATACTTTAGACCTATTAGGAAATATTTTGCAATAATTTGCCATGACTCTAAGGAAGCTGCTTCAAAGGTCATGAGTATAAATGTGCCATCTCAGTGAATACATGGTATAGTACATAAGCTGAATGATAATCAGATGCAATTACAGCATCTATATTGATGCCTATAAAGACACCAATGTGCATTTTCCATATTCACACACTATAAACCTGTCAGATGATTACTTAAGATTGAATCCAACTGTTACCATATGGAATCACCGAAGAATCACTAAAAGCAATAAATTTAAAATAAGATGCAATGATTTGTGCATACACAAAAACAATAATGGCACAAGCAGTTATAAAGATAATAAACAATAACTAATCAAGGTTTATTTATTTATTTATTATTTTTATATTTATGTGCTACTTTAATCCAGAGGGATTCATTTAGACTGGAAATATTGTGGCAGAAATATATCAAACCTCTTTTTAATAAATTGCAATTTACATATAATGTATGTATGTATGTATGTATAACTGGTAGGGATAGCAGGTTCACCACGTCCCCGAAACAGTTCCACAGTCGCCGCAGCATGGTTTTTTTTAAAAAAAAACATTTTTAATGTTCTGCGCATGCACAGACCTATTTACTAGCAACTATGCGTGAGAGAAGTGAGCGCACACACAAAAATTGCACGCACACCAAACCAGCAGTAATGCCAACAGAAACCCAACACACACACAAACACACACACACACAATGTTATGTAGTAGAGAATAGCTGATGATACGAGACTGCTTTGCCTGGTGTTACCCAGACCATGGGAAAAGTGAGATTTCAACTGATTTTCTTTGCTCATAAAACACACTTCCCCTTATTTCCATAGTTTCACTCACATTAAAACAACCACATTTACTTCTTTTCTAACTTTCGGAACACCTGATTGATCTTCAGAGTCTTTTCCTGTTTGATGATCTACAAAGTATAGACCACATAAATCAGAGTTGGAAGGGGCCACAGAGGCTAACTTTCTACGCAGTAGGAATCCAGGCTAAAACTTTACACACTTAGATGTTTCCCACTCTCTGCTTGAGCATATTACGTGAGGGAGCACACATCTAAAAGCTTTCTTGTTGATTAATTTACTACAAAATGTATTTTTAGGTATGCATATGACCAACTTGTTATAATCTTTCCGCAAGTAAAATCCATTATTCTGTGCCCTATCCTCTAGAGCAGTGATGGCTAACCTTTTCCAGACCGAGTGCCCAAAATGTGTGAACCCCCAAAATGCAACACACACACCCCACACATGGGCTCTGCCCCCTGGTGCATGCGTGTGTGACTTCCTGCACAGGTTCCACCCCATGCATATGCATGCACGCCCCTCCCACATGTATCCCACCCCCATGCACGTCTGTTTGACCATCCTGTGTGCGCCCTGCCCTTTGTGCATGCATGAGTGGCTCCCACACATGCACGGCAGAGAGCTGAAGGCCAGCTGGCTGGCAGGAGGTGCACACGCATGCGCAGTGGAGCTGAACTGGGGTGGCAGCTCACGGTCCATCACAGAGGGTGCTATGTGCCACCTCTGGCACATGTGCCATAGGTTTGCCATCACAGCTCTAGAGAATAGCTTGCAGCTTTATTTTTCTATTAGATATTCTTCCAGTTTCTCAAAGAGTACCCTCATATTCCCCTTCAGTCTTCTTTACAGCTTTCCCAGATCTTTTAATCTTTAATTAAAGGATTTACATTATCTTCTAATCTCTTAGTTACTTTTTGTTGGCTTTTTCAATTTGTTCCAGTTTATCTGAATCCTCCTTAATGAAGAGAGGTGGGGTTTCATCAATGCAGAATAAAATGGAATTATTCCTGTGGTGCAACTTTAAATTGTAGCTGTTATTCTTAGTTTGTAAACAACCACTCATTCATTTTTACACTTTTATCGCCAGGACCATTCCTTACCTCTCACTGCTTTGCCTTTCTCTCTGTTAAATTTCATTTTGTGTATTGATATGATTTTTATTTCTGTGTTTTAAAGAACTTTGTGTCATTTGTACAACAACAACAACATCTCGTCCAACTCATTAATAAAATCATTGAAGTGTAGGGGATCCAAAACAGAATCAGCTAACAGCCCACTCAATATTTTAATTTGGTTGATGAGGAAATTAAAGGAAATACTGCCCGTGAATGATTTCCAAGGAAGACATTTATCCAGTTAATTATTATTCCATCCAGCCTAACATAAATATTAGTTGTCTAATGTTCTCAAATTAAGAAAGGCCTCTCCTGTTCCCTTTAAATTTGTGACAAGGTTATCTTGCCAAGTGCTGTTCTTACAAATCCATGCTGGATTGTGATGAATAGTATGTTGTTTTTAAAGTGATTGTTGAGTGAAAATGTTAAGGTCTGTCTAGAATTTTTTGAGATGTTATTAGATTGTCAGACTGATGAATCTGTAGTTATCTGGATCCTTTCTTTACTAATTTCTGAATTTAGGGACATACAATGCACAAAGTTTCAGCCAGACCATTCTTAAGTTCTGTCAGTTTCTCAAGATGCAGTTTATCTGGTTGAGGGTATAATATTATTTAGAGTAAATAGGCATTCCCTAACTATGTTTCTTAAATTTCTATTGTCTACCTTTATCCTGCTCTTCATAGTTATGTGAAATACATATAATATTGTTAGAGAAGAGATTTAAAAAAGGAGTCCAACAGCTTTGACTTTTATTTTGTTATCTGATTACATTTTGTCCTCTTCACTAATCATCTGCTATATCGATCCTTTTCATTACTGGCATTTTCACATTTCAAGAAAGCTCTTTTGTTAGGGATTTGCAGCTTTCGGGATGTAAAGTGGAAAACATATTCCATAACGATGGTGCCTCCCTAAATAAGCCATGACTTTTTCTGAGTTCCCATAACTCTGATTTTTTCTTCTTCTATCTTGTGGTGTCCCTTTTGATCTGAATAATACAAATTCATTCCCATCTACTAAAAGAAATATATTCCTAGGAATAATTTTCTCCAGTATTTAATATTAACAATCTGAAGAATAAATTTATTATTTTATTCTACTTGACTTTTTCTAAATTCTTGAGTACCTAGTCACCCTATTACTGTATTGTTTGTACACATCTACTTAAAGGCTGTCAGTAGTAATTAAAAAGACTCAATTTTTTTTGCATATTTCAAATAACAAGAACTTTCCACTATATGCACACCTTTAATAAACATAAAGTGCAGGAGTGCTGAACATTTTCTGTGCTTCAAGTTCATTGCTGTGAGTTTATTTATTGATCATGCTCCTGTGTTTAGTTCCCCGTTTACACGGAATTTTCGCCCCTCTGTCACCTCCTATTGTTGCTCCTCCATTGTTTGACCTGATAAAGCTGCATCCTTTCTTACTAACTAAAGTTTGTTTACTCTCTGCTCCAACACTGATCTTTTTTTCAAGCACTACTTCAGGACTCTTATTAATTGTAGACACCAGTCAGGTCAATTTGAGGTAGAAATACAAACATGACATAGGGATTGTTGGTCAATTATTGTAAGGTATGTACATTTTCACTTCTGTTTCTTAAGATAACAGTAAAGGATTTTTTAAAACTTGTTCCTTCATCAAGATCTTAGCAGCACATTAACAATAAGGAGGGAAAAATTAGTTGGAGAATTTTTTCTTGAAATATCCTGCTAAACTCCACTGTCATACTGCTTTGAGTGATTCTGAGAACTTACTTAGTTTTAGAAATCTCTGTTCCCCAGTATGTCTTTGGTGTTAGGCTGCGTTCACTGGAAATATGAGAGTTGTAATCCAATATATCTGGACATGGCCTAGTGGGAGAATGCTGCTGTCTATACAAATATCTGATCTACTGAGATGAAAGAAATGTAATATTAATCTTCTTCACTCATATATTAATCACAGACTACTAAATACAGTCTCCGATTAGATAAAAATGAGAATATGGAGGGTAATGACAATAAATCAGTTTTTGACAACATCCCTGATGAATTAAATATCTAGTAATTATTGATTTTACTTAACACTATGAAGTAACAGACAGCTAGTTTTCTTTCTCTGTCTTTATTTCTCGTTCTCGTATTATACCCGAGATGGAGCACATTTATTCGCATAGAATAAAAATTACTGGAGTAGAAATAATGTCACTTAAGAATTAATGGATCAGATCTGTCTTACAGATTTATCATTTCAGATGAGGTCAATGAATTTATGGTACAAATGGCTATATCCCCAAGGTAATAAAATGGAGCAAAATTATTCATTTTACTTCTGACTAATATTATGTTCAGAGTAATTACAGATTTCTCCTATGAGCTCATTCAGATTCCTTAAATTGTGACAGATTGAACATATATCTTTCAGTTCAATAAAACAACATTTTTCTATCTGTAAAATATACAGCATGTGATCTATTTTAAGAAGTAATTTGCATGCTGAATAAATTCAGTTGGTTAAAATTCTACCATATTTCATCCCAAATTAAGATTCAAATCTTAGGACTTGTTCTTCCTTTTAGTGTTTTTAAAAAGATATTTTCCTTTGATTGCATGTGTGGCAATTTCTTCTTACATTATTTCATCATGATTTTAACAGGGCATGATTTTAAACTCATTTTAAACCATTGTTTCTATTCATTTGGAATAAATAGAGCTTTACTGCTATATATCAGTGCTGTGCATTCTAAAGGGAACATTCAATTTAATTCTAGCAAATGATTAGTTGAATAATTCAACCAATTCAAATCAGTTTGAATTCTAGCAAATTATTCTACAAGTTTTGTTAACAGGATACCCTTGAGATTAGTTGTAGTAAAATCAAATTAATATTATTAATTCATGTGTTAATAAAATTGAAACATTCATTCAGAAGAATGGGGTGATAACATAAACTCTAGCTAAGTGTCTTGGTATGTGCCAGTCCTTCTCCTCCTCCTCTTCCTCTTCCCTATTGCTATTATATGTAGGTAATCTGAATTAGATTTACAGTCTAAAACTGGTGAAAATTTAATAATTCAAGTCCTAACCAATACTTAAGAATTATTAAAATGGTCTCTAAGAATATTGGCACTTGCAAGCAAGATGATATTTTTTGGTAGTAAAATTATGTTATTTATCAGGTCTGATAAATTCAGTATTTCCAGATATCAAGAATTCTTTTTGGTATCACTCTATGGCAGCGATGGCGAACCTTTTTTGGCTCGTGTGCCACAAGTGGGGGGAGCGCGGGAGGGTCGTGTGCGGGCATGCCGCACCCATAATGCAACACGCGATCCCCCAGTGCGCATGCGCGCACAACGCACCCCCCATTTTTACATGCTTTTTTCGCCCTCCCCAGGCTCCAGAGGTTTTATAGGAGCCTGGGGAGGGCAAAAAGAGCCTCCCCCGCCCCCGCCCTGAGGCCCTCCGGAGGCTTCAGGGAACGTCCAGAGGCTTCCCTGAAGCCTTCGGAACGCTTAAAACCACCCTCCAAGCAAACCGGAAGTGACTTCCGGTTTGCCCAGAGGGTGGTTTTAAGCATTCCGAAGGCTTCAGGGAAGCCTCCGGATGGTCCCTGAAGCGTCCGGGGTGTGTGTGGGGGGCTCTTTTTGCCCTCCCCAGGCTCCTATAAAGCCTCTGGAGCCTGGGGAAGGCAAAAAATAGCTCTTAAAAAGGTGAACTTAGCTGGCCAGCGCGCGCATGCGCACTGGCCAGCTAACAGGGCAGCGCCTCACGTGCCCTGACAAATGGCTCCGCGTGCCACAGGTTTGCCATCACTGCTCTATGGGTTCTAATCATGATTGATATAACAACAGGTTTCCTTTTTCATAAGCATTCAACAAGTCCTCATATTTTGTCATTTTTCCAATTATTTTTACTTATTACTTATTTACTTATTGTTTTTTCTTATTGCTGTTAGTCACACAGTCAGCCAGATGTTCAGACTGGACTGGCATTTTTGTCCACTTATTAAGTCTTTTCAAAGGTTCTGGGATAGGTAGATCTTGATGTTTGATGATGTTAGAGTAGGGGTGTCAAACTTGCGTCATCACGGCAATGTCACGTGACGTATTGCAATTCCCCCCCCTTCGCTAAACCAGGCATGGCTGTGGCCAGTGTGGGATGCATCTGGCCTACGGTCGCGAGTTTAACAGCCCTGTGTTAGAGCTATCATTGCAGGATGTAAGTTGTTCTAAACAAAGCTGCCTTTTGAAATTGAATGATGGTAAATTTGTCATTATTATTATATACTTAATAATGTGACATTATAGCTGCCAATTCATTAACTGGGATTTGCCTTCATATGCATCAAGTTTTTCTCAGAATCTAGGATGTTAAATGTGTCAGCATAGTATATGTGTGGATCAGTGGTGGGTTCCTCCCGGATCGCACCGGATCGCGCGCGCTCCCTTTCAGCGCTCCACCTGGCTTGCGCGCTCCCTTTCAGCGCTCCACCTGGCTTGCGCGCTCCCTTTCAGCACTCCACCTGGCTTGCGTGCTCCCTTTCAGCGCTCCACCTGGCTTGCGCGCTCCCTTTCAGCGCTCCACCTGGCTCTCGCGCTCCCTTCCGGCGCTGAAACCGGAAGTACAGTTTTGCCCGGCCCTGGCGAAGCAACGACGCCTGTCTGCGCTCCACCAGCTCGGCTGGGAACGGAGATGTTTCCTCAGCGGAGCGGAGCGCCTGAAAAGTCTTTTCAGGCGCTCCGCTCCGCTGAGGAAACATCTCCGTTCCCAGCCGAGCTGGTGGAGCGCAGGCAGGTGTCGTTGCTTCGCCAGGGGCGGGGCAAGACTGTACTTCCGGTTTCAGCGCCGGAAGGGAGCGCGAGAGCCAGGTGGAGCGCTGAAAGGGAGCGCGCAAGCCAGGTGGAGCGCTGAAAGGGAGCGCGCGCGATCCGGTGCGATCCAGCAGGAACCCACCACTGGTGTGGATCCAAGCACAGGGTGGCCTTTTTTAACTGACAAATGGAAATTTTGTCAATATACAGATTTGTCATCCAATAGTTTTTGGTTTGAGTTCTTTTGGTAAGTCCCAGTGTGCTGATAATCACTGGGACTACCATGGCTGGTTTATGCCATAATCTTTCAGCTTTGATTTTCAGATATTGATGCTTTGTGATCTTCTCCAAGTCTTTGTTTTCTACTATCCCTTGGTATTGCCATATTAATTATCCACACTTCCTTTTTTTCAACCATAGTTAAATCTGGTGTATTATGTGCCAAACTTTATCAGTTTGTATTCAAAACTCTCAAAGTATTTTAGCCTGTTCATTTTCGATTATTTTTTCAACTCTATGTTCCCACCAATATTTCATTATTGGCACATGATATTTTTTACAGATGTTCCAGTGAATTATCCTGGCAACTGTGTAATGTCATTGTTTATCATCAGTTTGTGTGATCTTTTTACATGAGCTGAATGTACTGAAGTTACTGTTTCTTCTGCTTCTTTCCACAATCTGCACTTTGAATCATTTGCTGTTTTTCAGTTCTGGCCTTATTACTATAGTTGATCACACAGTCAGCGAGATGTTTATATTCAATTTGACATTTTCTTCCATGTATCAAGTCCTTCTCAAGGACCTCGGATAGGCAGATGTTGTTTGATGTTGTTAAAGATATCATTGCAAGATGTAACATGTTCTGAGTAAAGTTGCCTTTTCCAGTTGTCTGAAAATAATTTTATTAACGCTGATAGTGTTTAAGTAGTACTCCAGATGTTTTGGGATTGCACCCAAAGCGCCTATTATTATTGCAACCATCTTTGCTTTTTTTCTGTAATCATTCTACTTCTATTGGTAGGTCTTTGTCTTTTTTTTCTCCTGTTTTATCTCTTCTATTCTGCTCTCTCCAAGTACTGCAACATCCACTATCCAGATTGTTTTGTGGTTTCTTATCAAAAATTGTTCAGTCTGGGGTGTTATGTGGCAGGCGCTTATCTGTTTGAATTCTAAAATCCCAGACCACTTTAGCTTCTTCATTTCTGTTACTTTGTCTATTTTGTGGTCCCACCAGTTTTTGCAGATATTCCAATACACCATTGTTGCTATTTTGTCATGCTGTTGCTTGTAGTCAGTCTGTGTGATCTTCTTGCAGCAGCAATTATGTAATCCACTGTTTCTTTAGCTTCTTTGCAGAGGTAGCATTTGCTATCTGTTGCTGTCATCTCAATTCTGGCTTTGTATGTATTTGTTCTGAAGCTTTGGTCTTGTGCAGCCAGAATTAGTTCCTCTGGTTCTTTCTTAATTTTCTCTGCTCTTAGCCATTGCCAGATCTTATTGTTATCTGCTTCACCTGCTAGGTTTTGTAAGTTTGCTGGTGTGGGATGGGGTGGGGTGTGTTTGTGTGTGTTGCACTAGCTTTGTAATATTTTGCCTTGCTGTATCTCTTTTTTATTCTTCTGGTCTTTCTTGTCAACCAGTTTAGTTTCTCCAGTATTCAGTAAGCCTTCGTGGTGTACTAGCTTCAGTGCATCTTCTTCATTGTCCTTCCAGTGCTTTCTTCTTTTTATATGATGTTATTGCAACTTTCCATGCTCCCCTATGCTTCTTGGTTAAGTAGTTTGTCAACATTGCTGTGTAGATAAAGTATATAATTCATTATAATTATTTTTCTGATGTTCCTATCCAGAGTTAGTTTTGGCTGCACTTGCTTTTTCTACCTTTTAAATCATTACTTTACAGAAAGTGTTAATGAAAGCAATTTGTGTGTTCTAAACTATTGCCAGTGCTCATTTTACATATTAATTAGTAAGTCTTAATACTTCCTAAACTTTCCTTTTCTCCTGGAATCAGTGAGCTTTCTGACTACCTCCATACCCATTAAATAAATGTGCTATTTAATTGTAAGATTTTGCTATCCCACCAATCTTCCTCCCTAGTTAAAAATATTGGGCAATTTAAAAAAAAAATGCTCTAAAATTGAGTAAGGAGCATTTAGATTTTCTGTTAAAAACTGAGTTTCAGAAGAGCTAACAAGGGGGTAAATTGACTGGATTCACTTTGGATATGGAAAAATAGTGAGATGAAAGCATAAAATACAGCATTGGATGTTCAAAAGTGGCTGGCCAACTGTAAAATTGCTTTAATTGCAAAAGAAAAATAATTGGGAACACAATTCTTCAAGCAACACAACATGGGAAAATAATTGTCAATGTTGTAGTAAACCTAATTCATATGAGGTTGAGGTCTGAGCCTGTTTGCTCATGTAACACCAAGATAATGTAAGCTAAAGAATTACTTGTTCTTGGTGCCACCAATTGCTCAGATGTGTTTTCATACACACTACAACAAGCTGATTCCAAAGAGATATATGCTAGAATATTGTGATTTGTTACAAGGAGTAAACTTCAATGACCACACTGGATGAGGATGTATATGATAAATGCCCATTGAACTAAATTAAGTCAAAAAGGCTTGATTCATATGGTTTTCTGGCTTTTTTTGAAATGCCAGTGAGATGTTCAGCAAATGTGCAAGCTTTAAACAATTTAAGTGTTATCACTGAAAAAATCAAGAATTGAATACTAGTCAAATGCCCAGCATATGTTGTTTTCAATTTGTTTATATGGCAAATGGTTATTAAATCTACATTATTTACTTTAATGCTATAATTTTGTTATGACATCATTTTGTGTATGTTTAAGGTTTTTCAGTTCTGCATACTGTGCAAAGGTGTACAAAGGACAGTGCATTCGTATACTTTTATTTCAATATACGTATCATAGATAGCATGAGAAAAAAATCTTTGTAATATTATTAAAATGGAATGAGTGACAAAAACTGAAACTGACACTGTGCATAAAATCTGTAAAAAAGGCACCAAAAATTCTGACATCTGTTGATCTGTTTATAGCTGAGGAAAGATTATTCATTTTAATTCTTGTTTAAAATGCCATATGAAAGAAAAGGCATTTGTGCAAACAAGAGTCATATTTGCATTGTAGATCATGTCTCTGCCATCTGTGAGAGCTGTTGGTGTTGCAGTATTAATGTGTTAATGAAATCATAATAATTTCTCTAAAGTAATGGATTCCGAAACCTAGAATGTCTATCTTTTGAACTTTGGTTTCTAGTGGTTTACAACTGGGAAAACCTTTCACAGCTTAATTAGTTCTGGAACCATAATTTACTTTTTTTTTAATTGGCAGTATCTTTACCCACCAAATAGTAGGACAGAAAATAACTTGTACTTGGTACAGAAAGACTAGCATCATAATAAGAGGTTTTGTCTTATTTTTTGAAAATTGGTTATATCAATTTTTGTCTGCCAAAAGTATATTCAAAAATGACTAGTTTAAAAAGCATGGGCAAACAGCTTGGATAAACTTTCCAGCTTGTTAAAATATCACAGTTTCTGAATACTTGAAATCCATCCAGGTTTTATTATTATTTTCTACTTCATAATTAGAACTCACATTTAATGCTATATGATGGTTTTGCTTTTTGGATACAATGTAATACTATCCCACCATTGCTATTTATGGCATTTCACTAATTTAAAATGTCAGGTTGCATTCTTATACCATAGATGAGTTGCGTTCAGTTTTCAAAAGTCATGGGGTCTTTTTCCAAGTGTTCCTTGATCTTATTTTTATAACTAGAGTTCCATTTTTCAATCAAATTCCATATCACCAATTCAACTGTGCTTATGCATAAATACCATAATCTGAACCAAGGCCTATTATAGTCATTGATCTTAAGCTTCTTAATGTTATATTGGACTCTGATCATCTCCAACATTTATACGAAGTTTCAAAGTACAATTCTATACATGTTTACTCAAAAGTCTCAATATGCTCAATGAAATTTACTTCCAGCTCATTTTATTTAATACTTTAAATGTTTTTGAAGAAAGGGCAAATCCAAACAAAAATCACATGGGTTATTACATCTATGTTGTAGAATGTGGAGAAATCCTGAGCCTGCAATCCTGCTTGTAGTTAACAGGCATTAAATCCTCTTCAATGGAATAGTTTTCTTTGAGTAAACTAATATAGGGTAGGGTTTTTTTCTTAGTTCATTGCAGAGATAAGATCTGATGTGAAGTTTTTCTGATTGATAGGACTGTATATTTAGCAGTACTTCAATTAAACTAAATATATTATGTTTTAATTTAATGATTTTTAGAAAATCTTTTTACAATCCTATTGCTTTTCCAGATCATCATTTAGATGTGAATGTAGATATAGACACACATACATGCACAATACTGTTTTCATTTACTAAAGGTTTTCAGCATTGTAGATGAGAACTAGATTAAATATTATAAAAATAAGTTGTGTGAAGGCGTGTGTGTCTGTATATATCTATATATTTGCCTATATACCTAACAATGTTAGATCAACTATATTTTGGGGTCATGGCATGCAAGTTTCATGAAATATATTTTTTCTGGATAATTCAGATGTTTAAAAATCAGTTATCAAAAGTAAAAAAAATACTTTTAATGCAAATGACATTATAAAAAAGAAATCACTTTTTTTCTTACCTGTTTTGATTTTGTTACTGTGTTGTAGGTGTGTGACTGGTGTAAGCACATAAGACACACAAAAGAGTATCTGGATTTTGGGGACGGGGAAAGAAGGCTTCAATTCTGCAGTGCAAAATGTCTCAATCAGTACAAAATGGACATTTTCTACAAAGAGACACAGGCCAATCTTCCAGCTGGACTCTGCAGCACATTACATCCTCCAGTAGAAAATAAAGCAGAAGGCACTGGGGTGCAGCTGCTGACTCCAGATTCTTGGAATATATCGCTAGCAGATGCTCGGAGAAAGGCCCCATCCCCAGTGTCTGCAGCTGGCCAAATTCAAGGTCCTGGCCCATCCGCGTCTACCACTGCCTCTCCGTCTGATACTGCCAACTGCTCTGCCACTAAAATCCCAACACCGGTTCCCAAACCTATTCCCATCAATGAGAATCCAAATATTCCACCAGTTTCTGTTCAGCCACCTGCTAGTATTGTGCCTCCAATCGGTGTCCCACCTCGAAGTCCGCCTATGGTGATGACAAATCGTGGACCAGTTCCCTTGCCCATATTCATGGAGCAGCAAATTCTGCAGCAGATTCGTCCACCGTTTATTCGAGGGCCACCTCATCATGCCTCAAATCCAAATAGCCCTCTGTCCAATCCAATGATTCCTGGAATTGGCCCACCACCCGGTGGTCCTAGGAATATGGGACCCACTTCCAGCCCAATGCATAGGCCAATGTTGTCCCCTCACATCCATCCTCCAACGACTCCAACCATGCCTGGAAATCCTCCAGGCTTACTACCCCCTCCACCGCCAGGAGTTCCTTTGCCCAGCCTGCCTTTCCCTCCTGTAAGCATGATGCCAAATGGTCCTATGCCCATGCCACAGATGATGAACTTTGGTTTGCCATCTCTTGCCCCATTAGTGCCACCACCAACCCTCTTAGTGCCATATCCAGTTATCGTTCCACTTCCTGTCCCAATCCCAATTCCAATCCCCATTCCTCACATCAATGATTCCAAGCCCCCGAATGGCTTCTCGAGCAACGGGGAAAGCTTCATTCCAAATACACCCAACGACACAACAGGGGCTAAGCCAACAAGTAACTCTGTGTCCCCCAGGAATTCTAAACAAGGCCCTTCCAAACCTTCTGATTCATCACCAAGCTGCTCAGGCCAGTCCTTAAATCAAACCCAAGTGCATCAGCAGCACAGTAAAAACGAAGTTGTTGATTTGACTGTGAGATCGAGTAGTCCTGTGAACAAGTTTGGTTTTCCTACAGTGCTACAGGGACCACAGGATGGTGTGATAGACTTAACTGTAGGTCACAGGTCTAGACTACACAATGTTATCCACAGGGCTTTGTATGCTGAAGTCAAAGTTGAACATGAAGCTAGCAGTGTTGTGAATCTGACTTCGGGTAGCTCAGATAAAAGGAACTGCAATGACTGCAAGAAAAATTGCAGCCCCACCGAAACAAAGACATTACCGGGTGGTGATCCACCTCACTGTGGCTCCCTCCCAGTTGCCTCCGGCACTCCAGAAAACACTGCAGCTGCAGCCTGCAATGTCATTGTGAATGGCACAAAAGGCCCCGAGGTTTCTAAGAACTCAGAAACACCCCAAGAGCAGAAAAAGACTCAGCTTCAACCCTGTTTGCTGGAGGAGCTGCCGGTGAGTGAGCTGGAATCCGTTAAGGAGAATAACTGTACGTCAAACTGTCGCCGAGAAGGAGAGACTGGTAAGAAGATGGGGGAAGAATCTCTGTTTGGGGGAGACAAACAAGACCCCAACCTTAACAATCCAGCCGATGAGGATCATGCGTATGCTTTGCGGATGCTACCCAAAGCAGGCTGCGTCATCCAGCCTGTACCCAGACCAGCGGACAAGACTGCTATTGGACCCTGCATTATTTCAACGCCAATTCTCAGCACAGGGCCAGAAGATCTAGAGCCACCACTGAAAAGGAGGTGTCTCCGAATTCGAAATCAGAATAAGTAAAGGTTCGTGTAATCCCTAAAGTCTTCTGTGTGAGTAGAATTGATACCGATGTTTTCAGGTGGGATGACATAAGAAGGTTGCCGTTTGAGGAACAGGGGCAAAGGTTCAAGTTGTTCAACTCATTCCCTTAAATTCATTACATATGTCTTGTGTTTGTCATGCAACATTTTCGTACTTGTTTTACACACATCAGCAGTGTCTTGTTTCTTTATCTCATGGAATATTCTGTTACAACTCTGGCAAAGAAATGGTTGTGAAATATCTAGGCTAACGAAAAGGTCCTTTGCAATGTTAGTTTTTGAGACCGGGAAATCAACTTGGTCTCCGGGGATAAATCATCTATAAAACGGCAATTTGGGATTTGTGGGTTTAATTATCACCATACATTTTAAGATAATATTAGGACAAGCAATTCTAAAACTTGGAATTACACAAAATGGAAAAGCATGCTTTTTAACCTTTATCAAATACTTTCTGAAGTGTACAGTTGTGACTTTTCACAAGCTTTGTTTGAGTGGAGATAAAAGTGCAATTTCTGCTTACTAGTTTGATTCTTAACTATTGAATCACACTGCTGTGGGTTCACTTCTCCGTAACATTTTCTATTTTCTCTACCTTTAAAAAGCATGTTTATGCCAATATAATATGCACTTTTAATAATCTTTGGGTAGGGCAACCTAGCATACAAAAAATCGCATTTTTAAAAAAAACCCACAAAGGAGCCTTTTAAAACAGAATTGTCAAATGTATAATCTTTGTTTCAAAGCTGTTAATAGTGTTGATAATCTTGTTTGGGGCTCATATAGCCATGGGGTTGGTTAGAATCTTGAATAACATTCTTTTAATTACTTTTAACATTGAATTTTAATCAATTTTGCCTATTTTAAATTTTATATACACTTTTATGTTTTAATATTTTATTTGTACACCATCCAGAAGCCTTCCCTGAGGGAGCTGGGCAGTTTATAAATTTGTTAAATAAATAAATCAATAAATAAAGGTAGGACATGGTGGTAGGTTGCAGGCGGTACGCCCCAGTACGGGCATACCAGTGCCTGCCCGGAGCACCAGGTACCGTTCCGGTACAGTGCTCTGGAGGGCCTGCCCACCTGCCCGAGCTCCTTACCTGTATTTGAGCTCCTTGGCGCTTCCGCGCACACGCATAGAGTACACAGCGCCTGCGCGATGCTCCGCCAAGCAGCTGGAGCGTTGCGGAGGCTCACAGAGGCATCGCAAGAGGTAAGGATGCATGGGCGCACTGCACGCATTCATGTGGCAGACGCCGGGCCCCATTGCACCCTACCGGATGCAACAGGATCCGGAACCCACCACTGGTAGGACAAGAAGCAATGGGTGGAAACTAATCAAGGAGACAAGCAACTTAGAATTAAGGACAAATTTCCTGACAGTTGGAACAATTAATCAATGGAATAACTTACCTCCAGAAGTTGTGAATGATCCAACACTGGAAGTCTTTAAGAAGATGGATAACCATTTGTCTGAAGTGATGTAGGGTTTCCTGCCTAAGCAGGGGTTTGGATTAGAAGACCTCCGAGATCCCTTCCAACTCTAAAACAAACAAACAAACAAACAAACAAATATTCATTCTGAAGTAATACCTAATATCAGAAATATACACTGAGGTCCTGCTTTCTGTTTATGCTTACAGAGCAAATACAGACTTCTGACATTTCAAGGCACAGGGATGCTATACTGAAAACTTTCCCTGTTAGCAACTAGCCATAGCACAACTGATCCCTAGAGGCATACTTTTTCTCTTCATGATATTGCCTTAAGTAAGAACACTCCATGAGTTGTTCTTACTTGTTCTAGAGTTAAAGTAGTGCTTCCTCTTCAAGCAGGCAATATGTTGCAGCAGTTGAGCAGCAACGGAGGAGTGGTGAGGAAGGGGAGGCTGCTTAATAAAGTAGAAGAAAGATTGCTGGCTGTAGGTCTGGTGTTTCAGGTGCAAAATGCTTTTGAGTGTATGGGCGGTGGGCCAACACAGGCACATGCTCAATTTGCATGAGCAGCATCTGCATGTTGCTGCATGAGCACCTCACGCAAATGGAGCTGCATGAGAGCTTGCTGGCCACTAGCATGGAACCATCTCCTCCCCCCTGGACGGTCCGCAAAGCCATAAACTTTGGGGATCTCTGCTTTAAGGTAACCCACAAAATATTTTTGTGAGACAGTGAGTTTTGACTAAGACAGACCAGAGCTGTACTGGTCATCTGTCAAAACGTACTTTATTTTCCAGCCCCACCCATAGGAAGTAAATGTTTTCTCACTGGCTGATGACATTCAGTGGATGGGCGGAAAACAAAGCCAGGGGAATCTATCCCAGCGCTATCCCACTACTGATCGGCACGGGAGTTTTCACCTGCTCCATCTCCGACCCATGCTGGTTCACCCCTCCTTAGGCAACCTGGTGGCCCTCGGCTCCCCGGAGATCACCATATTGATGCCGAACTTAGTGCGGACACTCTACCTTGTATAGCACCTTTGCTGACATTGTTCTATGGCCACAAAAGGGTTGTGGGGAAGGAGCGGGAAGGAGCACAATCATTTTCCTCCAGCTCAATAAATTCACTATACACATTCCAACTGGCATTCCTACAAATATACTAAGGATATTTTCGTGATTGTTTTTGTACACTTAAGTATTTCTTGTCAACATTCTGCAAAGTATTCTGTTACCAATATTATCAAGTTTGCAGTACTTCAAAAAGTACAACATTTTGTATTTCAGGAAATGCCGTAATCCCTATAGATTTGTGCATTTGTTTCTGTTGTGATTGTTAAGTGTCACGTAGTTATTAAAATTCCAATGAATTGTTAAAAGTTAACACATGTAATAATGATGAATGTTACTTTAAGTGATATTTGCATCCTTGCCAAAAATTTTTTTTAAAGGAATTTAATTCAGTCCCCTTTTGAGAGAGAGATGGATGGCTATATAATTTGGATAAATGAACAAATAAATAAATCAGATGATTTTTTTTAACTAACAGTGAAGAATAGCAAGCTACTTTAAAGTAATTATTTCATTTTCTGCCTTGGTCCTGCAGCAAAAACAAAAAAGTGGTCACCATTGTCAATCCAATGCCTCATCTTCTAACATAAATTATTACATCTATTGGCTGTTCATACTGAAGCTAAGGTAGAGGAGAGGGTTTACTATCTTTGATTAGATCATTTGTACTCTTCAAAGTATTCACTGGACAGGTGAGGTGGATAAATAATTAGACTGATCCCATGTACAAATAGTCCTCAACTTACAACAGTTCATTCAGTGACCCTTCAAAGTTATAACTTTGAGAAAAATGAGCTATGACCTTTTTTTCACCCTCACAACCGTTGCAGCATCCCCATGGTCACATGATCAAAATTCATATGCTTGGCAACGGACTCATATTTATGACAGTTCTGGCGTTCCAGGGTCATGTGATCACCTGTTGCGACCTTCTGACAAAGTCAGTGGGGAAGCCAGATTCACTTAGCAGCCATCTTACTAACCTGACAACTGCAGTTATTCACTTAACAACTGTGGCCAAAAGGTCATAAAATAAGGCAAATTTTACTTAACACCTGTCTCACTTAGCAACAGAAATTTTGGACTCAGTTGTGGTTATAAGTTGAGGACTACCTGTACTCGTTTTTTTAATCTAAACCCCCTTCACACTTCATCATTCGAACCCTATTTGCAGAAAAAAATTATATCAGATATATGAGGCAACTTCTGAAGGGGACGATTATAATAAATTTAATAAATAGAGTAAAATAATGACACAGATGAAAATTAAACCCCTCTCCCATCCCAATTTTAATTCTGCAACTATATTACAGGTCTCTCTGTATAAATATGTAATTTATACTACATTTAATCAAAAAGAATGTATATTAAGTATTAGGTTATTAAGGTTAACACAATATTAAGTTGTACTTTTTCTTGGCTAAATGTGTATAGAATTAAGTATCTGCAGTATTTCTTCTAAAGTAGGCTTAATTCTTTACTATTTAGGTAAGTATAATATGCTAGCATTCATTCATTCATTCAATCAATCAATCAATCAATTAGAGGTAGATTTCGGAGGAAACATTATTAAGTGATAATAATAAAACATAAGATTTTATGTTCTGCTTACTTTATATTTTTATCTAATATCTTTTATGTAGAGGGAGAAAGACATACAATATGCATAAATTCCCTGACACAAATGCTAAATTTTTAGAGGAATGTTTTCAAACTAATCACTCTTGAAAGACCTACCCTCCATGATAAAAGTAAATTTAAGAATGACCTTAAAGCCACCTAAATTAGTAGTCAGCAGTACTTCATTGAATGAGGAAGATATTCCAGATGAGGACATAATGCAGATTTGTATAAGAGTAGTATTACATTGTTGGTAATTTTCAGTCCCTTTCCAGTATGAATTCTAAAATTTACATTTTTCACAGCTCTATACACTTTTTTGATACCTTCGTAAAGCTATTCATTATGGCCTCAAATATTTTTTCTGGTTAGTAATAGACAAAACAGATGTCATCTCATTATATGCGAAATCAATTTTCAGTGTTAATCATTCTACACTTTCTTAAATTGAACCATGTTTGCCATTTCATTGATCAAAGAGACACTTCTGAATCACTTCACAATTCCTTTTGGTTTTCACCAACTTGAATATTTTGTTATCATCAGCAAAATGGGCAATTCACAGTTTACTCTTAAATCAATAGATAAAAGCACAAGTTATTTTGGTTTCTTTAGCTAAGAGAAATAAAGTCTAGGTATGCTACATAGAATTAAACAAATAAAAAAAGTGATAGGAATGCATAACCCACTCAAAGCTCGTTCAAAAATTTATGATGAATTTCCCTTGGAATTTAACAGCAGCACAATGGGAATAAGCATGTTAATTTATTTCATTTTAAACTTTGCGTAACCAAATTTCATTTTTAATTTAGCTTTGCTATTATTTGGACTATGGCTTCTAGAAGGGCACTAGGATTCCAAGTGAGTTTCTCTCCCCCCGCCCCCCCATAAAAAGGCTTCAAATCCTGTAAAAAATATCCCAGGATGGGTCAATTCATTGGTTATTAAGAATACCATTTCCAACCGTGAGATCCTTCAGAGTAAATCCTTTTTTGCCCTGAAGAGGAGAGGAGATTTAATGCTAGTAGTATGCCTTCAAGGACTTGTTGTTATTGTTATTTGCGAAGTTATGTTCAACCCATCACAACCCCATGGACAACATTCCTCTAGGCTCCATACTCTGGAGTCCATTTAAGCTCACGTTTAAAGACTTGTAGGGATAGAAAGATAGATAGATGATAGATAGATAGATGATAGATAGATAGATAGATAGATAGATAGATAGATAGATAGATAGATAGATAGATAGATGATAGATAGATAGATAGATAGATAGATAGATAGATAGATAGAGGATAGATAGATAGATAGATAGATAGATAGATAGATAGATAGATAGATAGATAGATAGATAGATAGATAGATAGATAGGCAGGCAGGCAGGCAGGCAGGCAGGCAGGCAGGCAGGCAGGCAGGCAGGCAGGCAGGCAGGCAGGCAGGCAGGCAGGCAGGCAGGCAGGCAGGCAGGCAGACTGGCCCATTCAACTGGTGTGACAGCCACAGGCCTCAGATATATCTTCAAGACAGAAAGTAGCTGACCACCTCTGAGGAAATCTCCCCAAAGTTCACTCCCATTTGCTTCTTATCCCTCAATGTCTCCTTCCAACAGCTTGGGTCCCCAATCTATGGGCCACGGCCCACTAGTGGGCCATGAGGGGATTACAGCTAGACCATGCAAATGGCTGGTGAATGCATGAATGCATCCTCACTTGTGCAAGCAGCATGCCCGCTCCATTTGTCACATGCTGCTCGCACAGAGTTGCATGCAGGTGGGTGGAACCATCCTCTCTTCCCCCCTCCCACTTTGCTAGTCCACAAAGCCAGAAATTTTGGGTAACTCTGCTGCAATGGTAACAAATGCCATGACCAGCAACATTCCTTGGCAGAACCTAGGTTTTAATTAACCATCCTGATTCTCATTTTCAATCTTGGCTCTATGTTAAATAATTCTATGCCCCAGCTTTCTACTTTTTTTCAACTTTGTGTCTTCCCTACATATTTCCTGAGAATCTTGTTTTTCAGACAGTTGCCGATTATGTTCCATTCCCATTCTTCATTTTTTCACACGAGCAATCTCCCTAGCATTTTTGCATGTGAGATGTGGTCTAAAGTACTGCAATGTTTCTCAAGTATTTCTTCTTTTATCATTTTTTCCTTCAATCTTTGTCTTTTTGTCTGTATCTCATTTTACATCTGTCCCTTTTTTTACTCTTATCTTTCTTGACTTTCTTTCGACTTATCCATAATGTGACTTTTTTTTCTAGTCACCTATTCTTTCCCTCACAGAAGCTAAAATAAAAATTTACAATTTAGGATGATATCACGTATGTGTTTATTAAAATACAGGGGTCTCCCCTATTTTATATCAACACATTTGGAACCCTGACATTAAACCAACCCAATTCTGTCACTTTTATCAGGTCAGCCAGAATCTTTTAAACTTATATTTATCTATTTTTCTTTTTTTATCTGTATATTGGCCAGAGTCATCAAGGAGTCAAGTTGTTTTGGGATTGGATAAATAAATAGTGCTCAATATGCTTTTAAGTTTTTTTTATTAAACTTATATGTAGCATGGAAAATGTATTAAACATTTAAATATTGTAGTTGTATAGTTGGGATGGATCAATACAGATGCTGAAAATAAAAATATTTGAGCATTCAAATATTTGGTCCCAGATGCTCCATGGATCTGTGGTATTTGATTAACTTCATTTTGAAGTTTTGGTTAAAAGCTACTGCAACAGGGAGAAGCAGCATGGGGGAAAATCTATACTTGCAATGCCAATGTAAATTTTGTTGCCATTCTATTTATGTTTATTTCTCATCTACTAGTCATAATAGAAAAAATGCTTGTTTTGTCTTACTATTTCAAATCAAGTGTCCCTATGTAAACGGCTACTAATCCACAGACTATATAGATTGATGTATATTTTATATTAATGTATGTACATAAAAGATAAGTTAAACAATTTATAAGAAAAATGTACTACTATCATTTTAATTTTTTAAACTTTTTTTGATATCTATACAATATTTTTTCCACTTTTTGCTCACTTTTTATGGCTAAAATCCCATTCAAATGTATTTAGTTCATTCTATTGAATTTGATGGGGTTTCTTCTGATTAGATCTGTTTAGGATTAAAATAACTTTGCATTACAATCCATTGTGCCACCCACAGTGTGGTTTGTTTGATAGTGCTTAGTATGTTGTGTGAATTCTTATTACTTTTGAATTAAAATCCTGAGCAAGGAAAGTGTGCAAATCATTGCTATTGATCAGGTGGGTGGGTGGGTGGGTGGGTGGGTAGGTAGATAGGTAGGTAGGTAGGTAGGTAGGTAGATCGATCGATAGATAGATAGATAGATAGATAGATGATAGATAGATAGATGATAGATAGATAGATGATAGATAGATAGATGATAGATAGATAGATAGATAGATAGATAGATAGATAGATAGATAGATAGATAGATAGATAGATAGATAGATAAGAATGCAATAGTGTTCTATGAGCTTTAGTTATTCTCACCACATGACTACAATGACAATGTTGGCTCCCTTGGCTAAGAAACGGAGATGATCACCCTAGAGCTGGACTTGGCTGGGTAGGAGAAACCTTTATCTTTTACCTTTTATAGTCAGATGAAGAGATTAGCAGACAGACAGACAGACAGACAGACAGACATGGGGCAGATGAGCAGACTGAGCAAGAATGAATGAAAGGTGAATTTCAGCAGACATCTGAGGGTTTGTTATAATTATATAGGTAGAACATTTTGAATCCTTTGATATGGGAGAAGTGAGTAGATTCTTAGTTATGCCACAATGTGAAACAATTTTCTCCCTGCGCTTATGTATTATAAAAATAATTAAGGCAAGAATATTCAGACCAACTCAGCTAATAGCACTGGCTTAGGTGCATAACCTTAATCTTGTGCTTTACAAAATTAATGGGGAATATAGCTACATATAGCAGACAAGTTGGCTGCTTGTTAGAGACAATAAATGGAAAGGAGAAGCATTATAATGTTATATGTTAAAACTAAATTTCTATCCTTTCAAATAGAGAATTACATTTTCAATATGACTATGAGCTATATCTATAGGGTGAAACTTCCTTGGTCTAAAAACTATCATGGCCTCTCTCTCTCTCTTTTCAATCAACTTCAGTTTCACTGAAACTGAATTTTACCATTTAAAAAGATATAGCTACAATTCAACATTAATTACTTTCACTAATTACTTTAATTCTAAATTAATTGGAATTTTGGAATTTAAAAAAACCATCTTCCAAATATACTGAATTAAAATCCCATCACAGCTATTTTGTGGGGATGGTTGAAACTATATTCCAATTTGCAAATCACCAGATAAATTTGTGCTTGAATGTCTTTATAACTTGACCAGATTCAACCCCTGTTTAATCCATAGAACTCACCTGGTGACTTTAGGCTAGTTATATTCAGCTGAACCCAACACACAGGATATTTGTACAAGCCTCTGAGCTTGCATGAGCCGCCTTGAACTGTCAAAAAGGCGGGGATAAAAATGGATTAAATAATAGTAAAATTTTGTACTAGATTTGAGCCTTATTGTTCGATTCCACTGTGCATTGTCTATTAGGTACCATGTGGAAACTGTTGTACCCCTTGTGAAAGGTGTTTGTGGCTGGAAATATATTTGTGCACCAGAAAAGGAATGAAAAAGGTAAATATGAAAATTCTGGAAAAACACCTGAATTTTATGTCCTAGCAAGAAATCTGTTTATTTAACTCAGTGAAAATCAAGTGCTAACTTCCCATTGCATAAGTATTCTACAATATTAGGTCTCTTTCTTGGTATCCATGGATTTATTTCCCCAGACTTCTTGGTATTTGAAAGAATGACATTTGAGTTTAACACATGTCTCCATCTGTAAGAATATCCACCTAGAGCTGGCTTAGGTTTCCCAGTGTTGCTAAAGTGTTTCTAAAGTTTAAGCCAATGTACAATAATAAATATCTAAGACAAAAAGAGCAAACTGTTTATTTTAAAAAATCATCTATGTTTAATGTCCACCCCAATTAAATTTGAACTTCCAATCTTTGTTTTGAAAGCTCAGTGTGTAACATAATTATTTGATTTGGAAGTATACATATTGAAGCACTGTGTAGTGTAAAATAAAGCAAACAATTAGGTTCAACTTCCTTTGGTGTTCTGCAGTTAACCAATATTAGCTTGTTTACACTATATTTAGAGCAATTTAAAGCAATTTCTGAGAATCTTCCTGAAGTGCAAAACTTGCTATTGATATTACGTGCTGCATGATTGTACATTTTGTATGACTTAATTGATCTGCTATTTAAAGGTCTTTTCCCAAAGATGTCATCCCTTTGTCTAGGACATTTTGAAAAAGCATGGAATATGAACAGTTATGCATAAGGATGCATCGTAAGCTGACTGCAATGTTGTGTATGTGTATCTGTCTGTCTCTCTGTTCTTGAGTCTGACTGTCTTAGAGTCATTATAGACTCCTGACAACTACCTGGACAAGTCTCTGCACTTATATTGGCAAGATTTTATATTGCCACCGCCTCCTTCCTTGGGCTGAGAGGCCCAAGGGCACCCAGCTGACTTCATGCCTAAAGCAGAACTAGAACACACAGCCTCCCAATTTCTAGCCTAGAACCAACCATTACACCAAAGTGCAGTTTCATAAATAGCTGGACTTCTCTTTGGTCCTTTTTATTTGCAATATCTATTATTAGTGCACCTTCATGACCAAGTGGAAGTCCCACTGCACAGGCTGACCACCGTTTACTAATTCCTAGCTCAAAACATGCATTGCTGATAAAAATTGAAGCCTGAACCCAGATTTCCCCAGTACAGTGTCCTCCAGAGATTTTGAACTTCAACAATTATGAGGGCTGATCAGTGGTGGGTTTCTGCAGGATCGCACCGGATCGCGCGATCCGGTTGGTCAATGAACCCGGAAGTAAGTTCCCACCCCTGTCATGGGACGGCGCTTGCCTGCACTCCACCAGCTCGGGCACAACCGGAAAAGTTTCTCTTCTCAGAAATGTCTTCAGTGGAGCGGTGGCAGCCTGGCAGGCTGAGCCTGCGTCCCTTTCAGGAGCTCCACTGAGGAAACTTCTTTGGTCACGCCCGAGCTGGTGGAGCGCAGGCAAGCACCGTCCCATCGCCAGGGAGACAGTGAGTGAGGTGAATCGCGTGGTTGCTCAGATCACACGGGGGCAGCCCGACCGGAGAAATTTCTCTTCTCAGAAATGTCTTCTTGGGCTGCGCCCGTGTGATCTGAGCAACCATGCGATTCACCTCACTCCCTGGCAACGGGACGGCGCTTGCCTGCACTCCACCAGCTCAGGCGCGACCGGAGAAGTTTCTCTTCTCAGAAATTTCTTCAGTGGAGCGGTGGCAGCCTGCGTCCCTTTCAGGAGCTCCACTGAGGAAACTTCTCCGGTCGCGCCCAAGCTGGTGGAGCGCCAGCAAGCACCGTCCCGTCACCAGGGAGACAGTGAGTGAGGTGAACTACGTGGTTGCTCAGATCACACGGGCGCAGCCCGAGAAGACATTTCTGAGAAGAGAAACTTCTCCGGTTGGGCTGCGCCCGTGTGATCTAAGCAACCACATGGTTCACCTCACTCACTGTCTCCCTGGCGACGGGACGGTGCTTGCTGGCTCTCCACCAGCTTGGGCGCAACCGGAGAAGTTTCCTCAGTGGAGCTCCTGAAAGGGACGCAGGCTCAGCCTGCCAGGCTGCCACTGCTCCACTGAAGATATTTCTGAGAAGAGGAACTTCTCTGGTCACGCCTGAGCTGGTGAAGTGCTAGAAGGGGGTAGGGTGGGGTGGGGGAAGGAGCAGATAAAAAGGAGAATGAAAGGGAGAAAGAGGAGTTGGGGATAGTGGGATCCTTGCTGCTTTCTGAGCTTGGTGGTATTCTTACAGACATTTCATTACCAAACTAGGTAACATCATCAGTGCTAGAAGGGAGTGGGGTTGTGGGGAGGAGGAGTTGAAAGGACAAAAAGGAGAAAGAAAGGGAGAAAGATGAGGTGGGGGATAGTGGGATCCTTGCTGCTTTCTGAGCTTGGTGGTATTCTTACAGACATTTCATTACCAAACTAGGTCACATCATCACTGCTAGAAGGGAGTGGGGTTGTGGGGAAAGGAGGAGGAGGAGAAGTTGAAGGACAAAAAGGAAAAAGATAAGGAGGGAGAGGACTGTGGGGTCCTTTGGTGTTCTCTGAACTTGGCCGGCAAGCCACTCCCACCCGGTCACATGGCCGGCAAGCCACTCCCACAAAGGAGGCCACACCCACAGAGTAGGTTCCAAAAAAATTTGAAACCCACCACTGGGGCTGATATTGAACACATGTGAAGGGCCCAGGGTTGCAGAAAACGGTAGTAAACTGTACTGTACTAAAAGGTAGAAACAGCACAGGTACAGACCAGTACAAGTACAATATGATTCTGTTCATGAAAGACAATGACAGTGGACTTATACACAACTTATTACAAGAAGGTAATAAGATTCACCAAGATCCCAAAGTGAGAGCCAGTTAAAGCATCAAACTAGAAATGGAGGGGGGGATTGAGTTCTATTTTCACTTTATGCACAATTCAGCTGGGTGTCCTTGAGCCAATCTCTCTCTCTCTCTCCCTCCCTCTCCCTCTCTCCCTCCCTCTCCCTCCATTCCTCAGAAGGAAGCAATGGCAAACCACTTAGGAAAACTTCAAGAAAACTGCAGGGACTTGTCCAAAGAACTGCTAAGTGTCAACACTGACTTGAAGGCACACCCACCCACATCCACAGAACATCCTTTTTAAGCCTAGTAGCACAAAAGGCCGTAATTCTGTCAATACTACAATTCATTTAAAAATGAGCAAGGCTTTGGTATTCAAGCAATATGTTGCTTGAGAGCTTTAAAGTCAAAGGCAAGAAAAACAACACACAGCATCAATTGCATCAAAGTACAGTTCCTGAATTCCAGTTTAGTGAAAAGAATGGCACAAGAATATGGTTACTCAGGAATTCTCAATATTTAAGCAAGAAAATTCTCTCCTGAAGTCGAAATTAAAAAATAAAATAAAGATAAGCCAAATCTATGCAGACTCACTCTTTAATTATGAAGAAGTAATGGTGCCAAATACATACAGCTTTTCAGTATAATATAGTGAACTCTAAAAAAAAACCCAATTTGGGAGAAAATGACCCAGGGCAAGAAGAGACAGAAGAGCAGAAACTAACAAAGGAATTTGATGTAGAAAACAAAATACATTGAATGTTAATAGCAGCTAGTGCTGATTAGAATGCTTTGAGATAAACTACGTACTGTTTTTTCAATGGATCCCACATTCTTATTTTCCCCCAAATAATGTGTTTCTGTCAATTTTAGTGATGTGATGTCATTTATTTAATTTTATAGGGGAGAGACATAAATGGTTATTCAAAAGCAGAGACTTCAATAAAAACGTTGAATGCATCCAGATTTTGAGAAGAACAGAATTCATACAAATATACAGCAACCCCATAGTGTGTGTGGGTTTGAACATGCCACCTGTTTTATGATAATTTCAGCAGAACTTCCCAAAGAAAATCATGGCCTTGATTTTGTTCTGAGCCCATTTCTGTTCCAAAGGAGCCAGGCAAATCATCATCATCATTTCAGCATCAGCATCATCCATATATTGTGCTCAGTGGGCTAAATTACTACATTACAGTCATTAAAAAAATAATAGTGCATTATTTGTTTATACCAACATTTCCCAATAGGCAAAACTTTCCTTTTATTGTAGTGGAACTCTGACAATGTCGGCTATGAATAATAAGTTCATAATATTAATTATCTTGGTTGGTGGAATATTGAATCAAGGGTGATCTTGAATGGGTTTAGAAGCTAAATGGGGTTTAGCCTGGTTAATAATTGGGTGGGATTCCTTCATGGATTTCAAGGCTGTAGTATAAATTAGGAATTAAAATAAATAAATAAATCCTAGAACAAGACAAAACTAACTACTTCTATATTTCTGCCAAGAAACCTATATGGCTGTGATCGATAAAGTCACCAAATATCAATTTCAACTTGGATACTTTACATTTTTTATTATTCATTCTATTCATTTTATTATTCATTCTATAAACTTAGGATATACATTAAAAACTATTTTGCTTAATATACTGAGAAGATGGCATTTTCATGTATAGAGCAGTGAAATTGGAGAGTAACTCTGAAATTGAGTGCTTGTAGACAAGATGTCCATATTGTGTCTAATCCAAGCAGGGACGTGCGGTCAGGGGAGGCAGGGGAGGCAGAGCCTCACCTCTCATCATGAAATAATATATAATATATAATAATAAATTGTAATATATATTTCCTCCCATCCCTTTTACACGGTTCCCACTAAGCTCCGCTAAGGAGAAGAGCTTTTGGCGAGTGAAGAGGAAGAGGAGGGAGGAGGAGGGAGGAGGAGGAGCGCATGCGGGGCGGTGCCAGCTGGGCAACTGGCGGAGGCAGGAGGGTTCTTGGAAGCGCCAATAACCTTCCTGCCTCCGCTGTACTTTGCACGCTCCTCGCGACTGCAATAGATGTCCAGAAGTGGCAGGGGCTGTTGGGCTGGAAGCCCAAACCCCATTAGCCACAAAAGCCGCTTCTGGACGTATATTGCAGTCGCGAGGAGCGCGCGAAGTCCAGCATAGGCAGGAAGGTTGTCGTCGTTCTCCAGTCGCTTTCGTTGCTTCGTCATCAAGACGAAGTCCGAGAGCGCCGACAACATTTCTGCCTCCGCTGGACTTCGTCTTGATGATGTCGCCGCAGCTCCCGGGACGGACGGAGGTAGCCAGAGTGGCGCCAAGGCAGTCCGGCGGGTGAGCGAACGAGGATCAGGCTGGCTGATCCTCCATCACTCGCTCGCTCGCTCTTTCGTCCGCCCGGACTGCCTCGGCGCCGCTCTGGAGGTCCGGCCACGCCCAGCCACTGCAGCGACGTCATCAAGATGAAGTGGCTTGGAGGCAAAGTGCTTTTCAGTGCTTTTCTGTGCGTCTGGCGTTTAGGTAGATAGCTGGATGTCCTAAACGCCAGACACTCAGAAAAGCACTGAAAAGGAGCTGCTGTTGGGGACTGCGGAGCGCGAGCCGGCGGAGCGCGCTCAGGAAGGCGGGGAATGGGATCACGTGTGCTGGAGGCTGAGACAGCCTCAGCCTCCAGCACACATGGTCCCATTCCCCGCCTTCCTGATGACGTCACCAGCCTCACCAGCCATAAACCTCACCGCACGTCACTGAATCCAAGCAATGTAAAATAAATTCTCAGCATATTTCAGTTAACTGAGTAGCCTATGAGATTGAAGGTGCAAACATGATTTTCCAGTTGTGCCAACTTTTTCAGTAAATTACAGTAAAAAGCAAAACTGGAAATATGAGGTTATTTCAGTGCTTCATGAATTGTGTGATTCCACCTACTATAGAATAGAGTGAATTATCAGTGGCCATCCCCAGTTATCAGGGGACTGAATAAGCACAGAAATTATATCAAATGTGTCTTTTAAGAAATATTAACAAACTAAATTACAAGACACATCAGTCAATGTATTATTTTAGAAAATGGGAAACTATTAGTGGCTGCTCAGGTTTCTGTGAAACTGAGGTGGCTGTTCATATGAATCCTTATTGAAGAGGAAGGGGAAAATACTATGCAAGCCTGCCTATTCATACACTATGATCAAATTACTCCAATTTCACATGACCTGTTCATACAGGAGTTAAATAATTACCCTATCATAATTTGGGTCTCTGATATTTCAGACTCCAGATACAATGCCTGAATATTTCTGAAACCCACAAAATATTCTTTCTCATATCTCACTGATCCTTGATAAATTAAAATGCCACGTAATAGGATAATATAGGATCTTCTGTTCCAAGTACCTCTTTCATCAATTCCCCCTTGGAATTATGGTGCACAGTTAGTTATTAGGAAGAAACACAGTCATTTGCTTATGTTGATTAGCTTGCTTAGTTTCTCTGCTCTTGATTTTTCCCCCTGAACTATGAAATTATTCAGTGAAATCATGTAAGGAAACAGGTTTAATTGTTTTTCCTTCCTCTCATGTAGGAGATAAATTGGATTGGCTAATTCCACAATTTCAGATAGGAGACTTATTAGTCAGTTTATTTCTGAGTCAAATAGATAGATAGATATAGATAGATAGATAGATAGATAGATAGATAGATAGATAGATAGATAGAGATAGATGATAGATAGATAGATAGATAGATGATAGATAGATAGATAGATAGATAGATAGATGATAGATAGATAGATAGATAGATAGATAGATAGATAGATAGATAGATAGATACACCGCCCCGAGTCCCTTTTTGGGAGAGGGGGCAGTTTAGAAATGCGAAGAATAAATAAATAAATAAAATAGATAGATAGATGATAGATAGATAGATAGATAGATAGATAGATAGATAGATAGATAGATGATAGATAGATAGATGATAGATAGATAGATAGATAGATAGATAGATAGATAGATAGATGATAGATAGATAGATAGATAGATAGATAAATGATAGATAGATAGATAGATAGATAGATAGATAGATAGATAGATAGATAGATAGATGATAGATAGATGGATGGATGGATGGATGGATGGATGGATGGATAGATGGATGGATGGATGGATAGATGATAGATAGATAGATAGATAGATAGATAGATAGATAAATGATAGATAGATAGATAGATAGATGATAGATAGATAGATAGATGGATGGATGGATGGATGGATGGATGGATGGATAGATGGATGGATGGATGGATAGATGATAGATAGATAGATAGATAGATAGATAGATAGATAGATAGATGATAGATATGTACATACATACATATATACATATATATCATACATGTTGTATGTATGTGTGTATATATATGTATGTATGTATGTATGTATGTATGTATGTATATGTATAAAAAATCAGAGAATATCATGATTTGAACTGACAATGTTATAATAGCACCTAGACTTATATACAGCTTCACAGTGCTTTACAGCCCTCTCTAAGTGGTTTAAAGAATCAGCATATTGTCCCCAACAATCTGGATCATCATTTTACCAACATTGAAAGGCTGAGCCAACTTTGAACCATTCAGAATCGAACTCCTGGAGTGGGCAGTGAGTTAGCCTGCAGTTCTGCATTCTAACCACTGCACCACCATGGCTCTTTTAATGATGGCATAATGATGGAATCGATATCCAAGTCTAGAGGCTGGGTTTTTCATGAGTTGAAAGTAATGTGATGTCATTGTCCATAGAGAGCATCTTCATTTCTCTATTGCCTCTAGTCCAAAAGTTTAATTTGTTTCAGTGCTTGATGAAAGACAGGCTCAGAAAATAAGTCACAGGAAGAGTTATTTAACATACCATCCAAAATTTGAGTTATCATCTCTTTTCTTTAAATTATTACATGGTAATAGAATTTTTGAGCTCATAGCTACTGACAGCTCTAGAAGTTTGAAGGTTCTTTCGAGTATTGATTCCCAAAAAATTCTGTAACTAGTTGGATTTTTATGAAGAAGAATTTGGTAGATGGTATTGCAAAAGTTCTTTGAAGGATAAGGTTCCATATACATTAATGCAGGGGTGTTAAACTTGTAGCGTCACGTTGCCGTCACATGACATTTCGTGGCAATTTTCCCATTTGTGGAGCTTGGGTAGGCATGGCCTCACATGACATATACAGCCTGCAGGCTGCCAGTTTGACACCCCTGACCTAATATAAATTAAGCCAAACTATATTGTTTTCTAATTGTGCTTCTTACTCTGCATGTTTTCTGTCCTTAATCTTCTGTTTTCTCTACTCTTGAAAGAACCTTAATGTTACGACTGAGTATTCTCATTATGTCAAGTACAATACTGAATCGTTATAATGTAGTGTAGATATTGACATATCTCTTTTATTGTTGCAGGAATGCTGATATTGACAGGGTACCTTGCATGGAGAAAGGGAGCAGAGCAATCAGTGCTACTTTACCAGACAACACCAGCTGGTCCACTCACCACCATATCTGGTCAGAAATCAAGAAAACAAAGCCATTTCCCATTATTTCTCTCTGAGGGAAGGCTGAAACCCTAGGGTGCCTTTGGGTCAGAAGACTGTAAGCACATCATGGACCCCTCAAAAGTACTCTCAGCATTCCGATGACCACGCCCCCTTCTCCCTAGACCTTTGGTTTTTTGCCGATGGAGGATTTTCCTCTGATTCTAAAGCCACATGGACCAATGTATGTACTTCTTTTTTCCCTCATAGACTTCAAGGTTCAAAAGTTGGACGATGAAATAGATCCCCCCCCCCCAAAAAAAAAAACCTGCTGTGGTTTTGCTGCTACATGAAGAATTGTGATTTGCATTGTATGGTTTTGGACCTATTCGCGTTGTAATGGGAGGTGGTTGAAGGGGCTATACTGGAGTATTGACACTTCAGAGTCATCTCTATCTCCTACCCATGATGCACTTTTAAATGAAGAGTTATTAGAATATTTTATTGGCTAATATACTTTTTCTGTGTTATTTTTACAAAGGCCACCTTTATCCATTTTAATGCCATATTTTCAGTGTTACACTTTTCTGGCTTTTAATTTTTATTTTTATTTTTTAATTTTGATTTGACAGATGTAAGAAGCAGCATGAATAGTTTATATTGTGGTTTTTCAAGAGACTGAATGCCAAGAGAACTCAGTAAATGTTTATTCCTCTCGGTTTTCTCTTTCAATTCCCCTAAAATAGAACCCCTTTTGGGAACAGAGCAAGAGTGTTGAACTAAAGACCAAAAAAAAAAAAAAAGGAAAAAAAGGATCCCCTCAAGGTGTAAACTATCTGGGGGAAATATTTGCTGGGTGTTATGAAAGACTTGGATGAAATTTCAACCCTGATGGTTTTGCAGTGATCCAGGAAGCCAGTGAGACAATCTCTCCAGATGTAAAGCTCTTTCATGATAATTAGAAAGGTATGGCCAAGCCAATGAAAACACAGGGGTAAAGTGAGAAGCAAGTCCCCATGATTTTGTTTCACTATTTGCTTTCTCCTGTCATGGTTAAAAGAAATGTGCAATCTGATTCTGTTGGTGGGTGGAGGATAACAGGGTAGGATTTACTTGTGTGCACTTGTATAGTTGTAGCCAAGAATCCAAAAGTACACTAGAGCACTGATTTGGTAAAACAATTGGGAAGTATCCCATTCTGGACAAAATACTTAAGGGGGGGAAATTGAGGGGAGGAAATACGTTCAAATCACCTTGTGATCCAGTGTAACTGTTTACTAACTTGAATAAAGCAATTGTTCACACAATAGTGATCAGAGTGCACCTTCACTATAAGGCTATTGTGCTTAGCAAAGGAGAAAACATTTGGGAAGATTGTGATTCAAGAGCTTGGGAGCAGGGTCTTAAATTAAAGCCAATTAAATCAGAACTTTGTAGCGATGGTGCACTGATGGTACTTTGTACATACTGTATTTCTATATTTTTCCTTTGTACAGATTCACTTAAGTCAAGCTACTGTTTTACAGGGGCTCCTTATTTATTAGGTCTGTGAAGGCTTGGAAAATTACACCCAACAAGCAAATTCACTTTGATTTTAAAAAAAAAATATGAGAAAAAAATAGATGTGTGGGAGGAAGGACAGAGGGTCAGTGGGATGAGCTCATGAACCCATGGATTCTCAAAATCTAACAAAGGCAAATTTCTATGGAAAATATAAAGCATTTTTAAGATGCTTCTTGTTCTTTTTTCTTCTCCCTGACTGGTGTCAGATTTAATAAAACAAAATAAATCTCCAAGTAAAAGTGTACTTAATTTTGCTGTCGTTTCCTTTCTAAATATATATCTATATATCAGAGCACAGAATGTCTTCATTTATTTCAGGAAGTCCACAGATAAAACCAATATGGTAAAAGTTAGTGTTAAATGTAAACTTTAAAAAAAGGATTTGGGTGGGATAAAGATGAAAAATAAACTTTTAAATACACTACACCCTGGGGTTGGCTCCAAGTAAATAGAAGGATCGAACTGTCTGCCTTAATTGCCAATGTCAAATTCAACGTTCAAATGATTTCTTCATTCTCTGACAGCCATTTGATTCCCACCCCTCCCGCCTTTCAGTGACCTTTTATCAAAAATGCTAATAATTCCTCATGTAACACATACACCTATGGTATACTTTTATATCATTCCTGAAAATATTTGCTTTGTATCTTAATAATTATTTTTAAGGAATCTGACAGATGCCCACACATGCTCCTTTCTTTATGGACTAACCGTCTGATGAATCCTACACAGAGCCCTTATTGCTGAATTCATAATGCTAACCCTAAGGCAGAGTAATCTTATGAAATATAATGGCATAGAAAAATGCAAATTAAATATAGGAATAACATCTATCCATATTATTATGGTTCATCATACACTCAGCCAGATGTTTAGACTGCATTTGGCATTTTTATCTACCTATCAAGTTCTTCCCAAAACCTGGGAAGAGGCAGATGTTGTTTGATGGTGTTAAAGATATTGTTGCAAGATGTAAGCTGTTCCAAGTCAAGCTGCCTTTTGCAATTCACTGATGGTGATTTTGTCAATACGATGGAGCTCAAGTGGAGCTCCAGATGTTTTGAGATTGCACCCAAGATGCTTACTACTATCGGTACTATCTTTGCTTTTTTGCCACAATTATTCTACTTCTTCTTGCAGGTCTTTGCATTTTGTGATTTTCACCATTTCTTTCTCTTCTATTTTGCTGTCTCCGGGTTCTGTCACATCCACTATGCAGACAGCAGAAGAGAAAAGAAAATCACAAAATAGATTATTATTATTATCATTAAATATAAAACTCAATCAAATGAACATTAAAAAATGCATGACAAATACCATTGACTGGTGCTAATGGTTGATACGGGTTGCTGCCCGTATTCTAGGTATCAACCAAGTACCTTCTTAAGATGTACGATGTTCTGAGCAGCACAGTTTTTTGCAGTTCCGCTTATGTTATTACAGGAAGCTGCAATTTCTTGATGTGTTTTATAAAATTCTTGGACATGGTTCCAAATGCCCCGATGATAATGGGTATCACTGTATTATTATTATTATATATACATTACTCATTAAGCATGAAACTCAGCCAACTGAATGTTCAAAAATGCATCACAAATACCATTGACTGGTGCTAATGGTTGATACAGGTTGCTGCCAGCAACCTAGGTATCAACCAAGTATCTTCTTAAAATATACGATGTTCTGAGCAGTGCAGTTTTTTGCAGTTCTGCTGGTGTTATTACAGGAAGCTGCAATTTGTTGATGTATCTTATAAAATTCTTGGACATGGTACCAAGTGCCCCAATGACAATGGGTATCACTGTTACATGTTTCATCCATAGCTGTGTACTTTCGATAGCCAGGTCGTGATATTTCGTGATTTTTTTTCTAGTTCTTTTTCCTTTACTCTGGCATCTCCTGGTACAGGAATATCAATAAATTGTACGCTTTGGCCCTCTACAACCGTGATGTCTAGCATGTTGTGTTCCAAATGACAATCCGTCTGCATTCGAAAGTCCCACAAGATCTTCACCTTCTCATTTTCGATAACATTTTCCACTTTATGTTCCCATGACTTTCTGGATATAGGCAAATTATATTTTTTACATAATGACCAGTGGATTAATTTAGCAACTTGGTCATGTCTAGCTTTGTAATCAGTTTGTGCGATTTTGCTGCATTCACAAATTAAACATGAAACAGTTTCGACTTTGTTGTTGCAAAGTGGGCAGTTTGGATTGTCAGTGGATTTTGTATCTTTGCTTTCATGGCATTAGTTTGTAATGCTTGTTCTTGAGAAGCCAGTATTAAACCTTCCGTTTCTTGATGGTTCCCATCTTAAGCCATGTCCATGTCAAGTTGTCATCACATTTTCCTTCAACGTTTTCAAGTGCTGTCCATGCAGAGCTTTGGTTTTCCATCTATTTAATCTGTCATCCAGCTGTTTTTCCTCATATTCTGCCTTTGTTTCTGTTGTTTTTCCTCATATTCTGCCTTTGTTTCTGTTGTTTTTATACTCTTCTCCATTTTCACAGCCTGCAGAAATTTTTCTGTACTTTGGTTCACATAATCATTCAAACTTCACTTTTCTTCTTCTACAGTTTGATGGATTTGCAATAGCCCTCTGCCCCATATTTTTCTTGGCAGATACAACCTGTCAATGTAACTTCATAAATGTAAAGCACGGTACATATTGAAACGTTTGTATCTTTGCCAGTCCAGGTTTTCCAGTTCAGCCAAAGTCCAGTTGATTGACTTTTTATTTTAGATATATAGAGATAGAGATTTAGAGATAGATGATAGATAGATAGATAGATAGATAGATAGATAGATAGATAGATAGATAGATAGATGATAGATAGATAGATAGATTGATAGATTGATAGATGATAGATGATAGATGATAGATGATAGATGATAGATAGATAGATGATAGATGTAGAGGTAGATGATAGATAGATAGATGATAGATAGATAAATAGATAGATAGATAGATGATAGATAGATAGATAGATAGATGATAGATAGATAGATAGATAGATAGATAGATAGATAGATAGATGATAGATAGATAGATAGATAGATAGATAGATAGATAGATAGATGTAGAGAGAGAGAGAGAGAGATAGGGAGGGAGGGAGGGAGGGAGGGAGGGGGAACTCAAGAATTAAAAGTCTATTTTATAAATGGAATCTCCTCTGACTACATCTTTTAAAGATATTTACATTCTCATAGGTAAAATGGGAAAACTTAAGAACATACCACCTTATTCAGTTATACTTTAAGCAAATTGCTAGTAAAATCTATGGTGGGAGCCATTGCTTTTATATTTCTGGATAGTATGTGAACTGGAAATTCCTGCTGCCTGGTGTTATTTAGGACAGCTAGGCTGCCCTTAAGCTTGGTCTTTCAGTTCCTGAGCCCTGGAATGATATAGTGATAGTTGTTAGCTCATTATAACTTTCACTAAGTATGCACAGTATTTCATGCAGTTGGCTCCGGTCTTATTCCTTTGCCTGAACCTTAAGGAAGCTGGAGTACTTCTCAGCTAAAACATCATGGCAAGGGAAACACCAGTTTGTCTATCAGCCAAAAAGGAAATTCTGGAACAGGAAGTTGAAGGTCAACACTCTTTCCTTATTCATTGGCTAAGAAACTAAAAACTACTAGAACAGCAAACCAGAGAGGTTATCTCAGGCTCTAATATTTGTATCCCTTTTGCCTCCCTAGTCCTTTTACTTTCGCATTTTAACTGATTTCTTTAATGCATATATAGCAAGAATAGTAGTTAAGGTAAAATATTAATATTATAAGATGGGCATTCGATACTCAAAACCTCAACAAATCAGAAAGCTATGCATTGTAGCAATCTTTTGTCTTACATTATCTGCTCCGGCCACAAGTTTGTTACTACAAGCATAAAGTAAGGTTTAAGAATTAAAATATTGGTGTTGGTTTTATATTTCTACCTGCATGTTTGAGAGAGAATATGACAGGAATCAAAGTTGACAGCAAAAATTGGCAAAGCCCAAAAGCATTTGTATATCGTTAATATTGAGTGGTTGGCTGCATGTTTCAAGCCAAAATAGATTGTACTTTAGTTAGATCCATCTGCAATTCTTTTGAGGAAAGTGATATTCCAAATACCGAAAGGCAGATCAAAGTCACATTTCTGTAGATTAGGTAGAGTTGTAGTCACAAAGACACTGCAAGACCGACTAACACCTGTTTCGTGTGGACAGCATGGTCCTTACCGAAAATATTGTCCAAATACGGTATGAAAAAGAAGATCAAACTTTTATGGAAAATAGTCATAAAATGCAAAAAGATTATGTATGCAAACATGAGCTTTTGGACTGGCTTCAGAAGGCTTATTTGCTTACCAAGTTGGGGGATGAATAGAATAATCCCTAAATTAAAAACAATAATCCTTAAAATAATCATAGGTGCCTCCCAAACATGGGGCAACCAAGGTTCCAGTTTTTATAGCTTTGTGAAAGTTTGCCAAAGTGAATACTAATATAAGATTTTAAAGATTAAAAGAAAATAAATCAGAACAACTTGAAGTGTATCTTAAAATAGACTGAAAGCCAATGCAGCATTCACATTATAGATGTTATATGACATTAATGTCATCAGAGTGATAAAAAGATTAGCAGTCATTTCCAGAGCAATTTGTGACGATAGAGTGTATCTTCTCAAAAGAGACAAACATTTTCACCCTTGGGTTAGAGAAGTATGAAAAAGAAAAGGAATTGTTTTGAATTACATGTAGATTTATGTCTCATTTTCTGACCTTTCTTGCCACGGATGTTAAGTGAATCACTGCAATTGTTGAGTTAATAACATAGTTGTTAAGTGAATCTGGCTTCCCCGTTGACTCTGCTTGTCAGAAGATCACAAAAGTTAATCACATGACTCCGGGACACTGCAACCGTCATAAATATGAGTCAATTGTCAAGCATCTGAATTTTGATCACATGGCCATGGGAATGCTGCAACAGTCATAAGTGAGAAAACTGGTCATAAGTGCCTTTTTTCAGTGCAGTTGTAAGTTCAAATGATCATTAAACAAGCAGTTGTAAATCGAGGACTACCTGTACAACATGCTGAAATAGTCTATCCTGGTAGTAATAGCTTGATTCCATTGTCAAGTCTTCTCACTCCTGAGTGGATACAACTGACATACTAGCTGAAACTGGGCAAAGGATCTGCAACAGCACACCTAGCAACACTTGTAAGCACGGGACACAATATCCAAGTTACGGGTCTGGCCTTTCAGATGGAGTGTCGCTTCATAGAGAGGTATAATCCGAGAAAATGGAGGACCAGGTGGTGTTTGAACAGAGAACATCTCTGTCTTCTCAGGGTTCAACGCCTACCTGTTTTGTTCCATCCAGACCAACAGCCTCCAAGCAACAGGTCAACAGACATCAACTGTTCAGCTTGGCTTGTGATGATAGCAATATCAATAGCACTTAGATTTATATACCGCTTCACAGTGGTTTATAACCCTCCATAAGAGGTTTACAGAGCCAACATATTGCCCACAAAAATTTAGGTCCTCGTTTTACTGATCTCAGAAAGATGGACAGATGGAGTCAACCTCGAGCCATTCAAGATTGAACTGCTGGCGGTGGCAGAATTCGCCTGCAATACTGCATTCTAATCTCTGCGCTACCCCAGCCCTCATATGATGAGGTCTGACTAGTTGATATCAGTATTTTATAATACTTCAGACCAAACGGATGGGTAGCCTTAAAACATATTAAAAAATAAAGTGGAGGTTGGGGGAAATCAATATGTACAGAACTCTTGAAATAAGCATTAGCTGAGTCAATCTTCCCTCATCTGTCATGGTATGGGGAATGACCTTGAGGGTGAGGGGAAGAGATGCTGCCTAAAGAATAATCAGATAAAAGGGGAAAGAAGCCCACAACTGCTTAATGGGCAAAGAAAGAAATGTAAAAAGGATTTGCCCTAACATCATTGTGCTAAACGTTATGGCAGGAGGCACTTATGAAATTAAATTGACATAGTTTTCCAAGTTTGACTGTTCTGAAGAGAAGGAGTGGAGAAATTGCAACTTAGTTCTGATATTGGAGCAGGAACTTGATCCATAATCAGAAGGTTGTCAGAGGATCTGTAAGCACTATTTAACTCTGGAACCCGATCATAGTGTAGTAGGGAGTAAAATACACAGAATTTGCTATCAAGGATTTTTTTCTGGGCTCAGTTATCAAATTCCCAGTCTTTTCACATTCTCGTTCCCCAGCAAATAGAAGATTTGATACATGGCTTGGTTTCAGAGAATTAGGAAGCCATACATACTAAGAAGTTCTGTTTCTGTCAACACATAGAAAATTTCATACATAAAACATACACACATAAACTTACTTAAATCTTAATATTTTTAAGTTAATGAAATTAACCTGCTTTTTCTTAGCCTTGACGTTCTCTACCACGAACAACAGAATAAAAGAATTGAAAGAGACCTTAGAAGTCTTCCAGTGCAGCCCCGCACTGAAGTAGGAGACTCCATGCCATTTCAACAAATGATTGTCCAATCTCTTCTTAAAAACCTCCAATGTTGGAGTACCCACAACTTCTGGATGCAAATTGTTCCACTGATTAATTGTTCTAACTGTCAAGAAATTTTAACTTGCTTCTCTCCTTGGATAATTTCCATCAATTCCGCCGATTCTTGTCCTGCCTTCAAGTGCTTTGGAGAATAGCTTGACTCCTTTTTCTTTGTGGCAGCCCCTAAGACATTGGAACACTGCTATCATGTCACCCCTAGTCCTTTTTCCATTAAAGTAGACGCACCCAATTCCTGCAACCATTCAATTCCTGCCTCCAATCTCCTAATCATCTTTATTGCTCTTCTCTGCACACTTTGCTTTGCCAGAGCTTCAACCTATATAAGAATCATCCACAAATTATCATTAATATTGGCTTCCATCATTTATTGTAGTTTTGGTCAATGAAGGTTAGTAGATAATGATCAGACTAAGTTACCAGCCTTAGCTGCTTTCATGCCATCTCAGCATTCCCTGTTATACTGAGAACAAAATACCCATGTATTTTGGCACATGTTGGCCAGTATGCCACAAGCATAACTAAACCCACATTTTACCCTTAGCATGCTCATGCCGGTCTAGGAAAGCCAGGATCTCTAACCCAGTGGTTCTCACTGCATCGAATGACCCTTTCACAGGAGTCGCCTAAGACCATCGGAAAACACATATTTTCGATGGTCTTAGGAACCGAGACACCAATTTTATGGTTGGGGGTCACCACAACATGAGAAACTGTATTAAAGGGTCGCGGCATTGGGAAGGTTGAGAACCACTGCTCTAACCTAAAGACGTCTTCACAAGCAACATAATATTGGCAATATATTTTTAAATTCATTTTTGTTGTAATTTTACTTCCCGGGAGAAATGCTCATGGAATATGTTTTGGTGTGGAATAACTTGGCCAATCTCAGGTGTTACATGTCTTGACTTGCACCTGACAGCACTGGGCTACTGAACAAGATTCCAGTTGTGTGGTCCCCAGGGGCACAATTTTTATTGACATATATGGATGATGTGCTGCAAACCAAATGGACTACACTGCTGAATCAAAGGATTTTTTTCCAGATTGGGAAGACAGCAGATAGGTGAGCAATGAAACACATATTTCTGAGCATGTGTCCCATAAGGACATGACTAAATGCAGTGGGAATGTGCCTAAGCCTATCCCAGCATCTCACTGTTTCAGTGCTTCCAGAAGTTGGGTCAGCGTCAGTGGTGGTATTCAGCCACTTCTGGCAGGTTCTGGAGAACTGGTAGTGGAAATGTTGAGTAGTTCAGAGAACTGGCAAATACCACCTCTGACTGGCCCCGCCCCCATCTATTCGCTGCCTCCAAAGTCTTAGCTGATCGAGTCTCAGCTGATCAGCTGGGTCTTCTTTTGTTGCCCTACACAGGAGAACGGAGCTGGAAAGCAGGTTAGTGGAATGGGGAGGGAATGGGGATTTTGCAGTATCCTTCCCCTGCTGTGCCCACCAAACCATGCCCACACAACCGGTAGTAAAAAATGTTCAATCCCCCCACTGCTCAGCTTGGTTCAGGCTGTTGTCTTCTCTCAAACCTGACTCCATTATTATTTAAAGAGAAAAACCAGGAACAAGTACCATGGATCTGCAGTAGAGCAGGCCAATATGTCAATAAAAAACAGAAAGAGAAAGAAGGGAGAAGAGAGGAGGGAAGAAATAGCAGCAAATAAATGACCTGACTAGCCTCAGTCAATCTCCCCACATTTAATAAGCTGAGCAACCAGGAGGTCTAGAATATACTTCAAGTGGCAGCATATCACAATGGTGCCATTTGCTGCTGTGCTTCAGGCAAGAAACATTCTGGAGTGGTCCTGCCATGTTGCTTTTATCCAGTCTCTCTCGTCCCATGGCTGCCAAATAAGAATCAAAGCCAGTGGTTGCATGTGCCATTGTATCATTTTACTACTTCTCCTGTGTTGTTATACCCCACTTCATTCATTGCGATGACCTTGTACAAAATGAAGCTCATTGTAATCTCCATAATAATTCTGTAGAGAAAATCTTGGGCTTCTGCCTCTTTACATACAATAGAAAGGAATCTTATTGGGTATGAGCCAGGTCTGATCTTGCTGGGCAGATAAGCAGCTAAATATAAAAATAATCAAGTCTTTTGCATTTCTTTCCAGCGGGCTTGTGGCCAATCCCATTTTGCCCACCAACTGTATGCAAGTCCATGTGTACACAGAAGGCATTTGTCAGAGATGTGTCATAAACACAGAATATTCATGCATTATTGCATCAACAATTTGGAGAATGCCTCTTTAATTTCTAAGGAGAGAATAATTGCATCAGATTTGCAACTGTCAGGTAATGTTTAGCTAATGCTTCAATTACTTCAGATTGGTACATAACACTTTAAAATACTTACAGCAAAATAAACAACATTGATGTTTCAGAAAAATGAAATCGCACTTTATGTGTATACTTAGTACATACACTTCCGCATTTGGGCATATATGTTTGTGTGTGTGTGTGTGTGTGTGTGTGTGCGTGTGTGATTAGTACATGGACTAATCTGTAGCCTCTGCAGCTCTAAAGGGCACTTTACTTTGATAGAGGCCTTGGTGCTGCTTGGAAAGTGACACAACACAAAATAAAAGCCAGCCTATTGCAGCCTCACAGCTTCAGTGGGGTTTTTGCACACATATTTTATATTGGAGGCATGGAAGCAGAGTATCTTGCTTTTCTACTCTGTATTGAAGTACAGAGTTCCTGTACCCAGAACTAGAGTAGCTCCGCAAAGCACAGACATGCTAATTTAACCTATATAGCGATGGCTGGGCTCCAGGTGAGGGAAAAGTAGAAAATCAGAGTGAATCCTGGTAACTGAGATAGATTTTTGTCCACTGAGAAGAGTAACCGCTGGCACCAATTCATAGCTATAAATGGTCCTTCTCCCAACAGAAATATAGCATTCTGTTTTTCCTGAAGCATTCTCTGAAATAGCTGGATCAATCGGGGAGGAGGGGTAGCATTTCCAGAACTACTATCCTGCCCTGAAGCAGTGAGGCACATATTTCTATTTGAAACATGGAAAAGACGGAGGTGAACAAAACAGAGACTGTCACTGGTGCTTGTTTGTATTAAATATTTTGTCAGGAAGAGGGCAGGCGACTGTTCTGTTCTCAATTCAGAATTATCTTTGTGGTCAGACGATCATGGCTTATTTCAGTGTCAGCTCTCCTGTAAGGAACAGAAGGAGGAGAACAAGACTCAGCTTCTATCTAATGAGTAGAATGTTTAGTATCAAATTACAATGTTGGACAACATGAGTAACATTGCTTTGATAGGAAGGGAAAGAAAATACATAATACAGTATATAGTTCAAATTATTTTTCAGTAGTGGCCTTCAGACTGCAGAATAAATTTTCCCCAGAGATATGCCTGTCCCAACCCTTGTTATATTCTTGGTGGCCCTTAAAACCATTTTATTTTGGTGAACTTTTGGTCATAGTTTGATGGTGAACAGCCATCTCAATGTAGTGGGTTGTTTCCTTACTGTCTGATGTTGCATTTGACATTATTCTGTTCTCTCCTATTACGACAGGGTCTTTCAGATTGTGATGGCTAACAAATATCACAAAACAAAAATAAATACATACTGGTACTCGTTTCAATGAAGGAGGGGCATGAGCAAGCTTTAATACATTTATACATTCATTTTTTTAAAATCGGCTCTATTTTAAAAGACCCTTGGCAGTACACAAATTGGCTGTCTTTAAGAGTCTCAATATTTGAATATAAATTCACATTCAATAAAAACACTTAAGACAATTTCAGACATCTTAAGCATCTTCACACATCTTTTTCCCCCCTAATGCATCACGTTCTTTGGGGAATAATGGAGAAATCGTGGCCATTATTAGAATCCCTAGCCATAATGACCTAGCATAAAATGGATTTGTCTATGGAGATTCTCAATCATCCAGGTCATGGTTGTCTCAAAGGTGCTTTTTCAAGAGGCAACTGGACTTTTTTTTTTTTTTGAAGACATTTTGCTTCTCCTCCAAGAAGCTTCTTCAGTTCTGACTCTGGCATAAAATGGATTATAATGTGGCTAAGTGGACATTTAACCTTTGACACCTGCATCCCACAAACTTTTAGTTCTGCTTCAAAATTAACAACAAATTAATAAGAAAGATAGACTGACGTGAACACTGGACAAAGACAATGCTAAGAAAATATCACATTGAAGTGGCTAGATGGTCAAAGGAATGTGCAAAATGATTATACAAAGTCTTGGGTAAAGGAAACAGCAAATAAGGACTAGTCAGTGTATCTGGAAAAGAAATAGGGCTCAGAGGCTTCTACCGAGGAGGAGGAGAGACAAAAGCTCAATTCACACATAAAATTCTTCTTATACTGTCTTCTGTATTTTTTTTCTCTTTAGACACAGTTAATGGGAAGGGGATAAAAATAATCCCAGCAGTGGCTTATTATCGGAACCTATGTCCTATATGCAATCCAGGGAAGCAGACAAGCAGCACTTGCTGTCCTGTTTTCAAGTATTTATCCACCTATTTATTCAATTTATATAGCAGCTCATCTCACATTTATGATTCTGGGCAGCTCATAGCAATTAAAAACAATGTAAACCATTTTTAAAATCAGTAAATAAATAATACATAACCAAGGCTCAGTTGTATGTTTCAAAAGACTGTTAAGTGATGGTGATTTTCAAAATGAAGAAAATGTGTGTGGGGGGGTTACATTCAAACCTGGCCTTCATTTTGGTAGGTCCATTCAAGAAGGGCACTCAAGAAAGAACTTGATGTATTTTCTCTTCTGAATTGACTTAGTCAATGACATAACCCGACCAGTGGTGGGATCCTACTGTTTTAACAACCAGTTTGGTGATATGCGCGTGTGCGGTTTTAAGAAAAAAGAACCACATTACCGTTGGGGAGGAAAACAGCTGAGGTGCAGCAAACTGCTCTGCCAGGCAACCCAGCTGAGACGATATAGGTGAGTTAAGCGCATGGGTGGACAGGTGGCCCACTTCATTGTTGGAAAGAACCGGTTCACTCCCAGCTGATGGTCGGAGCTACCGATCTGCCCGAACTGGTCCAATCCGGTAGAATCCCACCCCTGAACCCGACTCTGTTGGATAGGCAGCTGCAAAGCGTTGATTAAATTCAGCTTTACTAATTGAGTTTTATTCAGCTTTTAATATAATATCGTTGGTAACCAATATGAGAAGTTTGACCACCATGGAAAGTCAGAATTTTCTCTCCAGAATGAGATCCTTTGAATTGGTTCTGTTTTAGGATCCATGAATGTTGCTGAAAGTATATCTTTCACTGTAAGAAGACAAAAACCCATATAGTTGAAAAAAATATATAACACATTTCCTGTGCTAGGGAAAAATTCAGGGGGGTGGGGGTGGGGGAGAGAATCATGCTTTTGTTCCAAGATTTGATTGAATGAATTAAACCAGCACAAAACGGCTGCTGTAATTTTGGCTTTCTGCCCCAGACATCAGATTTCTTTTAATTTCTTTTCTTTCTTTCTTTTTTTTACAAAAGTAAATTAATTGTAAAGCAGCAAATAACATTAAGGAACGAACACAATACCATTTCCCTCTTATTTTATTACTGGTTTTTAAACACAGAGAACCACACATTATATAAATAATTACATTGAGCCAGCCTAAAAACTAGGAAAGCAACAAGATATTTTCCTCCCTATCGATCCTTTCAGGATGGTTGGAGCAGAGGGATATTTTTTTTTTCATAAAGATTTAATTCACTTTTCCTCTTCTTTCCTTACCATATTTCTTTTAAAAAAGCTTTTAAATCTAACTGCAGCCCACTTTATCCTGCCTCTTTGTGAAATGCTAAGCCACTGGTAAGGCTTTCCTTTCGTGGTGTAACTTTCCAGAAACTGTATATCTGCATAGCAACTTCACTGCAGGGAGCTTATGCCAAGAGATCAAATATCAAAAAGAACTCAATAGAACTCCAAATCTGAGCTTGTGCTTCAAACTTCTGCCCTTGGTTTTTGAGGCGTCTATGTCTTGGAGATGTTGTTCAACAAAGTGTCAGTCGGGCGGTTTTAAAACAGCAGAAGTCCCACCAGCCCTTCTCCGGTTGGGAATGGGAGAGGCTACCCTCGCCTGTAGAGGTCGACCAATGGAAAACAAAGCTTGCCTTTTTCCCATCCTCACCCTTTCCAGCCCCCTCGCCCCTCTTGTCTGCTTCTGACTGAAACCCGAGCCTGGATCCTGAGGCAGTGTCCAGATTACAGATTGTTGACTCAGATTGAGCACTGAAATCTGAGTTGATGGGCCAGCCCTGTAGGAGAAGGTGAAAGCCAAGCTAGAGATCATGTATCCGCTGGGAGTTTGCCTTTTTCAAATCATAAACTTCCTTCCCTTCCCTTCCCTTTCTTTTCCTCTCCTTTCCCCGGTCCCTTTTTTCCTTTCCCCTTCCCCTTTCCGCTTATTCCCCTTCCCAAACTCCCTGCTACTATTCATATAGTATCATAAATCAAGACCACTAACGAATAGGAGCACCGTCCCATAGGGAGAGACAAGCGTTTTCTTTATCTTTAATGAACAAACGACCTTGAGCAGAATCAATGGTCATCTCTTGAGCTGAAAGGATGAAAAATATGAGCAGCGAAGTCTAATCATTTGGAGGATATTTCCCATCAGCCAGGAGAGATTCTTTAGTGAGTGGATGTCATGATCTGGAGTTTCTGGCTCTCCATTTTACATGGAATTTGTTAAAAGAAAGCATGACATGGCTCCTTTGCGGCTCTCCTTCCTCGCCACCACCTCCTTTTTTTGGCATGTTTCCTTCTTTTTCTTGGCATTTGATTTCATCCATCCTTCAGACGCTTTCATGCCTTGGTAATTTATGTGCAAGATTTTTCCAAGCCTCCAAATGTTTTTTCCATTCGGCAAACCTTCTCCTGAAACCTCTACAGAATGTAACTGTAGAGCTTAAAGGTAGTCAAAAACATGAATTTTGAAGGATAATATAAAGATGCTTCTAATGCTTACTAATCCTGAATAAAAATTACTGGTTTGTAGACAAAAGCATTGTTGTTTCTTTCCATAATCCCACATTGTTATATTATAGTGATGGCTAACCTTTTTGTCGTTCTATGCCAAAAATGCGAGCGTGTGCACACAATAGCACACGTGCATGCCGGCACCCATAATGCAAAGTGCGCCCCCACATGCCCACAACCCCCCACACGCTCCCCACTGCTTGCCTCCAAGCTGAGCTTGGTAATTCCTCCGGGGGAGGCCATATTCACCCTCCCTAAGCTCAAGGAAAGCCTCCGGATCCTGGGGAGGGCAAAAACAACCTCCCCCAGGCCACCAGAGGCTCTCCGGGAGCCCGAAAAGGATAATTTCTGAACTTCCCTGTTTTTCTCTCTCCCTCTTTTCGACTTATGACCACAATTGAGCCCAAACTTTCTGTTGCTAAGTGAGACAGTTATTGAGTTTCCCCCTTTTTTCTTGTTGGCTTCCTCATCAACTTTGCTTGTCAGAAGGTCACAAAAGGTGATGACATGACCTGAGACACTGAGACCATCATAAATACATGCCAGGTGCCAATCGTATGAATGTTTATCACATCACCATGAGGGATGCTGCAACAGTCATAACAAGGATGAAATCCAGCAGGTTCTGACAGGTTCTGGAGAACCGGTAGGGGAAATTTTGAGTAGTTCGGAGAACCAGTAGAGGAAATTTTGAGTAGTTCGGAGAACCGGTAGGGGAAATTTTGAGTAGTTCGGAGAACCGGTAAATACCACCTCTGCCTAGTCTCAGAGTGGGGTGGGAATGGAGATTTTGCAGTATCCTTCCCCTGCCACGCCTACCAAGCCATGCCCACCAAGCCACACCCACAGAACCTGTAGTAAAAAATTTTGAATTTCACCACTGAGTCATACTGTAAGTCTGAAAAACTCCCCCCTCACTTTTTTCAATGCCATTGTAATTTCAAATGGTCACCAAATGAACTGTTGTAAGTCAAGAACTAGCAATAGCAATAGCACTTAGACTTATATGCCACTTCACAGTATTTTACAGCCCTCTCTAAGTGGTTTCCAGAGTCACCCTATTGCCCCCAACAATTTGGATCCTTGTTTTACCGACCTTGAAAGTTTTGAAGGCTGACTCAACTTTGAACCATTCAGAATCGAACTCCTGGAGTGAGAAGTGAGTTAGCCTGCCCTGCGGTATTGCATTCCTCATTTTACCAACCTCACAAGGGTGGGAGGCTGAGTCAACCTTGAGCCTGGTGAGATTTGAACTGCCAAATCACAGGCAGCCGGCAGGCAGCAGAAATAGCCTGCCGTACTGCATTCTAACCACTCTGCCACCACAGCTCTACCTATATACTAATAATGAACTTTTCTATTATGTATCCCAAAAGCACCATCCATGCACAGGCATCTTTAAACACAAATGCATACAATGCCAAGGGGGGAATGGGTGGGAAATCATTAAAGTGGACTATTCCAGAGAAGATCACGGCTGCTAATAGATAAGATTGGAATGCTGCAACGTCTTGCTACAGTGTCTACTTGGCCCTTTAAATCTGAAAAGTGTAAGTACTGCTTTTAGTAGCATTTGTGCAATTCATCACGTCTGTGTCCAAACCATTGCAAAAATTGGCCAAAGAACTCAGAAAAGAATCTTGTCAGTCCCTCTTTATGGTTATTTTTTTACATCACCTTTTATTTCATCCCACATGGATGATCTCTGACCATCGGTGAAAACATTTCCCATTATTACATTTGTAATATAGAAGGAAATTTGCTCTTTCTAGTATAACATTTCATTTTTCAGGCTGTTACTCATCCTTTCCAATGACTGTGATATTTTCTCTGGAGATACACGTCATCCATGCTAATAGCAAGTTTTCTCCATAATCAGGACTCTTTGGCTCAATTAACTAATTGCTCGTTACTTTACCAAACAAAATGTATCCACAGATGGGATGAAGTCAGTGAGGAGTGCTGTCTGTGCAGATATCAAACAATGGGGAAGCTAATCGCATGGGATAAAGTTAAACCATCCTGCATACCTGGGGATAGAACTGAGGCCCAAACAGCAGCAGCAAGGAAAAGTGCATCTTCAAACATAGTGGCTCTTTGAGAGAAGAAGGGGTCAAGTTATTTTCCAAGGCACCTGAAGACCAGACAAGGAATAATGGATGAAAACTGACCAAGGAGAGATTAAACCTAGACATTTTTTAACAGTGAGAACAATCAACCAATGGAACAGCTTGCTTTCAGAAGTTCTGGGAGCTTCATCAATGGAAGCTTTCAAGAGGAGACAGGACTGCCATTTTTCAGAAATGGTGTAGGGTCTCCTGCTTGGGTGGGGGATGGGGTGGACTAGGTGACCTACAAGGTTCCTTCCAACTCTGTTAATCTGTAAGATTATTTTTTTTCAAAAAGCAGAGCCCAGCTTCTTTGCTTCTTCCCACTGATTTTCCCTTTACCCTTATGGATCCCAAAATGTATTGCTTGCGAGAAACAAGGGTAGTTCAAGAAACGCAAGTAGCGTTTCTTAAAGAGTGCAGCAGGCTTTACTCTCACTTTGTTCTCGACAAAATCCTTAACTTGCAAGAATGGTCCAGACTGTTGCAACCTCGGCACTCTCACCACCTCCTCGATCCAGCTGGTGGTAAGCACAAACAAGCCTCCACACGCTCCCCCCCCCCACGGCATACTGGAGGGGGGAGAAGATGAGCTCAGGTGCCTGCCAGACCCAGAGTGAGGGGGGAGGCCTTCGTCGGAGGCTGCTTAGCCAGGCTGCCATTAAAGTGCTCTGCAAATAGCACAGCAACGCAGCCGAGGCTAGCACATTGCCTCAATGGGCTAATTAGTCTCTCAGACCTTCTGCTCTCCTGGAAAGCCCAGCCTTGCTAGACAGCATGGCATGCTGTGCGTCTGGTGTCAAGTGGCCCGGTTCCACATCTGTGGTGTCGGCTTTGGGTTGGCCTGGCGGGCTCTCATTTGGCCCATAAACGGAAGCATCTGTTGGGGTTATGGCTAGCTTGCTGGCATCTTTCAGGAAGGGTGAGGCCCTGCCTGATGCATTTACTAGTCAATCAGTTCTAATCAGGAGGAGTTTGGGAAAGCAGGGGGGGGGGAAAACAATTCAGTCCATCCAGCAAAGCACCTTATGAAATATGACACCCCGAAGTTTGGAAGGGGGATGAAAAAACCCAAGGATTGTGGAATGGCAACTCCAAAAGGATCTTTCTGGGAGAGGGGGCGGTTTAGAAATCCAAGAAATCCAAATAAAAAAATAAATCTCTTCATCCCATCCCAGTGCAGAATCGGCCATATAATTATCCTTCAACAGAGCAAAATGCGGTGAGAGCACTTAGTATCTTCATGATTGCAGAGGAAAGGAAGGATTAAGTTATGGTGGGGGTTGGGGGAGAACTACTGGGGAAATAGCTGGTTGTGTTACAAAGGGATCCCATCACTATGAGGTGCTGGAACTAAGCAACTGGATTCCCCAAGGAAGGCAGTGGCTCCTCCTCCTAGAGTAGGGGTGTCCAAACTTGGCAACTTTAAGACTTGTGGACTTCAACTCCCAGAATTCCCCAACCAGCAGAGCTGGCTGAGGAATTCTGGGAGTTGAAGTCCACAAGTCTTAAAGTTGCCAAGTTTGGACACCCCTGCCCTAGAGTGCCTGAGACCCTGCTTAGGGCCAGCGCATAGCTGGAAGGTTGGCAGCTCTCGGGAGCTGTAGACTGATGGAGAGGTGGATTGCCTCCCTCCCTCTCTTTCTTAGCTTTTTAAGCTACTTGAGGTCACTGGAAACTCTCGGCAGGCATTAATATAACACAGCATTAAATGGTAAAATACAGTCAGTCCTCAACTTACGACTGCAATTGAGCCCAACATTTCTGTTGCTAAGCGAGACAGTTGTTAAGTGGGTTTTCCCACATTTTAGGACCTTTCTTGCCACAGCTGTTAAGTGTATCACTGCAGTTGTTAAGTTAGCAACACTGGTTAAGCAAATCTGGTTTCCCCATTAAGTTTGCTTGTCAGAAGGTCGCAAAAGGGGGAAATCCACGACCTGTGGGACATAAGTATGAGCCAGTTGCCAAGCACCCAGATCCTAGGACGGTGCTGCAATGCTTGTAAGTGTGAAAAATGTAGCCATAAATCACTTTTTTCAGTGGTGTAACTTTGAATGGTCACTAAACAAATGGTCGTAAGTTGAGGGCCACCTGTACAGGAGAGGTGGGGAGAGGGAGAGAAAGAACAGTAATGTCCCCCCCCAAAAAAACCACATCAGAATCTGACAAACCAATCACAGCACAAGGGATCTGCCCACTCATTCTAGCCCAAGGCCCATGGAAGAATTGGGGATTTTTTTGGTTTAAGTGGAGGTCAGGCTCCAAGTGGATCTCTGGAAGATATTGTGCTACAAGAGAGAAGGTCTGCTGCTTGGGTCCTATTGGGTGATCTGGTTTGATCAATGATGTTTCAAGGTGGGATTTATCTCAAAGGTCATTTGAAGGTGAGAAAGGAATGGAAAGAGTTGTTGGGAGGGAAGAAGATACGTTCATTGTCTCCCTGCCGTTGTCAACCTTGAAGGACAATTTGCCAATGGATTTTTAAAAGACAGTAACCTCATGTTCACATGTTGTCTTCTTTATGGGTGAAATTACCTTTGGAACAAACCCAAAGAACACTGGAGCCAATGCAGGATTGTTTTCCTAAACCATTCTCATTACTGCTAGAGCCATTGATTTAAAAATCATCATTGCGTGGTTCAAATTCCAATTCTTGTCTCCATCTCGCCAGACTTCCCACTCCACCCATGATACCACCTGTGCACCAGCAAGGTCTCTGACCTTCTCCCTTGCCAAACAGCCTCACTAAAGGAGAGAGTGGACCACGTCATATCCTCACGGTGGATTTAGAGTATTCACTCAACCATCATGGTGGCAGTAGAACCTCATTACTAGTCTCTCGGCATAAACATGGCCTTGTTTTATGGATACTGCTTACTGAAAGCATATGGTAGCCATCTACTTTCATGTTGCAGGTCCACAAAATTGCCACGAGGGCCATCATGTCTTCACACTTATGTCTCAACTGGCGGAGAGATGTTCTGGAATAAAGACTAATTGATAAAGTTCTGGTCCTTAGAATATGTAATCAAGGAAGACTTCACCTGGTATGTGTTTCCTGGGGAGGCACAGAACCATTTTGAAATATATGCCAACATTGCAATGCCAATGGTAATGATAACACCTATAGCAGTGTTTCTCAACCTTGGCAACATTAACATGGGTGGATAAGAGACACGAATTCTCGGCGTTCAACCAAAGGTCCAGGAGGCAACTGGACTTTCTTGCTTTTTCTTTGAAGACATTTCGCTTCTCATCCAAGCAGCTTGACAGGATAGTGGGGAATGGAAGGATTTATATTCCTTGCAGACAGCTGGTCATTTGCATCCTTTTAGAGGGTTGTTGAAGCACTTGGAGGTTTATATGTGTCCTCAGGGTCACCTGAGTATTGCTCCTGATTCCTGTAGTCTGCAATTTTTCCTCTGGAAATTCATTCCTACTCCCACACCATTCAAAGGGTGTTCATCCCAAATTGTATAGCTAAAAGTCCGTAGAGATTCTCAGTCACCCAAATCATGGTTGTCCCAAAGGTGCTTTTTCTGGAGGCAACTGGACTTTCTGGTTTTTTTCTTTGAGGACATTTCGCTTTTCATCCAAGAAGTTTTTTTTTTTTTGCAGACTATAGGAACCGGAAGCAATACTCAGGTGACCCTGAGGACACAGATAAACCTCCAAGGGCTTCAATGACCCTCTAAAAGGATGCAGATTGTCTGCAAGGAATATAACCCTTCCATTCCCCACTACTCTGTCAGAGCTGAAGAAGCTGTTTGGATGAGAAGCAAAACATCTTCAAAGAAAACCCAGAAAGTCCAGTTGCCTCCTGAAAAAAGCACCTTTGGGACAACCATGACCCGGATGACTGAGAATCTCTACAGACTTCTGGGAGTTGAAGTTCACACATCTTAAAGTTGCCAAAGTTGACCTATTCGCTGACCTATTGGGATTTCTCCTCCTGGAGTATGCCTGGTGATTTCTCTCTTTTAAAAGCCTCCTTTGAAAATCCAGAGCAGTGAGTAAAATTAGACAGAATCAGAATTGTAAGTGGACTCCAATGGACACAATCCTCTTTTCTCAGTCTAGAGAAGTGCAGTACAGCGTCTCCCTTCCCCCAACAGGGTACGTAGAACAGCAGCGGCGGTGTCTGGCTCTAGGGCTCCATCTAGTGGTGCTGCTGAGGTCCGCTCCTAAATTCAAAAGAAAAATCACGATGTTCGCTGCTTTTGGAAAATCTACATGGACAAAGTGTTAACAGTTAACAGCCAACGATTGCGGTAAACTACATTTAGCACTGAATGAAGCGAGTGCTCCCTTCCGCTTTTTTTCAATCCTGGAATATTCTTAAACGCTTCGCTGTTTGACTGATGGGAAGAGGCAGGAAAGGTTCTGCTGTCGACCACAAGGGGGCAGGCGTGCGATGACGAGATGGGTCTTTTGAGACGAATTCTACCGGCCACCGATAATCCTCTACGATTCCACCCTTGAATAGAATTCCATTATCCTCATTATTATGCATTATTTTTATCCTCTTCACCACATGCAATTTACCTTATGCTGCCATTACTGTACTATTGTTTCCTTTGTTCACCCTGTTTGTGAAACTATGGGTTAAATTTGATAACTTGTGTTTTTCCCTGGAACGATTCTGCTATTGAACCTTTAAAAAAAAAAATTAGAGGCAGATAAAATGTCTCAGCTTATTACAAAGCGTTAGTCTTCTCTTTCAGAAAAAGTTACCTTTTATTGAAAGAAGAGTCAGATTTTTTTAGGTTGCTGAGAGCTTTAAAGTTCATCAGTGATATATCATCAATCTAGCAGTCTCCAAGTTCATAGCATTGTAGTATATATTGGCCCTGTAGGTAGACCGTAGTTATTTCTATTGTCTTGTATAGGGAGGTAGCTTTGTTGATGGATAATTGTTATGCGTATTAATAAGAGGCATAGGAGCCCTTCTGTTAAACAACAGAAGTTGCTAAACAGAAACACCAATTGACATATTTGCCAATGTTTGCAGATCTTGTTTTCAGATACAAGTAACACAAATTAATATCTACAGGACAGAATGTTCTACAAGGTCTGTTTGGCTAGGAAAGATTTTTCTGTGTTAACTGAGGGAATAATTTCTTAGCAAATTCTTAGATATGCATATCTGTAGCTTGCCAAGGCAAGTCTCTGGAAGAGAATCTAATGCTGGGAAAGGTGGAAGGAAAGAGATGAAGAGGATGAGAGGAGCAGCAGGGTGGATGGAATCAATTACAGTGGCAATGGGTGCAATGTTGGAAGATCCAAAGAGCCAGTTAGGAACAGACTGTCATGGAGAAAATATATCTATCTGATTGCTAAGAGTCTACATTGACTTGATAGCACAACTGATCAATCAATGTGTCTAGGATAGTTTACTTTCCATTGGTAATAATAAAGTCCTCCATACTATTAAGTAATGATCCTTTTAGTCTTTTGTGATCAGCCGTGGATGTTTTATATTTATTCATGACTTTTTTCTAATCAAGATTAAACTGAATCAGCCTCTGATACAGCTGGAGGGAGCAGCATAGTAAAGAAGACAAACAAGTCAATTTCATTGTGTTTATTTTGCACAATGACAATAAAGACTATACTAAGTCATTCTCAGACTACATCTCACAGATGTCGTGAGTACCAATTGTAAGAAAGAGACACTATATGCAATGGGAAGAGTTTGAAGACATTTTCCCTACCTTTAAAGAAAAAGGAAAAAAGTGAAAATTATATACAGTGGAGCAAGCCTGACTATAAAGATGCAAACAACTGCATAAATTATACTTTATTTACTGTAAAAAACATGTTTAATGGCCTGGTCTTCCCAAATAGTTTAGAAAATGAGTGAAAAAGGCTGCTTTCAGGCTAAGATGGTTGGCTTTCTATTCTTAGGGGTGTTTTTGATGATGTACATTTGATTCATCTTATCTTCTTTGACCATTTTGATGGAAAGAAAAAAATGCAAATGAAACAATGGAAGGAGCATAAGATTTCTACAAATCGGGCAGAAGGAATGCACAACCAAAAACACTGAAAATATTTGATACCAGCTAGGATGGGAATCGTCTGAAATGGAATCTTCTGCAAAGAGACTCATGGAAGCCCAGAAGAAGATCCAACATGTGCGTGCATTCCCTCCTCTTGCTGCCCAACCTTTAAGACAAGTGTCTCTCTTTTTCAGTGGGAGAACTTAAATCTGTCGCCTCTAGGTTTAGAAGTGCTGGCTATTTGGAGCAGTTTTCAGAATTTTAAAATGTTGTTTTTAGTTGTAAAGTCATGTCCGACCCATTGCGACCCCATGGACAATGTTCCTCCAGGCCTTCCTGTCTGCTACCATCCTCTGGAGTCCATTCAAGCTCATGCCTACTGCTTCGTTGACTCCATGCAGCCACCTCATTCTCTGTTGTCCCTTTCTTCTTTTGCCCTCAATCTTTCCCAGCATTAGGCTCTTCTCCAGCGAGTCCTTTTTAAATTTTAAAATAGCCTTCTGTTTTTCCCCCATTTCAATAAAACCAGCTCCCCAAAACGGATCCACTGTTTGCTTCTTTGCACACCCTATTTTTGCTTTATATCCTGTACAGAACTGGGTCTACAGAGGAACAACCCACTGTATCAAACTGGGTTGTTACTCTTCAGAGATATGTCCAATTGTTCTAGTCAGATTGTTGTCGTGTCCCCTGTATTGCATTTAATTACAATTCCCATCAAGCTGCCTTTGAGTGCTGGGAATTATAATCAACTATATCTCAAGGGCAGTAATTTAGGGAAAACAATTTTCAGCCATTGTCTGATTTGCCTCTCAAAAGGTCTTTGGGGATTCCTGTGTTATACCTGTGGAAGAAAAATCTCACGCGAGAGAAACCAATAAATGGGGAGGTTACTGGTTACAATCAGATTCACTGTATAATGAACACACCTGTGAGAATTCATGAACATATTTCAGTGACAGAAATGTTCCCAAAGGAAAATAGATAGTTAGATGATTGATAGACAGACAGACAGATAGACACACCAGGATGAAGGCCAAGGTATATTTGTAAGAGCAGTGATTAGCGTACAGGCAGTGAAAAAATAACCATCAGATGAAAGGAATAAGAGACACTGAACACCAAAATAGTCATGGCAAGAAAGCTCAGAATGGGAGGCAGAAAAAGAATGAAAGGAAGCAGTAATGAGAGAGAGAAAAACCACTAAGAGTGATTGACTGTCTTTTATTCAGCAGTAGCCTCTAAATTTAGACTCTGTGCACCGTCTCAAATATTTGGGTTTAAAGGCACAGATTGCTGGAAATCAAAAGTTCAGATTTGTAGCTCTCCACATGCCTTCCCAAATGTTCCCCTTGCTATCTCCATTCCCTCAGGGCCTGCCATTTCAATGAAAACAAAAACTTTAAACCCTCAGCATTAAACAACAAACAACAAAAAAAGTAATAGCAGCACCAAGCTACAAAATGGATCTGTCCTACTTATATGAACAACATCGGAAAGTTGCATCTCCCTTGGCAATCAGTGTTAGGCTTTCGAACTGCAGAAGACAGAAGGCTGAAGAATGGAAGCTTAATGCTATGCTAAGCCCATGACAGTCAACCCAGATGCAAGGGAAGTTTGGATTAAATGGGGCCTCCTGTTTCAGAATCCTCACAGGATGCTGGAAGGGATAGGCCAGGGATCTCTCCACCGCCACCATTTCAGTTCTCAAATAAGCCATTGTGCTTCTGGGGTCCTGACCTAGCAATCCATCAGAAGATGCCCATCAACCTTGAAGCCCCTTTAAGTGACTGATGAGTAACAAGCGGGTCCTATTTTCTGAACTCTTGATGGTTATTAACTCCAGTAGGCAGAAGCATCTTGGAGGGTTGTTATTATTATTACTTGTAAACTAAATGTCTCTACAAGACATTTTGCTGTCTCAGGGCAGAAGCACAGAGCACACTCATGCTGAGCAAGAGTACCCAAAATATCTAGAACAAGTTGTGATTTTGAGTAGAGAAATCCACACACACTTCTCTTCCTGGAACTAAAAAAAAATATATAAGCAAATTTGTTGCCATTTTATGGCACTTAAAAACTCCACAGTCTGAGAAAGCACCTGTTTTTATTTTTTTATTGTAATATACCGTATTTTTCAGAGTATAAGATGCACTTTTTTCCCTCAAAAAAGAGGCTGAAAATCTGGGTGCGTCTTGTACACCGAATACAGCATTTTTTGCTTCCCAAAACTCTGCCCCCTTCACCAAAATGGCCTTGCATAGCTTTTAGAAGGCTTTCAGAGAGCTCCTGGGGGGCTGGAGAGGGCAGAAAAACAGCCATGTTTTTTGCCCCCCAGGCCCCAGCAGCACTCTATAAGCTTCCTTTGACAAAAAAAAGGCCCGTTTTCATGAAAAACAGGGCATTTTTGGGAGGTTTGCAGAATGAAAAAACTTTTTTTAAAAAATTTCCTCTTCAAAACCTTGCTGCATCTTATACTCTGAAAAATATGGTAATATTTCCAATTATCGGTTTGCTTCATTGTCACAATGTAAGCCTGTTATGTATTTCTGCATTCAAAGGAGTATACAGGTAGTCCTTGACTAACAACATTTCACTGAAAAAAAGTGACTTATGGCTCTTTTTCACTTACAACCGTTATAGCATCCTCAGTGGTCATGTAATGAAAATTCAGATGCTTGGCAATTGACTCATACTTATGACTGTTGCAGTGTCCCAAGTTGTGGTCGCAAAGTCAACGGGAGAAGCCAGATTCACTTAACCACCTTACTACTAAAGTAACAACTGCAGTGATTCCCTTAACAACTATGTCAAGCAAGGTCATGAAAGGTCGTGCCAAACTCACTTAACAAATGTCTCACTTAACAACAGACATGTTGGACTCAGTTGTGGTCGTAAGTCGAGGACTACCTGTCCTACTTTAAAATGGAAAAGGAGGAACATCTGTGCAGATATTTGTGAGAATAAGAACTATTGTGATTGTGTGATATTTGGCCATAAAATAAGATGTGAAAGCCTAGCGCAATTAATTTGGCATTATAGCCTACAAAATCCTGGGGTACCATTTTTATTCAGAAACATGAGATGGGGGTCCATTGACTATACAGTTTCCTTGTTCCAAAGGATTCCCCTTAAAGCTATTGGAGGTTGAGGGAGACGGATAGTAAATCTCAACAGCTTAAGAATAGTGTAATGACTATGAAAATGTTTATATTCTCCCCAGCAACTTTCTTCAGGCCTTTATGCTCTCCCTGCGCACTTATATTTTCAAGCTCGCTGGTGGAGTGAACCACGTTCCTGTCAGCGAAGGGTGGAGGAGCAATTATTCCCTTGGGTGACAGTAAAACCGTCATAACTCTCTTGCGGCTCATAAATGTATCAGAGAGTACTCCACAGAGGAAGAATCCGTGAGATAGATCACAGGTCTCATAATAAAAAAAGGAAAGCCATTTGGACCGTAAGCTAAGGAAATCATTAATAATTTTTACTCCAAGTGCCATGCCGCATTCTGCAAATTGGTAAAAAAAGAAAAACTTCTACGAAGGAATCCAATTCCGGAAAGTGTAATTCATCTTAAACCTTCATCCAGGAATGGCTATTTCACCCTTTCACCCAATACCCAATAATTCTCACTTTATAAAGTAGCTCCAATAATTCCTTTCTAATAAGGGGTTGGGGTGGGGTGGGGGGACAACATTTCACAAATAAAACATGGAAATCCTGTGCTACTTTTTTTATAATGTATGTGGAAGAAAGAAAAGGGATTATTCAGTTTTGGTTCCTTCCAGTCCTCCCTCTTTCTCTCTCTCTCACCCACAAAGGTACATTCAGTTGTGTTTGCTTCATCACTAGATTACAGATAAGCCTCTGTCTCAACTCTAACAAGCCCATGTTGGCTGAGATATGGTGTTATAACCATGATGCATCATCTCTTCCTTCATCCCCTAGATTGGCTGGAGGCTATTGGGATATTATCTATGAAGAAGAAAGGTGTTTGCTTTCCTCAAGAAGAAGGTAATCTGTGAATAGAACTGATATTGAGGCATAACCGGGTGGGAAGACTCTACATGGAAAAGTAGGGATTCGGCTCCACAGGGCTGCTAGTTTAGAGGCAGTTGAGTTTGTAACTTCTAAAAATGGCTGCTGCTTTCCTCAGAATTGCTTGCCTATTCACCAGAGATCCTGGGAAAAACGGTCTTGGAGAGTACGATCCTGGTTTGTGTGTTCCTAGAAAGTATGAACTACTGTCTGAGAAGGTTGGTTACAATATCCTTTGGCCAGGGGTGAAATCTTCCTGGTTCGGCCCATTTCAACCGAACCGGTAGGGACGACTATCCTTGGTTCTGCGGACGGATAGTAAAAAAAAGCTTCAGAGGATCGCATAGCTCAGCTGTGAGCTGCGCAATCATCAGAATATTTTTTTTCACTTTTTAAAGCATTTTTTCCTGCCAGTTTGGGCGAATAGGCAGGAAAAAAATGATTTAAAAAATGAAAAAAAGGAGCTTCCGACGATTGCGCGGATCAGCTGTGAGCCGCGCAATCGTCAAAAGCTCCTTTTTTTTTAACCTTTTAAAGCCTTTTTTCCTGTCTATTGGCCAGAACCAGCAGGAAAAAATGCTTTAAAAAGTGAAAAAAAGTTGGTCACGCCCACCCAGTCACATCACACACACACACACACACACACACACACACCAAGCCACACCCAGACAACCAGTGGGGAAAACATTTAGATTACATCACTGCCTTTGGCTGTAGGCAACAAGAACCTGGGTGGCAGGTTTGAAGGGCTGTTTAACAGCAACTCACCCCTTATAATAATAATAATAATAATAATAATAATAATAATAATAATAATAATAATAATAATAATAATAATAATAATAATAATAATAATAATAATAATAATAATAATATTGAATTTATTAGCCGCTCCCTTTCCAGGCAGGACTCGGGGCGGCGTACACTAGAACATATAAAACATAACACGTGTGTACAAACACATAAACATACATATATACAAAGACATACATGCACGGAGGAGGTAATAAATTACAACATTTAGACAATTAAAACCATTAACATACCCCAATAATAAAAACCCAATATACAATAAAAATTTAAAATTTAAAAAGACAGTCAGGAGGAATACGAAAAAATTACGGTTGAGCCAGGCCAGATAATTGAAAGAGGTGGGTCTTCAACTGTACACGGAAGGAGCGGAGATCGGAAATAATCCTGATGTCACGGGGGAGGTCATTCCACAGGGCTGGGCCCATCACAGAGAAGGCTCTGCTCCTGGGTGTCGCCCCCCGACACTGTTTGGTGGACGGCACCCGGAGAAGTCCCTCTCTGTGTGAGCGAATTGGTCGTAGGGATGTGTGGGGCAGGATGCGATCCTGCATGTAACTAGGTCCTGAGCCATGAAGCGCTTTAAAGATCATAATCAAAACCTTGAAACGCACTCGGTAGACCACAGGAAGCCAGTGCAGCTCGCGCAGGAGAGGTGTTACAGGGGAGTATCTAGTCCTCCCCATAATCACCCGCATGGCCGCGTTCTGGATAGATTATTTCCATCTGTACATTTCTGAAGTATATTTCTGAATTGCATCCAACAGAAATTTTAGGTAAGGGAAGAGTTAAACACTTCATATGCTACAAAATGATTGATATGGCACAAGTTCAATGAACCAGAAATCTACAGGGCAAAGATTTTGTATAGTCAAGAATTTATGTATACTTTATTTTTGCAAATTTCCTACTGAATCACAAACTGGATCTCCAAATATTGGATCGTATTTCAACAAAGCATTCAAACTCTTGTCATAGGCCAATGGCTGTTTTTATGTCACCAAGACCTGAGAACTAGTACCCTCTCTTCCTCCTTTTTACATAGGTACCTGTTGTGGTCCAGCAGGATCCGGTTGGCCCCTCCCAAGAGAGATTATAGGTGAGGCATTGGAAGGGGACATTTGCAGGAAACAACTGTTCGAATTAGTAGTTAAGAAAATCTATCTGTGTATTCTAGCCGTGTCTGGTCGTTTGGCTATCTGCGTTGGTTCATTATCTGGGTTGCTCTATTGAACGTGAGTTGTCTGGGCCCTCAGCCAAAGGATTTGTTATCTCAGTAATTAAACAGTGGCAAACAGCCAAGCCTGTGCTCTGGTTTATTCACAGGCGTGGAGAGGGGGATCAGAACAGGTAGCCATAGACAGTGTGTTGAGCACAATCCACAGTCCAGCAAACGATTCTATTGAATCAGGACCAACACAGAACTGGTCACAGTTACACTTGCATTGATTAGATCCAGGATCTTGCAATGAATTTGACATGGGGCTCCTTTTGAAATAGTTTTGGAACCACTGCTCTGAAGGGCTGATGTGGGTCAATTATTTGGAACATATTCACTCTCCATTCTGTACAGGCTCCTGCTTGGTTTCTGAGGCCAGTTCAAAATATTTTTATTTTGAGGGGAGAGTTACCTACTTCTGAATTATCCTGCCATTTGATATTTGAACAAGTCTGTTTTTAATAATCTACTTCCACCTCAAGTTCAGTGGTGAGAACAGAAAGTACAGACTTCTTGGTTTAGATCCCCTGAGACTGGCCAAAGTCTTCCACAGAAATTTAGTTGGTCATTGTTCTGTTTTCTATTAGAAAACAATGAAATACATTTTTATATGTTCATGGTCTTTCAGAGTCATTTCAATTGTGGGTATATTTTTAACTGGTGCTGTTATTTTCTTCCTTTCTTCCTGCTGCTGCTGCAAAACCGGTATAGTCTTTAAAGCCGTGGACTGAATGTATTATTTTTAATACCGACTTTGCATTTCCTGATTACTGTACCATAGTGTTTCCTCCACCCCAAGAATCTCAATTGATTGTTTCTGTTCATACTATCCTAGTTTAGCCTCATGGTGAAGATGTTAAGATGTTAGCTAAAGAATTAGTATTTGGTCAAAATTGCCCAGCAGCTGAATTGGGATTTCAACTAGGTGGCTCAGTGGCTAAGACACCAAGCTTGTCGATCAGAAAGGTTGGTAGTTTGGCGGTTCGAATCTCATGTACAGGTCTCCTGTGTGAGCAGGTGGTTGGACTAGATGACCTCCAAGACCCTTCCAACTCTGTTACTGTTTATATTTAAATCCTGGTTTGATGTTATGCATCATATCATAGTAGTTCTCTTAATTTTTCATAGTTATTGCATCGGGGAATTATTTTGGCTGGACCAAAGCTCATAAATAAAATGAAACAAACTTTCACTGAACAAACTGAGGCTCCGTTGTTAAAACATGCTGTCTGGAATAACATTTGCTGTACCTTATGGGCTCTGTAGAATGGCTGGAATGCTAGATTGCGGTGTTTTATAATATGGATGTTGAGTCTTAAACTCTTGGCAGTACACCCACAAATGCAAAAACTAATTTGCATCGTACAATATTCATTAGTGCCACCAGTTGTACAGGGCCTTCACTGCCCTTATTGATATGCAGAGCAGCAAAATCAAATGATCAGGAAGCTGCAGGAATTAATCGCTGCATTTCTGTTGGACTTGTTTTATTTCTTACCCTGGGGAGTTAATCTGTTAACTGGGGCGCTCATTTGAAAATATAATTAGGAATACATAAATCTGCCTTTCTACCCTATGAAGAATTCACTCTTGATCCAGTATATATCTAATACAATTGTTACCAAATATTTAGAACAGATCCAGATTTTTAAACTAATTGGTTATAACGGGTTGCATGCACGGTGGTGTTCATGCAGAAATGGAAGAGCAGACTTTGAGTTTCTATATGACTCAAAGGTGCATTTCTCTATCTGGGGGTTGTTGTTGTTGATTTGAATTCTGGCATTCTTTACAAGGCAACATTCGGACAAACTCATTGAGCACCTCCAGGCTTCACAAAGCCTAAAGGGACTACCCTCATGGTGGATGATCATTGCATCGAAGGTCCTGCCAACACACGAAGACCCATGCCCATATCTTTGCGGGGAGATGTATTTGGAAGACTATCCAGCCAGCCGTAGTGTATTTTGTTTTATTCTGGGATGTAAAGATCTGTTTTCTGTTCAATATAAAGACAGTGGCTATAATGCATGCAGCTGCCCAAGTGACTTAATGTATTAACAGACATGGCTTATTGCCTGACATTCCTCCAGGAATGGACTCTTCTTTGCTGTGGCCCCATATGTATGAAATATCTCTACTGGGCTGCCTTGTTATCTTTTATACAAGCTCTTAAGACTTTGCTACGTCTGTCTGCCTCTTCACATTGTGTTACGGAATTTGGAAAGTCATGTTGTCCAAATTAACTGCTGCCCGAAATTATGCATGTGTCTGCTTGCATGTTGAGAAGGACTGAAATTCTGCTGCTCTAAATCATTTGTGTTTGTTTGCCTTCCACCCGGTCCTTGGCTGTAATAAACCCTCCCTTCTGGCTGGAGGCTTGAGGATGATCAGTATTTGTGTCTACCTATACAAGCATCATTTCCCTCTGTAACTTGCAAGGGAGAGAGGAAGGAAGGAAGGAAGGAAGGAAGGAAGGAAGGAAGGAAGGAAGGAAGGAAGGAAGGAAGGAAGGAAGGAAGGAAGGAAGGAGGCAAAAACATTAAGAGAGGGGAAGGGATAAATTTGCATAATATTCACAATTGGAATCTTCAAAGCTCAGCCCAAAACCTTACTATGGTAAATTGGAAATTGTAAGCAGCTCTCTTAGCAGGAAATGTAAATAATGTACTAACCAGAACAAGCTGGGGAACGCAAACACAAATCATCATCCTTTTGTAACCAAGCCAACTTGTGAACTGAAAACAGATGATACTTCAGTTTGGTTTCCTAAATCCCTCTCCCAATCCGGTCTTGGGATTTGGGAAGACTGTCTGGGAAGAATGTGTTTCCGTACACAAACATCATAGACATCGGTGCTTACCAAGAGAGATGGGGAACAGACATGTCATCGGTGTCCTGGGACCCTTGTGTCCTGCGAAAAGATGGTTTCCTGGTAGCACATTACCACTGCGAGGGTCATTCACAGGCACCCTTTCTATCAGGATTTTTTCTCTGCTCCCTCCCTCCCTGCAGCTGTGGGGATTTGTGGCTCTGTAGCTTTTTTGTATATTAGAGAAAATTGGGCTTTTTGAAGATGAAACGTTCAGTCTCTTGTAGGATGGGATTTAAACCGAACATTTAATTAATGGAGCCAGAGATGCATTTAATGAAAGTGGAAGATCACCCATGGCTCAAATAGCCTTTGGATGAGCTTCGCCACCTGTGCTTGGTTCCACAGCCATTCATCCCTTGCCCTATTTATAGCAGGTTTTGATGACTTTGGCTATAAAGTGGAAAAAAATTGTAATGCAAGCTATGAATCCCAACTGGGTAGAAAAAAGAATCAGGAAACCTGTTTCACCCAAAGATGTAAAAAAAAAAATTCCTAATTTGCATCAAGGAGGATTGTTTTTGTCATTCAAGTTCAATACTCCCATATAGAGCGTATCATTCAACTTTCTTTTCCTTTTGCACGATACACTGCATTAAACATATTCATAGTTTATAGCAAGATGAGATTAGCTTCATTTAAATCTGCAGGTATAGATGTAATAAAATACTGAATGCCTATTTAGCTGGGATTCAAAAGAAATTGCTTTTGGGGTTTCTGTGACAGCAGAGGACACACACTCAACAGGTTCACATCCTGTTGCAAAGCTCCTTGAAGACATTCGATTATGCCTGCCAGCATTCCCAACCCTGCCCCAATAATGGGCTGCTATTTGGCCACACAGATGCACTAGCTGCTGATTCAAGAGCTATGGCTTTACAAACATGGAAACTGGTGTTCGGTTAGGTGCCTTTGCTGAAGTTGGTTTGTTCGCAAGCATGCTCCATAAGTTAAACCATTTAAAGCAGGATGGACATACCTGTGCAACTTTCCTGGCAACAGTCCAGAAATGACTTGTCATTGCCCTTTTCTAGGATGGTTTTCAAATGATTTAATGCTAATTGATAGACTCCCATCCAAGCATTAATCTGACCCAAAGTAATAGCAATGGCAATAGCCCTTAGACTGATGTACCGCTTCACAGTGCTTTACAGCCCTCTCTAAGTGGTTTACAGAGTCAGCATATTGCCCCCAACAATCAGGGTCCTCATTTTACCCACCTGGGAAGGATGGAAGGCTGAATCAACCTTGAGTCTGGTGAGATTTGAACTGCCAAATTGCAGTCAGCTGGCAGTCATCAGAAATAGCCTGCAGTACTGCACTCTAACCACTGTGCCACCGTGGCTCATAATATGATACAGGCAATAAAATAGTCAGATGCCGCACCTCCTGTAGATTCATATACATACCTATTTCTTTCATCTTCCATGAAATATAACAAGCCAATCTCTGTGAAAGATTGGTGAGCTACACTAACTCAGGTACAGGCAGTGTTGCATAAGAGCTAAATTTAACACCTGGGAAGAGCCTGAAGGCCGTTCTTGCTAGAGGGATGGCAAATGGGTGGGTGGATGTTTGTTCTGGTTTTCCTGGGTATCTGCAAAGCCTTCTAAGATCTTTCTTCAAGCTATGTTCAATCTTCTCAAAGGTGTTTCCTGCCTCAAAATGGAGGGGCTCTGGTGGCTGCTAAATAAAGACATTTGGGTTACAGGTGTGGCCCAATCTCACTTGTAAATGTCCATTGTTCAGCATTGTATAGTTAGAATGACAAAATATTCTGTCGTGACAATATGACACAAGCTCCATCCTTTCATGGTTGTCCTGGAATATCGCTGATCAGTACCTACGTGTGACAACATTGCAGTGCACCTTTTGCCACTTTTTCCAGTTGACTCACCCTGCAGCTGCCTTTGCCCATATACCAACCAATTATATAAAATGAAACTTGGCATCAGTTCAGCTCTTTAAATGTGTAAATCTTCGTAATCGTTCCATTCCTAGAACTTCGCAGCTAGAACGAGGACCTTTTGAGAGAATGTGTTTTCTTTCTCATAAATACATTTTAAAAAATCACCACACTTCAGATGCAGAGTGGTAAATCACTTGAGTGACCTTTTTTTAATCTACTAATAATACATGGACCACAGGTGAAATTTTCCAGCATTTGTCATGTTACTTTTGTGTCCCCGAATAACAATTAAATTATAATATATAGTGTTCATTATTTCATTGGTTATGTAAATAGGCTTGTCTTTAAAAGAAGTATTTTCTTCCACCTCTGAGAAATGTTACATTTAATATGCAGCAGTGATTATCTTATTAGGGTGGGGGGGTTACTGATTAATTGCCATTACCAAAATATCCCCTCCATATACATTTATAGATTCTGCTGGCTGTAGCACTTTTTATTTCTCCCTGGATGATCACAGATAAATATTCCTCATTTCAGCAGCTTTTCCCTTGGCCTTTCAATAATTTTTATGGGCTCAAATAATAGGTTAACAATTAGTTAACAGAAACTTCCTGACTAATGGCAAGCCATTCATGGGGGGGGGGGGGATTCGGAGGCTGTTGGTGGAGAAAAAAGCATGTGGTCTTTTAAAAAGCACTCATTTTTCTGTGCAACAAAGAGCTTCGATTAGGCCGTGGAGCAACAAAGGCTGTGGGGAACTGATTGAATGCAAACTATAGATTAGTGATGGAAGCAGGAAAGTCTCAAGCTGTCCATTTTACACACCGGCGGATAAAAGATGACAGGCAGGTGAAACTGACAGGAGAGTTAATTTTGGAAGCATCACTCTGAGTTGCCAGTAGGAAGTACGGAGATTAGGGCACCTTTACACAGTAGCAACCATACATTACCAGCCCAAATAAAGGGTAAATATTTTGTTTCAACTACTGCCCACACAAACAACAGTACTGCAGAGATGGCCAGTAAATAGCATAAAGGCACCTCATAGTTTTGTGAACCTTCCCCCACCAAGCATACACAATCAACTGCAATGCTTATTCATTCCCCCTTTTCTCACCCCGTAAGTAAAGGTTTCCCTCGCACATACAGTATCTGCTAGTCGTTCCCGACTCAAAGGGGTGGTGCTCATCTCTGTTTCAAAGCCGAAGAGCCAGCGCTCTGAAGATGTCTCTGTGATCATGTGGCCAACATGACTAAATGATGAAGGCGCACGGAAGGCTGTTACCTTCCCACCAAAGGTAATTCCTATTTTTCTACTTGCATTTTTACGTGCTTTCAAACTGCTGGGTTGACAAAAGCTGGGACAAATAATGGGAGCTCCCTCCGTTGTGTGGCGTTAGGGATTCGAACCGCCAACCTGCTGACCTTTCTGATTGCCACTGAGCCGCTGCGCCGCTTTCTCACCCCATACTTAAATACAAAAAACACTTTTGTAATCTAATTAAAGGGCTGTCTATGGAGATCCTCAGTCATCCATGTCATGGTTGTCCCAAATGTGCTTTCCAAAAATCATCTGGACTTTCATTGTTTTTTCCTAGAAGACATTTCACTATTCATCCAAGAAGGTTCTTCAGTTCTGATTGAATGGAACTCAAGAAGCTTCTTGGATGAGAAGCAAAATGTCTTCAAGGAAAAAACAAACAAAGTGGAGTTTTTTGGAAACTTTTTGGAAAGCATCTTTGGGATAATTAAAGGGCTGTTACTTTACTCCACGCAGCCCAGTCTGGATTCCAGATTAAAGGTTTCATTTCCCGAAGCAAATATTTTTTCCAAGAATGAAGTACACTGAATTAATCCTTAATATCTGTCCCTTCATATATATCTGTTTATCAGTCATATGCAGATATGATAGGTGAAATTCCTCTGCACAGATCTGAAGAGTTTTCTACGCCTAGCAGAATAATTGTTCTGCAAATATGGAACTTTGAAAGTAAGACATTAAGCAAGTTTTGGATCAGATGTGATCTTCTTCAATACCATTAATTTTAATGCTTTTTACAGAGATGGAATTACCATCTTGAACAAAAAAAAATTACTAGTGATATCAAGAAAAAAGGATGAGAATTCATTAAAACATTTGATTCTAAAGGTTCTGAACTCATATTAATCAGGTCAAAAATGCAAGGATGCCTATATCACAGCGATGGCAAACCTTTTTTGGCTCGCGTGCCACAAGTGGGGGGAGCGCGTGTGCAGGCGTGCCGCACCCATAATGCAACGCGCGATCCCCCAGTGCACATGCGCGCACAACGCGCGCACCCCCATTTTTACATGCTTTTTTCACCCTCCCCAGGCTCCAGAGGCTTTATAGGAGCCTGGGGAGGGCGAAAAGAGCCTCCCCCGCCCCCCCGGAGGCTTCAGGGGCCGTCCAGAGGCTTCCCTGATGCCTTCGGAGCACTTAAAACCATCCTCCGGACAAACCGGAAGTGACTTCCGGATTGCTCGGAGGGTCGTTTTAAGTGCTCCGAAGGCATTAGGAAAGCCTCCGGACAGTCCCTGAAGCCTCCGGGGGGGGGGGGGGCGGGGAGACTCTTTTCACCCTCCCCAGGCTCCTATAAAGCCTCTGGAGCCTGGGGAAGGCGAAAAATAGCTTTTAAAAAGGTGAACTCAGCTGGCCAGCGTGCACATGCGCGCTGGCCAGCTGACAGGGCAGCGCCTCGCATGCCCCGACAAATGGCTCCACGTGCCACTTGTGGCACGCGTGCCATAGGTTCGGCATCACTGCTATATCACATCTTATAATTGTTTTGTGAATGGCATCTATCAATATGTCTGCATCTTCTGTATCAATGTCTATATCAATATCACTTTCTGCATCTTCTATATTTCATTCTCTCTGAATTCATATTTACTGTTATAGCCCCTTCTCAAACCTGGATACATACAGAGGCACCTCCAGGTACAAGCAACAAACATGAATTTGCAAATTCTGCCCCTTAAGTTACATGCATGCAATACTCTACTGCAGCAGATTTGATAATGTCTTGTCATTTTGGCATATGGTAATTAGAAGTGGATTCTCACAGGAAATCCTCTATTAGCGACCACAGTTGGGACTGACAACTCGGTCAATAAGGGAAGTGGTCGCTAAATGAAAAATTACATGACCGCAACCATGCTTGCAATTTTACTTCAGCTTTTTCTTTGTTTTATGGCAGGGCTGTCAAACTCCTGGACAATGGGCCAGATGTGTCACGCACTGGCCACGCCCACACCTTGTTTAGTGGATGGGGGGAATGTCCCGATATGTCACATGACACCGCCGTGACGACGTGCGATTGACATGTCTGCTTTACTGAATCGGTCGGACACAACCTCAAACAGCCCTATGAGACTAAATGGAGGGGACGATTTCTAGAATTCAATTCACGAGGAAGCCGGGGAAAAGGGCAGATCTTATGGCTTTTTTTTCACATTCTGCCATCCCTTGGAATGTCCACCCCAGCATGGGGATAATTAGCAAGAAGGAGAATAATGTGTTTATAGTCATTGGAAAGGAAGGGATTGCAAGAGAGTAAGCAGACACACAATGTGGAATACCCATAGGAAAATGTGCTACAGCTACCTGTTTGCCTAATGCAAGCCACTTCTGAGAGAAACAAAGGTCTTTAGACTGATTAGGGTCTTGTCAATTTCAGGCAGCAGCTGCAACTAGTCAAGGAAAGTTCTCATCAATTAATGAAAGTCACAAATGATCAGAGAAAAGCAGCTCAGCAAGAGAGAGCTTGTTTTAATATCTCCATTCAGGAAGAGGAAAAAAACAAAACATTCAGACACAGGACATGTACTAGCTGACTGTAATGAGAGACAGAGGGAGGGAGGGAGGGAGGGAGATGTCAGTGTGAGAATAAGTTGCCAAGTTACTTTTTCATCACTGTTGTAGCTCACTATCTGAGGCAGTTGCTAAATGAGGACTACCATGCGTACACCACATACACACACACACACACACACACACACTTTATGCAAGTCAATATTCTTTATATGTCATTAAATGGACTGTAATCCAGGAACTCTCATGCTATAATAAAATGGTTAGTGTTTCGTATGCCATTTTAATAACATTAATATATATTGAATATAAGACTGAAGGTAGATGTGATAGTTAAATATTTCAAAGATGAACCTCAGATAATTTATAATTTCCTTTTCCTCCTCTTGGCTGTGACTCTCAATCCAAGATGAGCAGAATTACTTCCACTGTATACTAATTGGGGGGAAAAATAAACCTCCAAAAAGGAAAAAAGCAATTGTGTCGTGAAACGGAAAGCTGAGAAAGTGCCCCGTTAAATGAGAAGGTGGGGAATAGTGAGGATGTCATGCAGTTGGACCAGTGAGTGACACAATGGGAGAAAGGCCATCACTGTATGCAAAGGCTCAAGCCGGAGCCAGTTTTATTTATATTCAGGTTCTGCAGCAGTCTTTTGGTTTCAAAATATAAACAGCCTCTTGGTTGGTTTTTATATGCAGTAGGTGTTGCTATGATGCAAGCCGATGAGACCAATATAGAGAAACTGCAATGCAATTTCCCAGCAGAAATGTGAATCTAATTAGAAGATAACAGAATCCGTCATTTGTTAAGAAATAAAGCAAAGATGAAACACATGTTTCATTTAGTCACAGAAATGTAGGCGCTGGGAGCCACCATCCCCTTACTACAACAAATCTATGGTAAATCTCATTTATGTATATCTTTAATTTATAAATTGACAGTATGAGCCTCAATAAAGAGATCTGATCACTTCATTACGTTTTAACTCATAAATAATAGGTATTCTTAGTTGAGAAATTTGGTCACCAAAGTAGATCAGAATAGCCGTGACATCCCTTTACTCTTACAGAATAGTGGAAATTGGAATATATGAATATTTAAAGATATTTTTGATGCTTTTGGTCAAGACTTAATGGCTGACTGCACTCTCCTTTGTTTGAACATACTGTAAGTAATTATTTTAAAAATGGAATAAACGCTCAGCATGTAAAGTTACCTAAAATTGAAAATCCTCTAAACAAACAGTATGGGAAGTCTCCTAAAAAAAAGGTCACATGAATAGATAAATCTAAAGGATACATATGTGCTAGTCGTTCCTGACTCTAGGGGGTGGTGCTCATCTCCGTTTCAAAGCCGAAGAGCCAACGCTGTCCGAAGATATTTCCGTGGTCATATGATGGCATGATTAAACGCCAAAGACGCACGGAATGCTGTTGCCTTCCCACCAAAGGGGTTTCCTATTTTTCTACTTGCTTTTCTTACATGCTTTCGAACTACTAGGTTGGCAGAAGCTGGGACAAGTAACGGGAGCTCACTCCATTATGTGGCGCTATGGATTCGAACCGCCAAAGTGCCAACCTTCTGATTGAGAAGCTCAGCATCTTATCCACTGAGCCACCGCGTCCCTCTCAGAGGCTATCTATACTGTACATTATATTCGGGCTGCAAAAATCCAGTCAATCATTACATGGCAGCAAAAAGATATCAAAATTCTATTTCTTTGCTGTCCTCTAGAGGTTGACTGGATCTTGGCAGCCCAGATATGGTAGTCCTATCAGCTGAACCTCAATGCCATTAACACATTCACACACACACACCAGTTTTGAGAAAAGCAACACATAGAAAAGAGATATGAAAGAGTGAAAGTATTTCTCTTTTACACTCCTCTGCTTCACTGATTTTTCAGTTCAGCGTGTGAGAAATTCCAGTTAGGGCATCAAGGACCAAGGGAACCTAGGAAGCTGTTTTGGTAGCTTCAAGAACTCCTGCAGTGGCTAGCAGGACAGGTAGTCCTCAAGTTACAACCATAATTGATCCCAAAATTTATGTTGCCAACTGAAACATTTAAGTGAGTTTCTCCCCATTTCATGACTTTTCTTGCCACATTTGCTAAGTGAATTGCTGCAATTGTTCAATTAGTAACACATTTGCTAAGTGAATCTGGCCTCCCCATCGACTGTGCTTGTCAGAAGGTCGCAAAAGCGGATCACATGACCCTGGGGACACTGCAACAGTCATAAATATGAATCAGTTGCCAAGTGTCTGAATTCTGATCATGTGACCATGGGGATGCTGCAATGGTCATAAGTGTGGGGAAACGGTCACAAGTCACTTTTTTTCAGTGACGTTGTAACTTTGAACCATCATGAAATGAACTGTTGCAAGTCGAGGACTACCTGTAGCTCCTTCCTTGAGACTCCAGAGATGAAACTTCAGATCATCTGCAATTCAAGCCTGCGGAGTCCACCACTAAGCTAAAATGAACTGTAAGCCACAGGGTTAGTCCATACGTCTCATCTCTGATGTGAATTCTTGCATCCTGAAAGCTTTGAAAAGGAGTTAGGGGGGAAAAAGCACAGCAGTGTTGTATAAGCAAAGTACCATCTAAGGCAGGGGTGTCCAAACTTGGGAACTTTAAGACTTGTGGACTTCAACTCCCAGAATTCCCCAGCCAGCCATGCTGGCTGGGGAATTCTGGGAGTTGAAGTCCACAAGTCTTAAAGTTCCCAAGTTTGGACACCCCTGATCTAAGGCCATTCATCTATTCCCCGGGATTCTTTGGGAGCCTGAAAGTAGATTTCATTGTTTCAGGAGCCCATCGGCTAATTGAAGTCATTGCAGCCCTTATAAAGTAATGCCGTCTTTAAAAACTTACGTAGAAGCCTGGGCAAAACATAAAATAAAATAAAAGGGACGCAGAGGGGTTCTGTGCAAGCATTTGGGTGAAATGCAAAGCCGTTCTTCTGAATCAGTGTTGAAGGTTGCATAAGCAGGGGTGGGATTCTACCAGTTTGGCCCTGTTCGGGCATACTGGTAGCTCCAACGATCTGCTGAGAGGGAATGGTTCGCTCTGTCTTCCAGTTGGAAAATATGACCAAGACATAAAATCTGTAGACTAACTGCAGACTATACCAGTCTTAAGGGAATTATAGCATTTTAACAGAAATCCTATTCAAACTTGGGCAAAACATGACGCATGAGACGATGTTTATATTTATATTATATCTCAGGTGTTCTCTCTCTCTCTCTCTCCCTCTCTCTCTCTCTCCCTCCCTCCCTCCCTCCCTCCCTCCCTCCCTCCTCTCTCTCAGAGGGAGAGAGAAAACCCTCAGAAGAGGTCCTCAACATAATTTGTCAACTGGTCTACTTTCAGGAAGCTCACAGTCAAGATTTCAGGGCAATGGCATACAATACATATACAGTATTTAGCATTTGCTTGCTGTCCACAGGCCTTTCCTAATACTCCCTCTCCCACAACATCTAATGATCCGATTGATGCTGCCTCTGAATACTGATCAGTGGCAGAGGGGATCACCAGTTACAGTTACTTTGCATCCGGTGCAGAAAATAAAGTCAAGAAATGAAGAAGAATTCATAATGCATTTCCTTGACTAGTTGGGTCAGGATGGGAGACTGTAGGTGCATTGGGGAGCCACACTAAGTTATGGGTCATTATTTATTTATTTAAAGTACACCTGGCTCCAACTGACCCTGAGCAAAGTAACAAAAAGACAAGATAACAGAAAAGGGGGAGTGGGTGGGGAACATACAGAACAAATCGAATGTATTTTCTTCTAAAGGACTTCCCTTTTAGGAAAGCTCTGAGTAAATCATTTGAATGTATTCTTTTAACCAACTTTTCCTCCTACATTTTAATATTTTGATTGTTGCTGTCTTTTTTATGCTATTGCTTTCTTGTTACATTTCAGTTGGAGGGTTTATTTAAGCCAGTGGTTCTCAACCTTTCCAATGCTGCGACCCTTTAATACAGTTCCTTGTGTTGTGGTGACCCCCAACCATAAAATTGGTGGCTCGGTTCCTAAGACCATCGAAAGGGTCATTCAACCCCCAAAGGGGCCCGACCCACAGGTTGAGAACCACTGATTTAAGCTGATAAATAAATATTTTTGTTAAATGTCATCTAGATTTCAATGTTTTACAATATATAACAACCCGAGAATATAGACACCAGAGGTGGGTTGCTCCTGGTTCGGCCTGGATCGGGTGAACCGGTAGTAGTGGTGGTAGGAAGCTCTGCCCACCCATCCAGATGCTTCTGTGCACAGAAGTGTCGTGCATGCAAACACGCCCGAACCGGTAGTAAAAATATTGGCAACCCACCACTGATAGACACCAATGAAATGTCTAGAAATATATGAAGAATATCTATGGTGTTTGTGCAATCACTTCTGCATGAGTGTACATTACTAAGCACAGTATTGTCAGTCCTTAAATATTGCACTTTTAAATGTTTTTTAAAGTGCAAAGGAACTACACCACTCCTTTTCAGTAGAAGAAAAGGTTTGTTAAGTTATAAATCTGTTTCTAAGAGAAAATGCATGTGTGAAAAAAGTTTTTGACTGCATTTCTTTTCATCATTCGACATATAATTCTACTAATAGAAAATCTGGATGAGTGTACACACAGATTTGGAAGACATGAGGAAGTGTACTCATATTCTACGGAATTAATGTTCAAACAGATGCTATCAAAATTTCCCCAATACGTTGTACGTTATTTTTCCCATCTGGAAGAATTCAGCAATGATGATTTTTTATAAATTATTCAACTATAAACCCACAACTTACCTATGAATTAAAATAAGTACAGGAAAAAAAGTTGGACTTTGAAAAAGCAAGATAGAAAAAAAGGCAATGACTCTTTTGAACCTCGATGTTGGCCAAGGCTCATGAGAGTACCATAGATAGTCAAGAAAAAAACCACAAATGTATTGTACAGCAAATCAATTCAGAGTTCTCATTTGATAACAATGATAGCAATTGAAATCATCGCACTCAAATTGTCATAACTAGGGCAACTTATGCAAAGACCTCAGTCTCCTGAGAAGGTTCTAATGTTGGGAAAAAATGGAAGAAGAAGGAAAAGGAGAAGGCGAAAGACAACCAACAGCTAGGTGGATGGACCCAGTTACAGTGGCAATAGGTGCACTATAGGAAGATATGAAGGACCAAGTTAGGGACAGATCATCATAAGAAAAATCTATGTGGTTTGTAAAAATCACAAGGTAGTCACATGATCCCGGGACACCTTGATCTGTCAAATATGAGTCAATCTGAATTTTGATCACATGACTATGGGGATGCTGCAATGGTTTAAGTGTGGAAAATGGTCATAAGTCACTTTTTTCAGTGCCATTGTAACTTTGAATGGTCACTAAATGAGTTGTTGTAAGTTGGGGACTACCTGTACATCGGAAGAAGTGATGGCACTGAATGTTGCATCTTATATCTACCAATCATCTATACCAGTGTTTTTCAACCTTTTTTGGGCAAAGGCACACTTGTTTCATGAAAAAAATCACGAGGCACACCGCCATTAGAAAATGTTAAAAAATTTAACTCTGTACCTATATTGACTATATATAAAGTAATTCTCTTGAATAGGAATCAAATAAACACAAAGAAAGTATTTTATAATTACTTTATTATGAAATAGTAAGTAAACAGAAATATGAAAAATTATAAAATACTTTATTCAGTGTGCAACCTGGGCCTGTTTGGCTGAACACAAAGCTGATATTCTGGCTGGAATCGAAGAAAGACACACACGTAGCTCTTCGTCAACAGCTCTCAGTCTCTCTCTGTATTTAGTTTTTATAGTAGTTTTATGGCATTTGAAGCACGCAAGTCTTAAAGCTGTCAAGTTACAAGATCCTTGCATCCCTAACCCTTTAGGAAAAAATAATAATAATAATAAATTTGGATTTATTAGCCGCTCCCTTTCCGGGCAGGACTCGGGGCGGCGTACACTAAGACATATATAAACATACATATATAAAAAAAAAACCAAGGGGTCTTCAAACCTGACAGCTTGAAGACTTGTGGACTTCAACTCCCAGAATTCTGAGAGTTGAAGTCCACCAAGGGCATCAATCATATTAGCCCAGGCAGGGATCTGCAAAATTGGCTCTTAAGACTGGTGGACTTCAACTCCCAGAATTCTGAGAGTTGAAGTCCACCAAGGGCATCAATCATATTAGCCCAGGCAGGAATCTGCAAAATTGGCTCTTAAGACTCGTGGACTTCAACTCCCAGAATTCTGAGAATTGAAGTCCACCAGTCTTAAAACAGCCACCTTTGCAGACCTCTGTGTTAGCCCAAAGCCTGGCGCTGGGCAGGCCTTGCTCCCCCATTGGTGGAGCCCCAAGAAGCGAGGAGGGAGAAAAAGAGACGGAGGCAAGGAGCTTCTCCCCCCCGCAAAAATCTTATCAGGGAGCCGGCGGGCAGTAGCAAATTAGCTGATCACGCGGCGTGATCGGCTAATTTGCTACTGCCCGCGCAGCTCCCTGGTTAGATTTTTGCTGGGAGGAGGCGGGGGGAAAGCTCCTTAGCCTCCGTTTCTTTTTCTGCCTCCTCGCTTCTCATCCCCGCCAGGCGGATCTGATCGGAACGCCCGTGTGCAAGAGGCGAGCCCTTACTTTTATTATTACAAAATTTGACATTTTTTTTAAATCTTTCGAATTTTTCAATTTTTCCCACGACACACCAGACAACATCTCGCGGCACACTAGTGTGCCGTGGAACAGTGGTTGAAAAACACTGATCTATACAAACGTTTTGTATACAATTTTCTTTAAAGTACTGGCATTGAATTCTGTCTCATTAGAAAGCTGGAATTCTAGGCTGATGCAGCGCTATGAATTGGATAACAAAAATGTTGCTTTTGAATATCACTGGGTGATTCCAAATATTTGGACAGAAGAAAAAGAAGAAAGGACAGATAACATTCCGGGCCACAATTTTGAGGCAGCAAAAACTATTCTGACTACATTCCAGAGGTGGTATTCAGCCAGTTCGGACTGGTTGGGGCGAACTGGTAGCGGAAATTTTGAGTAGTTCAGAGAATCGGCAAATACCACCTCTGGCTGGCCCTGCCCCGGCCTGCTCGCCCGCTGGCTCGCTGCTCACCCTACCTGCCCAGAACCGTGTGCATATGCACTAGCCGTGTGCATGCGTGGTAACCATGCACATGTGCATGCATGGTAATGAACCGATGGTGGAATTATTTGAAACCCACCATTGCTACATTCCTTAATGTGGAAGCGGGGGAAACCATTATTTTGTGCAATAGAGGCAAGGAATCCTAAGAGTAACAAGCATTAGGCACCTATCTCTAATGTATTTCTTAACTCCAACTGAATTTTGAATCAAATTGGAATTCATGCTGTGTCATGTGGGGAGAGGGGGGGGAAGAAGGGGCACTGTGGCATTTTTCATACTTTCTCAGAACATGTGTGTTAATAGAACCACAGCCTAAAAACCATTTGTGAGGAAATGCTTCACAGCTGCTGCTTATTAGCATTAGCACAAATCTTACAAAGCAAATAATAAGCAGACTTGTTTCCATAATATTTAACTTACAGCAATGAATAAAAGTGGTGGGAAGAGAGGAGAAGTGTCTAGTTTCCAAAAATAAGAAAGCTAATTGCCCACAAACAGTTGAGTACAATCCAGCAGCAACACGCAAAAAGAAATCTGAAGTATTTGTGCGTATTCTTATTTTTTGCCTTCCCCTCCACCAGTCTGTGGATTTATGTATGTTGGTCTTACACTTGGAGGTTACTGCATTTACAGTCCTAGTTAGGATATTCCATTTGTGATGCTAAGATTTATTTATTTCAAAGAATTTTATAGTCTCCCATCTTCAACCAAATTCTGGGCAGGTTATGATCAAGAACAAAACCCACAAATACACACTTAAACCCCAAACAATAATCCAAAAACCAAATAACTTGGCACCACAGCTACTTTCTCCCAATCCAGCCCACACATTCTCTCCCACTTTAACTTCACCCTATATTCAGTTTAGCCCATTATCCCGGCTTAATGTGATTTGTAAATAAATTCACTTGGGTTGGGTCTAGTCATGCTTTGAGCAGATCAATTTTATCAAAATCAATCAATTTTAAATTTCCCTTGAGAACCCGTGGTCTCCTACTTTTTGCCAATCTCCAATTCTCAACAACCTCAATCCATTTGTCCACTGCTGTTAAATGTTTTCAGCAATAAAAAAGAGGGCCATGGTATCTTCATCCCTGCACTGGAATGTTAATAATCCCAAAGATTTTTGCAAAATTTAAAAACCGTAAAAGCAGTACTGTCAAATATGAACTGTAGGAACATTTGGATTAGACCAGGTTGGGTGTAATGGTTGCTAGGGTGGATATGGACAATCTCAAGACATCCGTTTACAGAACTGGATGATGGTGAAGTTGTTCCCCATTATGGGTAGCCCTTGCTTAACAAATGTTTGAAATTATGACACACACAACCCAAAAGTTACTTATGACCCATCCTCCAAGTTACAACAGCTGCACCTTCTGTGTGGACATGGAATCACATTTCAGATTCTCAGCAACTAGCTAGCATTTATCACTGGTTGCAGCATCCCACAGTCACTTGACCATGATTGACCAACATTTTTTGCATGCATCTAGCAAAAAAACTTGCCCATCTGGGAAAATGGGTTTACTTAAGGACCACATGTTTTGCTTAACCAGGGTGACTTGCTTTCCAACCATCATAAAAACAATCATAAAATCAAATCAGGTCACAGAGTGACTTGTTAATGACTACAATGACTTATTATGGAAAATCCAGGCTCAATTGTGGTTGTTAAGTGACTATCTGTACCTGTTCTAGTTTCCCAGGTCCAAACAAATTATTGGGCTGCTCCAATTAATGATTTTTCTATCCCCTCCCCTTCTTTTTTATTTTTACTAAGTAGAAAAGCAAGAGAATTTTTTTTTAAAAAAATGCATAACATTGGAATCCCTCATTTATCTATGTTGTTATTTATTGTTACATTGTTTATATTGTTGCAAATTATGCTACAGAGTCTTTGCACTAAGGCGCAGGTTGAAGTGAACATGCAAAGGTCAGGCCTTGATATAGTGATTGTTGAAAAAAGCATTCAAGTAGCCTCCATCTATTCATTCATTAATTCATTCATTCATTCCTTTTTATGTTTTGAAGAAGGCCTCCCCTCTTTCTTGGAATTAAATACTGATGCTTAAAGCTGGTGCTGTTTTATCATTTGCTGGCCTCTCATTTAATGCCTTATCATTAAAATAGCCTGAGTAAAAGTAAAATATGAGTGGGGATGGTGTTTGGCAGACACAGCAGAAGTACCACGGAGAGCACCAATGCCTGTAGACATTTGTGGGCATGTGGCAACTACCCTTTACAGTACTGCTGCCCAGGTAGTCCATAAATCCTGGTTGGGAAGTTCAAAACCAGGCATTTATTTTCCTGATTTCAATAAAACAAACAGCCCAAACTATGAAAAGATGGGAAATAATTCAGTTAACTGGCACTGCAGTGGCATCACAAATGATATATTCCTCCCCATGGCTTGGCAACAAAATTCTGTGGGAAGTAAGATGTCTTTAAAACTTGTCACAAACAAGGACTTTGGCTACAGCAGAGTTCTCCCAATAAAAACCAAATGAAATCTAGACTGATGAAATTAATTGCACCGGAGAACACAAACCTGTGATCCATACCTGTTTGGAAGACATCAAAACATGCCTTGATTGATGTCTGTAGTTTGGAGTAAAGGGAAGGAATGAGCAGCAAACAGCCTGTGTCTGAAACAGCAGCTAATTTAAAAAGGAAAGACAAGAATTTCCTGACATTTCAGCACCATTCGTTCGCAAGAAGTGGTCTGACAAGCATATCTAACAACTAAACAAATGCCTTTGACACCATTCACAAGGAGAATGGGGAGGAACTAAGATAATTGCTATATTGTTTATAGATGTTCAGGCTCCTAAAATGTTTTTCCATTCATAACATGCAGGAACATGGCACATGCTAGCAATTCTTCATTAAAACCTTCCTTTTTATATTTCCTCCTTTAGTACAAAAGCATAAAATCATCTTCACACTCTCATTGTTGCACCCATTTTCACAAAGTTTTTAAAATTTAGATATCTTAAAGAGCTGTGGTGGCACCGTGGTTAGAATGCAATATTGTAGATTAACTCTGCTGACTGCCAGCAGTTTGATCCTGACTGGCTCAAGGTTGACTCTGCCTTCCAGCCTGCCAAGATTTGGTAAAATGAGGATCCAAATTGTTGGGGGCAATACGCTGACTCTGAAAACCATTCAAAGAGTGGTATAAAGCACAATGGAGTGGTATATAAGTCTAATTGCTATCTGTAGAAAATCAGAATTTTATATTAAAAATGGGGAAGTTTAGCCTGGCAGTAAAAGCTCTCAAAGGGAAAGCACGATAGATGCTTTTCACTCTTGAGAACTACCCTGTTTCCCTAAAAATAAGACCTCCCTTGATAATAAGCCCAATCGGGCTTTTGGGTGCATACACTAAAATAAGCCCTCCCCCAAAAATAAGCCCTCCCTGAAAATATTGCAACACAGCAGCAGCCATGAGGTGACCATGCTTGCTGCCTTCTGCAGCTCAAAAATAAAAAGATCTCCCCGAAAATAAGGCCAAGCACATATTTCGGGGATTAAAAGAAAATAAGACCCTGTCTTATTTTTGGGGAAACATGGGTACTAAACAGGAGCTACTCACCTGCAAACACAGTTAAACCATCTTGATGCGGGCAATATAGACAGAATATGTCCCCTTTGCCACTCCTTAATGCATTTAATGGAACATTATTTTATTCTGTATTACAATTTATACCAATTCAAAGAAAGCTCAGTTATTCAGGTTTCACTTGTGTTAATAGAAGTGTAGCCTGGTGTATTTCCTTTGTTTTGCATTCAAGAGCCACCAATGAATGGATAGTCTGAATAAATTTGCTCACTTCGGTGGAACAGGACTAATGAACTGATCAGTAAACACATACATAATACCATCTTCTGCTTTAGGGATAATTGCAGTACAGGTGGTCCTTGACTTACAATGGCAATTGGGACCAAAATTTCCATTACTAAACAAGGTGTTGTTTAGTAAGGGAGTCATTCCGGATTTTTACGAGCCTTTGTTGCACAGTGAAGCTAATTACTGTAGTTGTTAAGTGAATTACCTGGTCATTTAGCAGATCCAGTTTCCCCCATTGACTTTGCTTGTCTGAAGCTGGCTGGGAATGTTGCAAATGTGATCACATGACCCCAGGATGCTGCATCTGTCATAAATATAACCCAGTTGCCCTGTTCCTGAATTTTGATCACAAGACCATGGGATTCTGTGACAGTTGTAAATGCGAGGACCAGATATAAGTGTCAGGCCTGTAGTTATGTTCTTTTTAGGATCTTTGGCCTGCCACACTTTTTAATAATTTTCTATGTGGTTCATTAGTGTAGTAGTTGGGAGGGGGGAATAGAAAGGAGTAGGATTGTGGGATTTATTGTTGACATTCTTTTATAGAAGCTCAAGGTCATCTTTTGTCTCCGCACCTCGACACCTGACAGGAAGCAGAGGGGTGTAGATGCCAGCGTGGAAGATGATGATTGGAACATGTGATGGATTTGTGGGTGTGGGGATAGATCATGAACTTTCAACTGGGTGGAATTCCAGGATGTACATCAGAGTTGGAATTTTCCATAGACGTGCTAACTTGCCTGTAGAATAAATTGGACCTTTAAGGATAACTTTGCCTTGGACAATGATTTAATTCTGCATGGTATTTAGAACGCTAACAATAAGTCTCTTTTTCCAGTCTGGCTATAACCTTGAACAGTCACTAAATGAATGATTGTAAGTTAAGGACTATCTGCAATGTCACTCCTGCTCCAGAAGGCAAGGGAATCAAATACACCAAAGTCTGATAATGTGTAATTGTAAAAAATATCTGTCCATAGTTGGGTCCAGCAGGGTGATTTCCTAGATTATTTTTCTTAGCATTTTGTGTGAATCAAGCCATGTGCATGGTTGATAATTTATTCAACAAGCCCTGATTAAGAAAAAAAGCATGCCTTATGGAGATATGTGAACCTGGGTTATTTTCAGCTGCATCCATCTTAAAGTTAAGCCACCTTAATTACTGCATCAACATCTACACAATTCTCTCCCACCTTCTATTACTAATGACTGAGTGTCCAAGCCATAAATCCAGCTTATGATATTATGTGCATCTCCATTTTTCTTATTTTAAGGGCATCTAAATGACACTGCCCCATGTGTACTTACAGAGGTAGTCATTTTATACGCTAGGTTCATGCACAGAAATCCAATCCATATTTCTTCAGAACTTACTCCCCTCGGCTCAATAGACTTTATTTTCAAATAAGCATGCACAGAATTGTACAGTGACACAATAGGTGGGAAAGGCTGTACCTCTGGCAGCCACTGTGAGCTATGAGTAAATGGTAACAGATCCATAAGAGTGGTTTTGTGGTGCAGCTCAGACTTGTGAGTCATTCGTTGGTTGAAAAAAAAAGGAAATAAAATCTAAATTCAGAGGAACCAATATACAGCCTTTTAATGTTGGATAAGCTAACATAATGAGGCAGATATCTTGGTTAATAAAAAAAAATCACAAGGATTCATCAAAATGGGAGACATCTTAATGAAAATTGAATGCTGGTTGAAGGGGAACAATATTTACATATGGTTATTTCCATGAAACAGAACAAAGAATTGCACTTAAAGGACAAAACCATGTCCCCAAAGAGGAGTAAGAATGAGACAAGATTGTCATGGGATTTGCAGAATTCAACAGTACAGTTATATTCAACTCTATATACACTCAGATGAAACAGAACCCCTTTGTCCTAAAAAGCTAGAATTGTGCTTAACTGTACAAATATCTTGTTCGGGTGTTCCCAAATTTTCAAGTTAAAAGAATTAATCCTCTATGCTACCTCAGAGCTCAAGGACTAACTTCTTCAGCTATTGGATACACTGTTAAGCTTATTCACATATGTATTTCAGTTTAATTGACCAAACCTCAGAGGACTTGACCTGATTTAAATGTGCTTACAAAAATAGTTTAAACCCCTAGAGATCAAGATATGTATATATACCTCCAGTCTAATGAGAAGGTGATCTAGACATAATAAGACGGTTGTGAAAGACAACTGCTCGTTTGCATGTAGGAGGCTCCTGTGGGACCCATCCTGCAATTATGCTAACAGGATGCCAAGTTATGGACCTCTAAGGACCAGTAGTTGTGGATATGCTGATGATGTGCATGTGACAAGCTCCAAGTGGCCTCTTTCTCTATCTGTGAAACATCTGATGCATGTAGAAAGGTCCAAGCCTTGCAGCAACAAGATGTAAAGTTATTCAAGTTAATAACAATAAGAATATATGTATCTGTTCTATTTTTGGACACCAATACTCTGAATATTTCCAGGGTATATGAGATTGTGTTAATCTAAACAAAAAAGTTAGAATAGCTGTAATGTACGTATTCCCAATATATATTCCCAATACATTCCCAATATTAGGGCAAAACAAAGCTATCTTTTTTTTTCTCTGAGGTGTACAGTACTTACACACAATTTTTAAACCGAGAAAAACAAGGTATTATTCAACTTTTCCAATTTATCACTTAAAAGATCTTGTTCTCACCCACGGCTTATCAGATGTACCATGTAGATGGAATAATGGCAGATATGTAGTATAACTGTATAGGATAATACATCTGTTGAGAATTAATGCAATTTTTGTAATTTCAGCCACAAGATAAAATTAATGCTAATGTATGTTTCTTCTAGAGTGAACATCCTTGTAAGTCTACAGTGTAGCGTTTAATTATTTTATCTTTCTTCCTGATGCATTATCTGTGTGAGTCCCCTCCCCCCATTCCAAATACACAATATTTGCAGAAGAGAACCAGATCATGAAGGAAAATTGTTAGTCAAGCCATTTGTTTCGTTTGTAAGCTTCCTAACCAAAACTCCTGACCATAGGATTCTCATTTGCTGTTCTGATATCAAAACTGTCTTCTACATGTGAAAAGTAGAAGTACCATCTGCAGCAGGAATGTCTCATTAGAGTAGAAGCTATAAGCCCATATTTGATTAAAGGTGAGATACCACTCAAGGGAAAGTTGTTCTTTAGAGTGCAATGATGCTATCACAGCTCAAGACTGGAGTTGATTAACATGAAATCCTCTTGTGACAAAACAGGATACTTGAGATAAGAGAGAGAAATATATTCCTGTTTCTACTGAAATAATTCAAGTTTTCAAAATAGTGCAAACCACGGGACAGATTTCCCATAATACCATAGTATAACATAATATCTTCAGTTAATTGGATACAAATTTGTAGATTTTCTGGTTCTTAGCTAATCAACCTATGATCACTGTGCATGCATCAAATAAGTAACTGCGCTATTATTTTAATTAACCAAATCACATCAAAGTTGGGTACGAAATATGGCTCAGAGTGGATTACACTCCACAAATTTGACAGCTAACCAGTCACTGGTAATGGTTCCTGGCCAACAAGAAGCAATCTTTCTATTACAAGTTGCCAAAAAATATACTTTCCTTGAGTTACTTCAAGCTTGAAGCAGTCAGATGTTATTCACTTCAAAGCTTTGGGAGATATGTGATCTCTTGCTCCTGGCCGTCTGTTTCTCTGCACATTCTCTGCACATTCAGGACAGCTTTGGTAAGCCAGCTAAACCACTAAAGAATGACTAAGTAAATTAACATGACTTTCATTCCAGTGATATTAACAATTGTCACATAACATTTTCAAAGAGTATGGAGCAGTTCTATGAACTATGAATGTTTGGCCATGACTTTTCTTCTAGAGTAGAGCTTGTGCAGCCAAGAGTTAAAGAAACGGTGGGTTTCTACATTACGTCCTAGACTTCGGGGGCAAACTAGAGAAGGGATATTTCCTCATTGTTTTCAAATGGTATCATATTGTATACTTATCATGTTATAAAACAGTCTGTTGCCAATATGCTCCTGGATATCCAAAATCACATTACTGAGACCTTCATGCTGATGACTATGTAGGAAAGCATATGATTCAGGGCAGCAAGGAGAAACCTGGAGAACAGCATACAGTTAGCTGTTCAGTCGGTTTACAGGCTGAATGCCATGAAAACATGATTAAATTCACAGTGTATGTCCAAGCAAATGCACAATTTTTATCTTCATATTCCCAGAATATTCTGTGATCCTCCCAGGTCACTGGGCAAAATATAGACGGGTCTCCTGTTAAAGGAATGCATGTGTGGTTACACAAAAGAATTAGATTAGGAGTTTGTTCGCAGATGCATGAATGTTGCTAGACTACAATTGATGACTGGCAGCTAAATGCATTCATTGATTCCAATTAAAAACCTCTCTGTTTGAGGTGATATGAGAGTGCTTTGACTCTGATAGCAAATTCATAAGACAAGTCACCTGATATGGCCAGATGCAATGGCCAGACTTAAGTGAAGCAGCCCAGAAAAAAGCTTTTCAAATTTCTTCTTTTCTAAAAAGTAGGGGAGATCTTTTGGTGTACAATTTTTCTTTTATGATTACAAAAATAGGACTTAATAATAATAATATTAACAATAACAATATGGATAATACAAAATAATTATAATTGTATACTTTTTGGGAAAAGTATTCACACAAATCAGCAACACACAACCACCCACCCGCCTTCTTTGAATTAAAATGGTGAAGATGAAAACTTTTAGAAAGGCCAAGTTCTCAGTACAAAACAGAGGAGAAGCAGCTTGAAAATGGATTATTTTTCCATAAGGCAACTTGTTACCTTTCATCTACTTCCTTGATTTATATTGGAATTGTTTGGTCTTTTAAAAAAGCATCAGAACTTGGCTTGTTTCAATTTATCGATGTGATAACAGAGTTTGAGTGCCGGTCCCAGCTTCAGACCCAAATATTTCATGATCATGTCGCTTTTCAGTAGCAAGAGAGCATTGCCATCAATCTCCTAATACGAAAAGAAAGACAGAAGATGGAATGAAAAGCATAAATCATAATTTGGAACTGTGTTTGCAGAAGAAATAAAACAATTTGCTGCAAAGCTGTAGAAAGAATTGGCCTGCATGCCTCTGACGATACCAAACATTTTTGAGAAATTCAACAAAGTAGGACCTCAATTCCCAAATGTTCTACTATTCCAGAATTGGATCTATTTAACTGAAGTGCTGGTGAATTTATTTATTTAAAATACGTTCATGAAACCTGCCATGCAATGCAACATCTGGCAGTATACAACATTAAAATGCCTTCCATAAATATGTAAATGAACACAAAAGTAATAACCAGATCACTGAATAATGAAACACCACCACCATGAAGAGAGAAGCACTAAACATTTGAGCATAAGCCTAAGCTGAAGTCAAATTTCAGAAGCAGCTGTTGATTTTCTTGATGGTCCAGCTTCATTAAGTCCTCTGAGTTCAGAGCCAGTGTCAGATGTCTGTTCTTGGAGTACTACATAGTCACAAGGAAATATGATCTTTCACAACAGCAGCAGCAACTACAAACTAACAAATCAGGCAACAGGGGTGGGAACTTCTACGAGCCCCCGATAGCAATGGCACTTAGGTTTATATACCACTTCATAGTGTTTTATAGCCATCTCTAAACAGTTTATACAGTCAGTATATTTCCCCCATCAAACAGGGTCCTCATCTTACCAACCTCGGAAGGATGGAAGGCTGAGTCAACCTTGACCCGGTCAGAGTTGAACTCCTGGCAGCCAGCAGATTTAGCCTGCAATACTGCATTCTGACCACTGCGCCACCACGGCTCTTATGCTCATAGTCAGATGACTATGAACTGCAAAGGAAAGGACTTTAACGAATGCCCTAACGTGAAACAGTTCAAATATGAACTATAAAAGTTGCCTCTTACATGATCTCTGCAGGAGAGGTCAAAAAAAGTCAAGATGACAACCTTGGCTGCCCTACTGAACCTCTGTCCCCTTTTTATATGTTCTGTGTCTGAAATCAGATAAAAAGGGATGGAGACTTCAGTTCAAGTCTCATGGTTGTCACCAGACACAAAACATGCCTGGCGAGTAACAATAAGATAGCTGAGTAGCTTCTAATAAAATAGAAAGAATTTGAGGACAATATTCACAGCGTGAAAATTGTGCTCCTTGTGAAATGGGAGATTGCAACCCCTAGTAAAAACAGGGAGGACAAGGGGCCCTTACCAGCTAGTTCCAGAGCCCAAGCACAGAGGCAGAAATAAGTTCACCCAATCAAGAGGATCATGCGTTGCCCTAAAACCCCACATTTCTTGTAAAGAGAATGTATTCCTCAGATGCTTCTCTCCATGATTTACTTGCTGGGATCGCCTTCATGAAGAGTATATTGCAGTGATGTCTAACCTTTGTGTCGTTGCATGCCGAAAGCACGTGTGTGTGCGTGACAATGCATGTGCGCGTGCCTACACCCATAATGCAATATGCACATGACACACACACAGACCGTGTGCTCCCCCCCCCCTGTGCTCTGTTTTGGGCTTAGCAGGCCTCCCGGCAGCCTCTTGGAAACAAAAATGGTCTCCTGCATGCGGCAGAGATCCAAAAATCATCTGGCCGGCAGGTAACACACACATAAGCGCAGTGGAGCTGAGCTAGGGTGACAGCTCACGTGCCCGCAGAGGGGGCTCCACATGCCACCTGTGGCACAGGTGCCATAGGTTCGCCATCACAGGTATATTGCATCAACTAGAAAAGCTAGGGTGTGTTGCAGTCCAAAGTACGGCTAAATAACATCCAGCAAGCTGGGGTTAATATAAAAAGCTCCGGGGAATTTTGTAAAGCAGAAACAGCACACAAGGCAGTGATTGAGTACATATTCTTTCATCACAGGCATGGTTTAGTTCTAAAGCTGAACTATATGAATCATTTCAGAGGTTGTTTATAATGGCCACCGGAGCAGGGGTGGGTTCCTGCCAGTTCTAACCTCTTCTATAGAAGAGGTTCCACAAATCTACAGTGCCGTTTAGAACCAGTTCCAGCTCCCTCCCCCTGCTCGTCCGCACATCATCAAGATGAAGAGCGAGAGGAGGAATTCTGGGAGTTGAAGTCCACAAGTCTTAAGGCTGTCAAGTTTGAACACCCCTGGGGTTTTTTTTTCTAAAGGGTTAGGGGTGCAAGGGTCTTGTAACTTGACAGCTTTAAGACTTGCGTGCTTCAAATGCCAGAGTTTCTGAGCATTTTGGTTACCAAGCAAGAGTGTTGTTAAGTGAGTTTCACCATATTTTTCAAGTTGGCCATGACTGCCAAGCCACTCCCACCCAGTCACATGGCTGGCAAGCCACTCGCACCTGGTCACATGGCCAGCAAGCCACTCCCACAAAGCAGGCCACACCTACAGAAGAAGTTCTAAAAAACTTTGAAACCCACCACTACCACCGGAGCTCATAAGATGCACTGGCTTCTCAAACTCTGCTGTGAGGCTGTAAAAGTATAAAGCAACTGGAAACATTTCACGTTGCTTTATTACAATCTAATCCTGTGAACACCGACTGTCAGGTTTAATATTTCAAGAGTGCTGTAAAGCTCTCCGAGAGAGCCCACTAACCAATGCAAACAAGCTCTAAATCATAAGGCTGACTTTGCTGTAGCTTCTTAAAGTGTAAAACATTCTGCTTGGTAATTGAACAGAAATGGAAGGATTGCTTTGCCATGTCTTTCCCCCCAACTCCCCTTTTGGTCTGTTTTTTAAAACAACTGAGAAGGCAAACTTTATACTGCCCAGCAGTATAATCACTCTATTAAGGTAAACTAATTGGAAATAAAGCTAAAATGATCCCTGCAAAGATAGTTCGGTCTTAACAAATACATATGCTTTCAGTTCTATGCTTCATCAGAGGAGGCAGATCCATTTCTGAATGAACAGGTTAAATCTGTCTTCATTCAAAAGCTGCACTTTCCCTTCTGTATTAATTTTTTGGTCACAAACCAGAACTCAGCGAGAATTCTGTTGCATCAAAATCTAATTTTTGGGTTGGCTTCCTTATTTGTTACTTAGCTGATGGCTTCGATTTTTAACTGTACCCATTAACTCTGTTTGCACACCCAAGCACAATTCGTTTTACGTACAGCTTGTTGAACAAACCACAAGCGATTGAGTTTATGCAATATACTAAGCTATAAATCCTGGCTTAGAAACAATACGGGCAGAGTTTACATAACCTAAGCTGTGACCAAAGGAAGCCTGTTACATTCATCCAATATTTAAATCCTGTTGCAGATCTTCTGATTTATGTGGGATTAATTGTTTATTTGGTGCCATGAAGTCTAACACTTCTGAGTGTGATGTAAACAAGGGCACTAAGGAATTTCTCGAAACAACATTTTTATTTATGGCCCCCATAAAAAAGGGGCTCATAGATAAACATTCCATCCCTTACTGTCACGGTGATATCTCTGACTGTCTAATCAATGATATATGTACATGTGAAGTTTTCCATACATGAAATTGTATCTTTTCATTACGTAGTTTTCTTGTTTATGAATGTGTATCCACCCACCCTATTGAAACCAATAAAAGAGAGCCACGGAGTCAGATCTGGGCTCTCATCCCGAGAAAGCAGCCTCTGCGTCTTTCATGATTCGGCCCCCCATGAGAAGCCCACCGGACATTCGCAACTGGTGACCCCGACGTGATAGTTCTGAGACTATACGTCCCCCGACGTGATGGCTTAGGCTGTACGTCCCTTGAACTTTCTTTGCTCACTGCCTGGAAGAGGCTATGCATACATCCCGTCTGAAGCAAGACTACGGATCCCCTCGTGAGTATAAGAAAGAAGGTTAACCAAGAAGCAGGTGAGACCTGCAAAAACTTGGTAAACCAATCAAGGTTTAAATTATTATTTTAAAAAGAATAATGGAAAGATTTTACAAAAACCAAGTAAATTTAATTTGGCCTTTTTATATTTGGAAATCCGGAAAAGGGCTCTGTAAAAATGTCTATGTGGAAAAGATTGGGAATTTATTTCCACAAGACACAAAGAGCCCCTGCAAAAGTGTTATCTATCAAGTAAAAATTCTTTTTCCAAAATCATCTTCAATTGGTCTCTTAACTCCTCATGGAGATGTTAATTTTTCTGCTTCTCCACTGTTAGAGGAACAATTAGCAACAGAGGAGGGGAATAAACATATGTTTTCTGTCTCTCCACCTAAATTGATTCCACAAGATCATGAAGTAATTAGTTTAAAGGATTGCTTTTTTCTATCCTTCCTTTTCCTGCTTCGTAAGAAAAGTTTGACTCTGTAAGTCTGCTTCTTACCTCCCCACACCTCCCCCTCTTCGGGATGTCTGCTGCCTTCCCCCCCCCACACACACTTTCTTTTCTTTAGAAGGAGTTTGTCCTGTCCCCCACCTCCCCCCCTTTTTTTTTGGAAGAGCCTGTGTGGTTAGGGTTAGGGTTGCAGGAAAACAACAGAGAGATAATTTTGAGGCTCGAATGAAGCTTTTGATGAAATTAGCAAAGGGAAATGTTACATTTGAATGCCGGAGGGCATTTCTTGGACTTGGGAACGATCTTGATCTGGTAGATATGATTATATATTTATTTAGTTTTTTAAAAAATTTAGATTTATGTTGCAGAATTGAATTTTTTGTATAAGTGCTATTTATTGGCTTTGGTAAATAATTATATGGATATTTTAATTGGAGCCCCAAAGATATAACCTAATTGGCTTTTAAAAAATAAATAAATGATTTTTTACTGGAAGGAGTAGGGGAGACATGATGACATTGTTCCAATGTCTCAGGGATTGCCACGGAGAGTCAGGCTGGTCAAGGAGAGAGATGGCTTGGAGCTGGGGAGATATTTCCTAACAGTTAGAGCAGTTGGTCAATGGAACGGCTTGCCTCCAGGGGTTGTGAATGCCCCAACACTGGAGGTTTTTGAGAGGATGTTGAATGGTTATTTGTCTGAAACGGTATAGGTTTCCTGCCTAGGCAGGGGGTTGGATTGGAGGACCTCTAGGGTCCCTTCCAACTCTGTTACTGTATTGTATTGTATTGTATGAATTGCAGATTGTTCCAGTAAAAATAACTGCATGAAATGTTACAATTTTTTTTGCTCCAACTTTTTCTTTGTTTAAATGCACACGGAGGTATTTTGCTAATTAATTTATGGCAGCTATTGGGGAACCTTTGTCTGGGTTCATCCGTCTGCGTCTGCCAGTTTACTTAAAGTTCTTTATTTGATTTATTTTTTTTCTCCTTTTCGTGCCCTTGCCACAGTTGAAAAGATTAATGAGATTTTGAGCATTCCATTTGTGGATTGCTAACTTGTCAGCTAATTCTTTTGATATTTTTTAAAGACAAAAAGACTCCGTTTTCAAATGTTTTGCCATTATTATTATTTTTTAGGCAGTTGTTGAATTAATCACCTTGGGTTTGTTGTAGAAATTGGACTGATTTAATTAATATTATTTTTCCTATTCCAAAATCTGATTTTTAATTTTGTTTTCAGAATAACTTCTTTCTTCAGTGTCCTTTCACTGACTATGTGGTCTGTATTTTTTCTCATTTGCCTGAAGGTCTTTGGCTTGCGTGTTTAATAACTTTTCTTTTCCTACCTTGCAATACTGTTGTTCTTGCAACACTAAAAATTGTCTGTTGCTATTTTAACTTTTCACATCTTTTTTCAACAAGCTTTTAAACTACATTTCTGACTTTTATTATGTGTGTCAATTTATTTTTAATTTTCTAGGTATTTTTTTAAACTATGTTTTTTCTTCAGATTTTTTTTTTATTAACTTTTTTTATCAAACTGCCTGGGGACTGGCACAATCTTGCCATATGCCACTCAACCAGGCCAAGCAAATTGTTTCATCTTGCCCCCAGTGTTTTGGGGCATCCCCCTCTGGGGATAGGAAGTTAATCCCCATGATTTGGCCTTTAATTATTATGGCAAATGGATGTCACCTATGTTTTTTTTTTTTGGCTCCTTAGAAGTCAATTCATTTCTCTTTTTGTATTTTTTGGCTACATTTTAACGAGGAGTAACAGCTAATTATGTTATTTCTCATCTTTTTTTTTCAGCTTTTACTGCCTTGGGCAAACTTTTCTTTTTAAAGACTGATAATGGCCTGGCCTATTTTTTATTGGCTTTTTGTAATCTTGTACTAATTGGAACATTGTTTTAATTTTGGGGTTTTTTTTTTCCTTATAATTCCACAAGTTAAGCCATTGTGGAACGTGTTAATTGGTCCTTTAAGGACTGTTTTTCCAAACAAATGAAAAAGGAGGGATTTTGGGTACCTAACAATATGGTGTACCCCAATTTGGCTAATTTGGCATAGGTAACATAATAGATTTAAAAAGTTTGTTTGCCTCCCCCGCTAGGGGGACGAGGATATGCTGTGCTTGCTTCTACAGGTCTTTGTGGATTCTAGCACGTGGTGTTTGTCTAGCTAAGGATATTGTGGTACCAGTTCCCAAATCCAGTTCCAGAGATGACCAAGATGACTTTACAGACAGCACAGAGGCCAATACGATCTTGCCAAAACAGCTGTCCAGTGATGTGAAAAACCAAAAACCACCAAAGCAGTGCTGAAACAATGACACGTGGAACAAATGCACTGCCATTTTTGCCAAGTCCTTAGTCATCATTTGTTTATGTTTACTTGTTCTGTCATCTCACCCAAAAACTCATTTGAACAGTGACTGTAATAAAAATCTATGGGTGCAACTAACATCACACACACTGACTTGAACTGTACATGAAACATTTGCTTTCTACATGCTTGGATCCTGTTTGAATCTTGCCTGCAGTAATTCAACACTTCATTGGTTCGAATTATAAGACTATCTTTCATTGAGGATTAATTGCTTATGATCCTCCCCCTGATGCAATTGCTTTGTATACTCCCATAGTAGCAGTTCCTGAAAATGTAACATGTGCTAAAGTAGTTAACTGTATATCTTCAAGTAAAAAGCCTCACTGTTTCCATATTAGTTCACCTGCTTTAAATTGTACAGCTTTGAGGAGATTTCTTTTCACTTTGCTTATGTTTGGCTTCTGCAAGGATGCTTTTTTACATATGGTCACAAAACTTTTAATTACATTTCTGTTAATATTAGTGAAGCACAATCTTGCTTTAGCTAGTTAATTCCTGTGTTGCTTTCCAAACAGCAACTTCAGACATCAATTGTGACTCTGAGATTAATGTGGTTGTATGTAATTTGGTCTATTTTAGTAATTAATGTGTTGTTTTAATATTTCAGATGAATCCAGAACTATCCAGTACCAATTCAATATTTTATACAATTTGGCCTTTGATTTGAAAATTGATACCCTAGGATCCTTGTGGGAAAGCTTTTACCCACAGGTCTGTTGGGAAATGTTTTAAGTTATTTAGTCATCATTTGTGCTAGAGGTAACCTTATGTAAAGACATGCGTAGAAAGCTACCATGATCTCAGTAATTGGTTATCTTGGACACCTATAAGCTCACCTAATTAGCAGAACCAGATGTGGGAATAAAGGAATGGTTACTACAGACATACACATTACAGCTATGGTCTCGAGTAGCCTGTTATTTTTTAGCTAAACCAAAAACATTAATTTGTTCTTGTTGTTTTATTCAATGTATTCCATCCTTAATTACTCTGGCTAGGAGTTTTATACCAAAACATCAGCAAATCAATGTTATTACCTCGGTGAATAACGGAGGACCACCCCAGCTGCTGCAGAAACCCGAATTTACGCTTAGCAGCAAAGAGGAATTGGAGGGTATAGACTCTGGACGCCATAGATATATTAATGTGCCTTCAGATGAATATCATAGTGCATTTTAAAAAAACAAAACAAAGCAAAACAAAACAAAAACAGAGGTGATGTTGCAGATCTTCTGATTTATGTGGGATTAATTGTTTATTTGGTGCCATGAAGTCTAACACTTCTGAGTGTGATGTAAACAAGGGCACTAAGGAATTTCTCGAAACAACATTTTTATTTATGGCCCCCATAAAAAAGGGGCTCATAGATAAACATTCCATCCCTTACTGTCACGGTGATATCTCTGACTGTCTAATCAATGATATATGTACATGTGAAGTTTTCCATACATGAAATTGTATCTTTTCATTACGTAGTTTTCTTGTTTATGAATGTGTATCCACCCACCCTATTGAAACCAATAAAAGAGAGCCACGGAGTCAGATCTGGGCTCTCATCCCGAGAAAGCAGCCTCTGCGTCTTTCATGATTCGGCCCCCCATGAGAAGCCCACCGGACATTCGCAAAATCCAGCCCAAACTTTCCTTTTATTGTCCAACTACTCCCTTGAAAGTGCATAGATCGGCACAGCTGGCAAAGGATTTAGGATCTGGTGAAGATCAACCATCCCAAGAGTAATGAAGCATGCCTTAATTAAGACATACAGCGTTGATGTCACAGATGTTGCTTTCAGAATATACATTGCTGATCTCTCTTTGTTGTGACAAGTCAAATGAATAATTCTTCTCATTGGACAGTGGTGGCATGTCACAGCCAAATTAGCTGAATGCAAGGAAGGGAAGTCAGGAGCTGGGAATGTCAGCGGCATTCAGTTCATCAGTTTAAATGATGCACCTACATTTTAAAATGATTTAACGTGCTGAAAACTGTGGTTAAGGTTAATGGAGTAATCACTTGTCTCTCACCTCTGGTGTCTTCTTGTTAATCCAGTTTAGCTATGAAGGTTAACAATTGCTCAGAAATGAGTAATTCAAAGGCATAATTGAGCTGAATATGCCGATAGTTTTAATCAACCACTAGACCTCTTGTAGGTTTCCCTGCGAAGCCGACTGAATTATAAGTAGGAGGTGAGTGAGTGCCAGGGGGGGAGGATTTAAAACCAATGTATCTTTGAATTCTCATCTTTCTTACAAAGGATATTGTTATTCTACAAAAAATGCTAGCAATCCTAGTTATTGGATTCTCTTCTGACTGAAAACGCAAAGCCAAACAAGGTCAGCCCATTAGTCTAGCAGCTAGCTCTTCACCAGACTTTTTCCCACAACGACTGAAGTGGTATTTCTGGGGAGTGCACAAAAAGATGGTTCTGCCATTCAGTTCTCTTGCAATTGACCCTCAGCAGCAGGCTGCCTGGCCCTGGGGTCCCTCTTTAGCTGTAGCACTAACAACAAGCTTTAGATCCTCTCTGAATCCATCCAAGCCCCACCTCAGGCTCTCTAAGATATGAGCGCCATCAAGTTGTGCCTGAGATCCAGATTCAGTGTTTCTCAACCTTGGCTACCTGAAGATGCATGGACTTCAACTCCCAGAATTCCCCATGCTGGCTGGGGAATTCCGGGAGTTGAACTTCACCCATCTTCAAACACTGCCTAGATTAATTCTATTTGCCTGGAGAAAGACTCACTTTGACTCATTTTTGTCAGCTGTCCGTTTCAATCTCAATTTACATTGGTTCAAGTACAGACCAAAGCAGTTTGCTAGAAGGTTACATTTGGATCCTGTCATTTATCACAGAAAGTCTTCTACGTACATGTTTCCTGAAAAGTTCCACGTGAGGTCCCAAAGCATGAGGATCTGCGTCTTTAACAAACCATACCACGTCATCAACAGTCCAGGTCAAAGGATTTTTGCTTTTGGGTCTTGTGGCATCCTGTCTTTCTGGTGATGGACTGGAAGCTGTAGGAGTGAAGCAACAATTGGTGGGATAGAATAACACATGACAATCCACCCACTGTTTCAACTGTACTGTGTCGGCTGGGACCAGCCATACCAAACAATTTGAAGTCTAGATAACTAGGTTACATTGATACAATGACTGTGTTTGTATGTTATTTTAAGCTGTAATAAAGTTTCTTTGGGTTTGATTTAATATAGCGTGTGAACTCAACCTCTGTAAATTTTAAAGCATGTTTCAAAGCTGACTATTTTGTATGAACACAATCAGTTATGGTTAACCAATAAGTCAGTGGTGAAATTCAAAAAGTTTTTAAGAGCGGTTCTGTGCGGTTCTGGCTTGGTGGGTGTGGCAGGGGAAGGATACTGCAAAATTCCCATTCCCAGCCCACTCCAGGGGAAGGATATTGCAAAATCTCCATTCCCACCCCACTCTGGGGCCAGTCAGAGGTGATATTTGCCTGTTCTCCAAACTACTCAAAATGTCTGCTACTTGTTCTCTAGAACCTGTCAGAACCTGTTTTCACCCCTGCAATAAGTCCTTATTAAACAAAACATGGCCGAGCCTATTGTCTGAACTTAACAAGAAGGTTTTAATAAATGCATTTCATGTAATGTTAATGCCTGTTAGTTTTTGAACAACGCACAGCAGGGAAACATAATGTCAGTGCTGCCATCCTGCTACGCCTCACTGCTGCTTCGCTGATACCAGAGTGATTGGCCAACCGACTCTAAGGTCACAACCGTGGGAATGCAATGCAGAACATGACTGAGCCCACCAAATGTCAGAACCATTACCAAAACAATTTGTTTTTAATTTAATTGGACACTAGGGAATAGTTGCAGGGGGGTGGGGACCTGGAAAGGGGGAAAGTTGGTAGGCACTTTTCACATTCAAGGCTCAGATCTGCCTTTTTCTATCTTGTAACCACCTGGCTTTAGTAAAGTTAATCCTTTCACTACTAATGCAGCCCAAGGCTCTCTTTTTTTTGATAAACAACCAGTTTGGGACAAGTCTGAAACATAAGTTATGTTGCATTCAGGAGCAAGCAGTGTTTTCATAGGCATTATTACAAGTCGAAATAACATCAAAAACACAGTATGTATAGCATGATATTGTGTAAATAACCTAATTATGTGATTTATATTGTGATATCTGATACAAATATACCGTATTTTTGGACTATAAGATGCACCGGTGTATAAAACGCACCAAGATTTCAAAGAGGTAAGTAAGAAAAAAAGTTTTTGCCTTCTCTCAGCCCCAAGCAGTACTCTGCAGGCTTCAGCAGATCTGGGGCAAGGCAAAAATGCCCCCGTTTTTGCCTTGCCCCAGCCCTGCTGAAGCCTGCAGAGTGCTGCTGGGGGCTGAAGGAAGGCAAAAAAAGCCTCTGTTCTTGTGAAAAACGAGTATTTTGAAAAAACTGGCATTTTTGCTTTGCCCCAGCCCTGCTGAAGCCTCTAGAGTGCTGCTGGAGGCTGAGGGAAGGCAAAAGAGCCTCCATTTTGTTTGCAAAAATGGGCATTTTTGCCTTGCCCCAGCCCTGCTGAAGCCTGCTGAGGGAAGGCAAAAAAAAAGCCTCCATTTTTGCAAAAAACAGGCTATTTTTCTCAAAAAAAGAGACATTTTTGCCTTGCCCCAGCCTGGCTGAAGCCTGCAGAGTGCTGCTGGGGGTTGAGGGAAGGCAAAAAACCTCTCTGTTTTTGCGAAATAAGGCCCGATTTTTGCAAAATGTGGGGGCGGGGCTTCAGAGGGCCCAAAATGGCTGTATTTGGTGTATAAGATGCAGCAACATTTCCAAGCTCTTTTAGTGGGGGGGGGAGGTGCACCTTATAGTCCGAAAAATATGGTATATATTTCATGACGTACATGTCATTTGTTTGCACACACACACCCCAGGTGGCCATGATTCCATAATGTTGAGAATGCGGATGTCCTAATGCTCCAGAATAAACCTTGACAAGCCCACATTTTATATCCTTGCCAAATGTCACTGGTTGTTGAATTTCTTCGGTACTAATAATTGTGTGGGGGATGTGAATGAAATCCAAGTTCCATAGAAAAGGCTTGTGTATTCTTTTTTCTTTCTCTCCCTCCTCTGTAGAAACCTTCCCCAACCCTGCACCCTCCAGAAATGTTCCAACTAGCATTAGGCACTTTGGTGTCTCCAAGCCCCTGGAGATCTCAGTTCCATCAGCTAATAGAGGCAAACACAAATGCCATTGGAAAAGTCACAAACCAACATTTCTAGAGAATTCTAAGCTGTCCATCTTGTTTTAAAGTTCAATTCAAAATTCCTACCCAGAATAACCATGAATGACTGGCTGGGAATTCTGGGAATTGTAATTTTAACTCATCCAACGATACCAGCCTAGAAAATCTGCTCTTGGCAATGCACTAATGTCATTCCTCCAAATTAAATTATTTAATAGGATTTTAAAATATCTATCATGACACAACATCACCAATCCTCGTGAGGTTTAAGCCATGGGAAAGAGTCCCGAAATGAGAGATCTCACAAGATTTCAGGTAATTTGGGGAAAGAATCCAGGGCCTGAAAACAATGATCAATCTCTGCTTTACAGCCTAAGCAAAGGTGAGGAACCTCTAGCGCTCCAGGAATAATGAAAATGCTATTCGTGGACTTCTACTCCCATGATGGATAGGGAATTCTGGGAGTTGAAGTCCACATATCTTAAAGTCTCCAAGATTGAGGAACACTGGTTTAGGCATTCAGGGGGTAAGGATGAAGCATTTTAATTCAGCAATAACTGAAGGGCTGCTACTTGCCTATCTATTAATGTCTATGGTTGATATACCAACCTAAAATAGTTGTGGCAGATCGTGACGTAGTATGTTATGTGAATCCAATCAATTAGGCTGAATAGTTAACTATTGTTAATTAAACCATGGATTTCCTTGTGTGAACACAGCCTATAATTTCTTCTGATAGGATCTTTCTTAGTGTTTGGTGGATGTGCATTTCTCCACCTTCATCATATATAAAAAAGCAGTCACATTTAAAATAGTTCAGCCATTGATTTTTATACATATTTTGCTTTATTGCCACTTCATATCTTCTTGCAGTTGAATTCCAAGGAACTTGCATTCAGTATAGATAATTTTTCACTTTATCACTTCACTGTCATTTTCATCCAGATAAGGTTGAAATTCAGATAATATATGAAATGACAGCTTCATTCAATCTTTTGCTATGGCATCCCAATTGGGACTGAGATCTTTTCATAGTCCATCTAAGGTAATCCAAGTGGACAAGTGTTATTTATAGGGCCATCACCATGTTACTTTTGTGTCCATCGCTGTCTGATAAATGTATAATGTATTTTTCACATTTATATTTCTGTTTTAATGTTATAGTTATGACATGGTTACAGTTAGTTTGTCACTTCCCTCATTTCTTATTTGATTTCCAAGTAAAGCTTTAGCATTTGTTTTTCTGTTGTACCCTGTGTGATTCCAGATCAGTACATATAAAAGAAAGATGCTAATAGGATGGGAGAAGAAGTAGAAAAGCAAGTCAGCTATAAATGCCTCCATTTCTTGTGACATGAAACAAAAAAGATGTTAGCTACCAAGTTGTTCATTGAAAATAGTAAATACCAAATTCTGCATCATGCGCGCAAAACATCTATTTCATAACTCCGCTTTGATCCTATCCCCATATTCTACTTGTGATTATCCTGTTCTGTTTTTTTGACATTGTTTTTTGAACTTTAAGTGTGAAACGCATGGACTTTGTCCAGAGCTCATATGCTTCTATCAATAATGAAATCTCACCATTTTGTTTTTATTGATGGTTTCAGATATTTGGATTGTTTTAGTATGTCCATCACCCAGAGTCACTACCTGAGATGAATGACTATAAAAAAATATGATAAATAAATAAAATAAAACCAGCTATTATCTTCACAGGTAACTGATCAAAGCAGCCATCCAAAAGGCAAAACAAGATTTCAGTAAATCATGGAATCAATATGTCATTTAAATTAGGGAATAATCTCCATTGGCTGCAGTTCACATGGTGAAAAGTAAATCATTTCTACGGTGTTGTCTATTATATTTTAGAGGAGAGCATGGAAATCCCCTATCCTTTGAGTATCTCTATCCCGATTTCCATGTCAGGGGAAAAAACACCCTGGAGAAAATATGAGATCAATGGACCGGGCTGATTCCCTTCCGCATATCTTTTGAGATATTAAGAAAAGAAATAAAAGTCTTTAAAAAGTATTCTAATTAATAAACAAACTTTAATACGAAAATAATAAAAGTAAATGAAACAGAAAATAACTAATTGGTTACATTTTGATAATAAAAGCTCTGGTTGCCAAGTTGGCAGCCGAACAAAGAAGAAAGGAATAGATTCTGGAATGTGTGACGCATGCGCAACAAATCACTTTCAGATAACATTTTGTTTTATGACCTGCGCAATAAAGCTTTCTTAGTTTAACTCTTGAATGTCAGTTCAGGCCTAGCAAACTTTTTAACATCGTGACATTCCACCCCCACCCTCGGTCTGATAAAGTGAGTGTGACACTAGAACCTGGCAGCTGACAAATTCAGAAAGTCCTGACAATGAGATCTTTTTCTCCGTTTTTCATTATAGGATAAGTCATGGCTGCAATTTTCCTTTCATCAACATTTGCTTCATCAATATTTTCCTTCAACAATACAAAGGAAAGGAAACATTGCATGAGGGACAGGCCTAACCTTTGTATCATTTCTGGTTTTATGCCTTTGTAACCAGGAGTTTAGATGTAATGACTTCCTCTTTGGAGAGCTACTAAACAGGCATTTAATGGCATCGAACCTGGGCAGATTAAGGTCATTTGGCATTTAATCAAAGCAATAAAGCATTTTGGGAATGACAGTACATTTTTGTTTTTATTCTAAGGCTGCAGAATTATACATCTTGGTGGTTGTCTCTGTTCCTTTCCTGAGCATTTCCCTTTTTGTTTACTCCTCTTCTCTTTTAAAGTGCCAGATGACACAAGATTATATGATACCTGCTTGGTTGTTCTTATATCAGTGGTGTACTTATGTGTATGCGCATAAGGGAGAATTTAATTTTAAATTTATTTTTATCTAGTCTTTATAATTTTCACAAATAACTCAGGGTGGCAAACCTGCCAAATACTTCTTTCTCTTCCTATTTTCCCCACAACGATATCCCTGTGTGGTGAGTTGGGCTGAGAGAGAGTCACCCAAAGTCACCCAGCTAGCTTCCACGCCAAACTCTGGACCAGAACTCACAATCTCTCAGTTTCTGGCTTGGTGCCTTAACCACTAGACCAAACTGACCTAATGAATGGAAGGTTAAAGGCTTAGACAATGGAACATAATGTTAGTTATATAGTTTAATTTAAGAAGTCTCACCTCAGTTTATCCTCAAAATAATCCCACATGACAGCTTGAAGAGACATGAAATAACTGAAATTCAAACAAAGTATTTCCATAATTCCGATTCATCACATTGGCTACGTGGCCTTCTATATGATACTATTTGTTTTATCAATCCTAAGGAGCTACTGGAAAGCAATTTTCAGGAAACCTCTAGCTTAACTTCTTAGCACAAAACCATAGATGGAGTAGCCACTAATGCAAAATATCTTCCGGAATTGCAACAGTGCTAACTTCTCATTAGCCTGCCTGCTCTGTGGTCTCATACAAGAAGTATCTGGATGTCAGCATGGATGTACATCATTGATAAGAGTCAAGGAAGGGCAGGATCCCTGTAGATAGCAGCCCACTGAAGACTCCAGATGCAATTTCCACCTTCTCCTTGTACAGCAGGAACTCATTGTCCTGTTTGAGACTGCAGAACTGTGCTGGGTCGTGTTAACAGTTCTGAAAAGAGCAGACCAATGGCCTGATATTCTACATTGCAGTTTTCTATGGTTCTACTGTTCTACTGCTGTAAAAAAACAGCATCAGAATGTCTGACAGAGCATTATACAATATAAGTCAGTAAGAGACAAATGAAGGGCGTGAGAGATATGGAGGAATTGAAATGTCTACTACAGAGATGGCGAACGTTTTCAACACCGAGTGCCCAAACTGGAACGCGTATGTGCGCGCCGGAGCCTCAGAAACTCAAAGACCAGCTAGTTTCTGGCCAGATGGTCTTGCCATGCATTAGAGCATGGGAAACCAGAAGATCAGGTGGCTGGCACATGCATGCACGCTGGAAACCAGAAGAGCAGCTGGTGATGGTGTGCGGGCCCACACAGAGGGCTCTACATACCACCTCTGGCAAGCGTGCCATAGTTTCACCATCACAAGTCTAGTAGATGAAGACCAGGAGATCCAAGAGACTCAAATATATGATTAAGAAGTGAAAGATCCAGAAGCACAGTGTATACTGTTAAATAAATAGAGATTATAAGAAATTATTGCCTCTTTAAAGTTACAATGATCAGGTTTTATGAACATAAGGTCCACTTCTGCAATATACTGATAAAGATAGTCTTTCTCCTAAGATTTCCTCTATTTGACATTTACATGCTTTAAATGTTAAACTCAAAAAGCCAAAAAAAAATTGAACACAATAAGCCCAGCTGTTTGCTTATAAACTAACCCAGGAAATAAATTCCATGAAAGGCCTTCCAGGAGAATTTTGGACTCGCATCAAAAAGACTTTTAAGAAACTAAATTCAACATCATGAACTGAGTTATAATTGATAGCCAACAGAACTAATGTAAAACTGGTTGACACCACCCTTCTTCATGAATATTATATGCAGTTATTTTTCGTTTTGCTTTTTCTTTCTTGCTGTAGGAGTGTTCTTCCTGTATATAAATCCCGCATTTATGCATCTGAAATTATTCACACCAGGGATTAAATACATTAATAACAATCTCATCTCTCACATGTCATAGGTATCCTAGGGCACTTGTCATCAGAATTAATCAAGATGATAAAGAATACTCAAATTACAAAGAGAGAGGACTGTTTGCCACCAATAATTACCCATAAAGATCATAATTTAGATAAAATCCAATTTCCTGGCTTTGGCAGGTGGGAAGGAAAAATGCAAATGAACTATGGGGTGCTTAGAAACTTAGAAAGCATTTCAAAAGGAAAGGGGACCTATTTATCCATTCTTAAACAGTGTATACAGAATGTGATAACATCAACTAGCAGATCTGGATTTACATAAACACCCCTGTTATTGGGAATCAAAAGCTGCATGAAGTTAGACTTTAGCAACTTGACTCATAGCATTTCAAGAGCTCCCATATTAATGCTGCTTCCCCCCCCCCCTTCTCCCTTAAAGGACAGGAGAGGGTTTGATCCTTGTGTGCCTTAACTCCATGCAATGAACTTCTCAATGTTTCCTTTTTTGAAGAATGGGAATTGCAGACTTACAATATCCACCAGAAGAAAAAGCCAACCTAATCAACTCTGCAGAAAATATAGCAGCTAGTGTTGATGAATGGAACAACTGTCTCCTCTAGGCCAAATCCTAAAGATTGCAGTGCTGCAAATAATTAAACCCTTGGTCAACTTCTTCCATTTTACTTTCTCAGTTCATCTCTTGGGCAGTTACTCAATGTACCTCTTTGGTCTACTGAACAAGATCTGTTTTGTCATGATTTCTCTCCTAGCTTAGCAGCAGCTGGCTGTCCTGTCTCTATAGGTATGTGATTGCTCACCTGGGACTCAGTTTCCCTGGAGGTAAGAGAGTTCCATAGCATTCACATTGCAGCAGATTCTGGATCCCCTTCATACTACCAGAAAACACGGTACAACATGAGCTGCATACATCATTTCTGCATATCACCTGCCATTTAAAAGCGCACAGTTCAAGGAGAAATTCTCCTGCCTCCTTTGTTGCGCAGTACATGGCAGCCTGAGAATCAGAAGAGGTTTGGATTGCGCTGATCAGGCTTCTGACTGTGGTGCCCACCAAAATCTTGAGTCCTGTGTGCTCCAAGAAAAAAGGGAGTTGGACAGTGGTGGGTTTAAAAATTTTTTTAGAACCTCTTCTGTAGGTGTGGCCTGCTTTGTGGGAGTGGGTTGCCGGCCATGTGACTGGGTGGGAGTGGCTTGCTGGCCATGTGACTGGGTAGGAGTGGCTTGCCAGCCATGTGACTGGGTGGGCATGGCCAACTTGTAAAATGTGGTGAAACTCACTTAACAACACTCTTGCTTAGCAACCAAAATGTTGGCTCAGAAACTCTGGCATTTGAAGCATGCAAGTCTTAAAGCTGTCAAGTTACAAGACCCTTGCACCCCTAATCCTTTAGAAAAAAAACTCCAGGGGTGTTCAAACTTGACAGCCTTAAGACTTGTGGACTTCAACTCCCAGAATTCTTCCTCTCGCTCTTCATCTTGATGATGTGCGGATGGGCGGTGGGGAGGGAGCTGGAACCGGTTCTAAACGGCATTGTAGATTTGTGGAACCTCTTCTATAGAAGAGGTTAGAACTGGCAGGAACCCACCCCTGGAGTTGGAGCAGAATTCTAGTCTCCAGGCAGAAAGTATTAGGGTTATGCTTGTATCTTGTGTGCATGTGTCTTTAAATCACTATTTACACTATTTACACTTTGTGACTGCCTGGACAAGTCAGTGCAGTTTTCTTTGGCAACATTTTTCAGAAGTGGTTTGCTCTTGCTTTCTTCTTCGGGCTGAGAGAAAGTGATTGGCCAAAAGTCACTCAGCAGGCTTCAATCATAGTTATGTCTAGAACTCACAGTATCCTAGTGTAGGAAGTTAGCACCCGCCCTCTCCTAGAAAAATGAAATATCCTGGGAAATATTGAAAAGGCAGCATATTATATTTCCCTGTGTCAGAAATGGAGGAACATGTTTTTAGGCAGGAAGCAGATTCTTTCTTAATAGCCCCCACCTTTGTCAATGAGCCATTAAAATGCCTGAGTCAGTCTAATCTACATAACAAAGATCTCCCCCCTCAGCTCCAGGGTGATGGGATTAAGGCATGATAGTATTAGCCCTTTACCCATCTCACCACAGGGCACCTGTGAAGAGGCAATGTTCAACCAAATGTGGACTCACAGCCTACCGAGTTGCCCCTGCATGGCCCCATGGGAGTCTGACAACCAATCAGAATACAAGATCAAGATCAAAGGCCAGAGAGGGCATAAAACCAGGAACTTTCAGCATCTCGGTCTCTTTTTCTTCTTCACCCAACATCTGGAAGCATGTGATCCCCCTTTTCTGTTCAGGAGCTCAAGGCATGTGATCCTGTCCACCATTAAACCATCTTTCCAAGCAGCCTCCATGTTTCTAGTATCTTTTTCTGGAACTGAACCCAGAAGGACATTTCTTCCAACACTAGTTATTAGCCTGAAGCCTTAACCACTGCAACAGATTAACTCTCTTTAAAAAAAAGATGCTTGTATCTTTAGAAAAGTTAAGTTTTAGTTACCTATGTTTTCTCTTGTGTAGCAAGACTGATTTTATCTGGTCAGAAGTTGCATAATTTTGGTGATAAGTAAATGTAGTTTAAAATTTTGCTACCACAAGGCTAAATGATAACATTTGGGTTCTTATATTGAAGTTATCTCCTGTTTTATCAACCCCTTTCCTCGTGGCTTAGTATTTCAGGCATGGTAGGTAGTAGGAGTAGGGAGAGGATAATTCTGAGCTGTTTCTTATCTCATCTGAGGATTAATTATTGAATACCTCTTGATGGAAATGTATCTAGCAAGAACATTGCGTGAACAAGCTGTAGGGCAGGTCACTTACTAATAAGAGAAAAATCTGGTCCTCAACTGGACCATATCTGTTTAACCAATAGAAGAGAATATTTGTAGCTTGGGGTTGAAGTGGGGGGTCCTGGGTGTTCTCTGAGTTTGGTGCACTGATGTTGTTACCTAGTTTGGCAATGAAACGCCTGCAAGAAAACCGCCAACCTTAGTAAGCACCAAATACCGCATAATATCTGTTTATATTGTCTGATTCAAGACATAAGTGGCAGGGGAATAAGAAAATACAGAAAACTCTAATTCTTTGCTGCCATCTAATGCCCATTTGGATTTTTGGTAATCCTATTTTAATAGGGGGTGTGGTGGCTCAGTGGCTAAGATGATGAGCTTGTCTATCAGAAAAGTCGGCAGTTCGGCAGTTCGAATCCCCAGCGCTGCATAACGGAGTGAGCTCCTGTTCCTTGTCCCAACCTAGCAGCTTGAAAGCATGTAAAAATGCAAGTAGAAATATAGGGACCACCTTTGGTGGGAAAGTAACAGTGTTCCATGCGCCTTCGGTGTTTAGTCATGCCAGCCACATGATCACGGAGACGTCTTTGGATAGTGCTGGCTCTTCAGCTTTGAAACAGAGGTGAGCACCGCCCCCTAGAGTCGGGAACGACTAGCACATATGTGCATGTGGAACCTTTACCTTTATCTATTTTAATAAGTTTCCTTCGTGTACTCTAAATAGCAGAAAGGATTTCATTCCCCCCATTAGCCTCAACTGGTATAATAGATCCCATCAATCTCTGAGTTTCCCCATTCTATTGTAGAGGTAGACTGGGGGGGGGGGGGGAGTACTATATTTATTCAGTAGGATCCAATTTTCCTTCATTTTGAAAAAAGTTGCTTATTATTTTCAGATGATAATTGATATCTGAATCCCATGTCTGAACTTTTAAATGTTCTTATTTACAATTTTCTTCCATAATAAGATTACTGTGCAGGGGGGGATTAAGGTGCGGGGGGGGGTGGATTAAAGGGGGGGGGTGGACTTGCAGGGAAGTTAAATAGGTACATCAACAATCTTATTATGTTTAACTGACCCCATCAGGCATCTTTAGTAGCTCCCAGGTATGAGATTCCTACTCTATCTTTCCCAACCTCAGAGCAGAGCATAAATGGATGGGACTACATTCAGTACTGCCCAGTGACTTTATAAAATAACATCTTGATGATATCTGGTTTATAAGAAAGAAATAATATGCAAACTTCAGAAATGTTCCACTATTACATAAAACACAAAAGGAGCTAAATTAGAGTCCTAAATCATTGTTTTCATCAGAGCAGTCAAGAGAATTTAATGGGAAATCTAAAGTTACTGTCATAATTGTGTCTTATACGGTTACTGTAATTTGTGTGGGTTTATGTCCCAGCACTAAGCTTAACTTCTATGGACTTAAGTGCATTTGATTGCACGAGTAAGCCCTGCGTGTCTGCAGGCTTTGCACAGAGTTTACATCCTTACACAGTTACTGCACAAAGGTTGGGGTGGGGTTTGTTGCCACAATCCTACTGTTATCTGATTGCAATTACTGTACACACAATTGCTTTCTCAAGAAGAGGTTTGAAGTAAAGGCTACAGAAATCAGCAAGGTGATAAAATCGTTAGGAGAAAGGAAAAAGTGATATGTTACCATTTCTGTTTCCTTCCAGAATGGTTCCGTTTCTGGTTGGGCTTGATGTTTGATGCCTCAGGGTAGCGGTTGATGGGCCTCCCGAAGCCACTTGAGCAGAGCGATGACTGCAGGAGGAAGAGGACCCTCCACCGTGCCGCCCCTCTCCAGAACTCTGTCTCATGGAGTACAATGATCCCATGCAATTAAATGCTGAATCCGAGGGATCGATGCTGTAATGCTTTGGGGCCAGTTGATCAACCAGATAATCTTCAGGTATAACTGTTTCTGCTTGAAAGAGAAGAATCAGGTTATCGTGGAACGCGGTCCTATTCCCTAAAGCAACAAAATTGATTTTGAAACTTGTTCTTTTTAATTCTGTTTTAAAGACAGTTTAAATCCACTAGCAGATTAAAGTGTGAGCTACTGCAAATGGAAAGAGTTGTATTATATACAAATTATTAATAAGGATGTGTAATTAAAATAAGTTGGCGTTTATTTTTAAGACGATAGCTACCTAGTTTGGAAATTAATTAATACTGACATCACTTTCAATCTGAGACTCGGAGCTTAAATTGCTTTGGAATGATAATCTGAATATGTGCAGAAAAGGTATTATTAGGCTTCAATAAATATGTAAGTTCAAGAGCTTTCTGGGGTGGTACAAAATAAATCACAGAGCAGATCGGTGATTATTGACTATTAACTCTCGTCTTTGCTTGCAGTTACAACAGGAAAGCGTGAAAGGGGCACTTCATTGGTAAAACCTTGTGCTACATTTTTAGTCACGAGAATAAGCAAAATAGATTTTGACAGATCTTTAATCTTCCCCAAAGAAAACGCTTTTTATTGGTGCAAGCCCTATGTTTTATTTGAAATGGGGCTTTGTTAGCAAATTACAGGAGAGGAAGCACTTGGCAGCAGTTGTCTAATTTAGAGTTTTCAAACTTTTTCAGGCTGTAAAACCTGTTTATTAAAAAATTAAAAAAATCCCGGGATCCAGGCTCAAGAGGCAAAGCTCTAATGATCGAAAACTGTCTGTGTGGATTGAGGTTTCCTTTGCCTTTAGTCTCATCAAGTTTTTATGGAGTTCTGTGAAACACAGCTTGAAACATCTTGGTATAAGTTACTATTTTAGAATGCTTTAGGCATGATACTATAATTATGGGAAGCAGAATCAAAGAGTGGGAACCATGATAATATTGGAGAGGCTTCTTATCTTTCACCTTACACTTGAACACTAATTCCCAGATACTTGCTGCTGCAAAATACTGATACTCTGATTAAAAAAAAAAAAGCAGGGGTTATAATATTTCAAATTTTATTTTCCATCGGTGTTCTCTGCACCACTATAGCCTTTTCTTTTATTCATTGGCGTTAGCAAGCCGTTATGACAAAAATATTAGTCATTAAAATGCTACCAGGGAAGATAGCTCTTGACAGTTTAATTTCAGAAACACGAATGAACTAGACTGTACATTATGTCCAGAATGTTATCACATTTTCTGCACAAGCACATTAAAACAATAAAGAAACGAAGACTGCCTGGGGATTTAGAATTTGCTACAGGAGCAAAGGGAGATCCCTCTTTTCTCGGTAGATGATTTCTCTCTGATAAGAAAGAGTCTTCTTAATATTATATGCAAATGTGAAAGGCACATGCTGAGGCTAGGGCGAAGGGTTCATCAGTTTGGCAACTGACCAGATTTCCATGTTCGTGTTAGAGGTCTCCATAACAGCCTTCTCCCTTCAGATGTGGTGATTCAAATGAACCTTACATTCCTCTCAAGATCGGGGCTAGTGTGCTAGTTTAGGAGATGGATGTTGTAGTCTTATCTGGAGGCTGAAAGGCTGCTCTAAATTTTTCTTGGAAACAAACTATAAGACCTAGCTGGCCTGGTATTCATTTGGGGTTAAAACATTGTTTTCTCCTTTGTCGTTTTTTCCTTTTCCATTATTGTATTTTTCTTGGTCAAAACAAAAACAAAACAAAATAAAACTCCTGGTTACTAAAGAATATAGTCAATGTAAAAATGTTGTGCTGGATATATGCCAAGGGTCACTTCTGTTCTCACCAGATGCCCTCGGGAAAATCACAGTCTCATAAACTGATATTGAAAGACCATTAATTTCAATGCAAATAGTATTAAACTGGAGATTAAGAAGGAAGGTGGATGAGAGGTAATTGGAGTCATGGGATAACCCAGTGGTGGGCAACCTTTTTTTTCAACTGACCCAATACTCGCCAAAACCACGATTGAAATTTATTTTGAGAGCCACATTTTTAAAACCGAAAATACATAGGATGGTACACTGTTTTTAGTTTCAATAAACTCTGGCATTTGAAGCACGCAAGTCTTAAAGCTGTCAAGTTACAAGATCCTTGCATCCCTAACCCTTTAGGAAAAAAAACCCAAGAGGTCTTCAAACCTGACAGCTTGAAGACTTGTGGACTTCAACTCCCAGAATTCTGAGAATTGAAGTCCACCAAGGGCATCAATCATATTAGCCCAGGGATCTGCAAAATTGGCTCTTAAGACTGGTGGACTTCAACTCCCAGAATTCTGAGAGTTGAAGTTCACCAAGGGCATCAATCATATTAGCCCAGGCAGGGATCTGCAAAATTGGCTCTTAAGACTGGTGGACTTCAACTCCCAGAATTCTGAGAATTGAAGTCCACCAGTCTTAAAACAGCCACCTTTGCAGACCTCTGTGTTAGCCCAAAGCCTGGCGCTGGGCGGGCCTTGCTCCCCCATTGGTGGAGCCCCAAGAAGCGAGGAGGGAGAAAAAGAGACGGAGGCAAGGAGCTTCTCCCCCCCCCCCGCAAAAATCTTATCAGGGAGCCGGCGGGCAGTAGCAAATTAGCTGATCACGCAGCATGATCGGCTAATTTGCTACTGCCCGCCTGGCTCCCCGGTTAGATTTTTGCTGGGAGGGGCGGGGGGGAAGCTCCTTAGCCTCCGTTTCTTTTTCTGCCTCCTTGCTTCTCGTCCCCGCCCGACTTCAGGATCCTCCCTAATCATTGTGGATCGAAAAGAAAAAAGGGAAAGAGGCGCTTGTTTTGAAGTGCCCGAGAGGAGGGAGGGGAGCGGGCGCCCGGCACACAGAAGAGCCACATTAAAATGTGTAAAGAGCCGCTTGTGGCTCGCGAGCCACGGCTTGCCGACCACTGGGATAACCCCACCACCACCATTTTTCAATGTCCTATAGCCATGATGGCGAACCTATGGCATCATGGAGTCATATTTGCCGGCACGGCAGACCTCAGTTCCCAAACTTCCGGTTGGCCGTTGGACTGTTTTTCACCCTCCACAGGCTCCGGGGGCTTTCCTGAAGCCTGGGGAGCGCGAAAAACAGGTCCAATGGTCAAGGGGAAGTTGGTTTCCAAACTTCCGGTTGGCCCATTGGGCATGTTTTTCACCTTCCACAAGCTCCGGAGCTTTCCTGAAGCCTGGGGAGGGTGAAAAAACGGCCCAAGAGGCCAACCGGAAGTTCAGAAATAATCGGTTTCTGCTTCTGGAGGGCCTCTGGGGGGTGCGGAGAGACCGTTTTTGCTCTCCATAGGCTTCAGGAAAACCTCTGGAGCCCGGGGAGGGCAAAAACTCGCACGTGAGGGGGGTCACACACGCATGCACAGGTGGGTAATTTTGGCATGCCTTTAGAAAAAGTTTAGCCATCACTGACTGCCCTATAGACTTCTTCCCTTGGATATTCTTCAACTGCTGCTTTCCTTTATTGTTAGGAAATGGGCCAGAGCGGGATGAGTCAATCTATTTGCTATTTCTTTCAGATGGAAGAAAGACAGACAGACAGACATTATGTATCATGTTATCTAATTTAATGAATGTGGAGTTCATTCTCTGTTTATATACAGAAACATTTAAATAGTGTTGAAATATACAGCTTTGAATATGTTTATCTAAAAGTTACCTATGTTCAGAGCCACAGGTTGGGTTCCCTCTTCATTGTAACAATGGCTAACCAAACAAACTATAGAGGTGCCTGTCAGATTCAAGAGAGTTAATAAATAAGACAGGCAGAAAGGAAACTTTGCTCTCTGTCTTAGGCTCTATTTTAGCCAGCAACTGCCTGGGATATTAGCTGCTTTTCAATTATTCTAGATTATGTAGCTGCCACTCCTGACTCAACCTGTGCTTCCTGAACCACCTGCAGATTTCAAAGCTTTACTGCTTATCTATTTCATAAGATGATAACCATGTTTTCTTGTATTTAGCACTTAATCTTATATATAGCTTCAAAGTGCTTTACAGTCTTCTCTAAGTGCTTAACAGAGTCAGCCTATGGCCCCCAACAATCTGGGTCCTCATTTTATCAGCCTTGGAAGGCTGAGTTCACCTTGAGCCAGTTAGAATCGAACTGCTGGCAGTCAGCAGAGTTAGCCTGCAATCTTGCATTCTAACCACTGCATCCTCACACCATTCTTTCTATCACAGCTACTTTTCGGAATGCATGATCAGTAGTCAAGTGGCTCCTGGTTCAAAAAAACATTGTGAATCTTGGGCTTAGAATTAGAAGATTTTTTCCTGCAATTATGCCATGTGGAGTCAAGGCGTGAAGCAGGGATGGGTTTCTGCCGGTTCTAACGGGTTCAGTAGAAGAGGTTCCACAAATCTACCATGCCAGTTAGGACCCGTTCCAGCTGTGGAAGGAAGGAAAGAAGGAAGGAAGGAAGGAAGGAAGGAAGGAAGGGGCTTCTTCAGAGGACCCGAGGCAAGAGCAGCGTTGAAGCCTTCTGAAGCAGCTGGAAAAGGTATGTGTGGGTTGGAGGGAGAGACCGTCTTCAGTTTTGAACGCTTTGAATGTATAGTTTGTGTTTGCAGGGATGAGCCACCCATGATGGCCAACCTGACCCGGGGTGAACCAGTTGTTAAATTAACACACACACATGCTATCAAAGTGGATCATGGGTGCTGCGCTGCAATGGAAAAACAGGCAACAGAGTAGCCAGCACAAGGGGGGGGAGGAGGAGCAGGGAAAAGAAAGAGGGAAAGCGGCCTTCTTCTCCTTTCCTCGCGCTGGCAACTCCATTGCCTGTTTGTCCATTGAAGCGCAGCACCCAGGATCCACTTTGATAGTTGGGGGGGGGGGGTGTAATTTAACAACCAGTTTGCCTGAACCAGTGTGAACCGGATGAATCACACCACTGGTTCCGAATAAAAAAGGGAAGGGTGTTCAATCATATAGACATGGACACCATTTTGGCTTTTTTTGACTCTCTTGCAGTTGCCCTTGTAATAGCCTTTACGTAAATACCTGTATTGCTGTCATTCAAGACCTGTCCAGGGGAGGCAGAGGCAGCGGGAACCACACTCCACTTTTGACTGAAGCTCAGCTTTCACAAAGAATGAAAAAAACAAAAAACCCTGTCTCTCAAATCGTCCCACTGCATCTCATTTCAAATGCCGGAGACAACCTAGCAGCCTTCCCTTCACAAACTGCTTCAGACAGGCAAATAGCTTTCTATTAAATATTGTTGTGGTTGACTAGATTGCACAGATCTTCCGTTCCCCCTTTAAACCTGACCTTAATATTTTATGTATTGTTTAAAGGATAATGTTCCAGGCAGAGGAATCTATGAGGCAATAAATGAATTGTGCAGGTAATTAAATGAAGAACCAAAGCCAGAAATACTGATAACCATAAAAAACATTTATTTTGACTTTACTCCAAAGCTATATGCAGCAATTATTATAGGCGGGGGGGGGGGGGAGGGGAGGGGAGAAGATTGAATGCTACAGGACTAAGTAAAAGGAAGACTAAAACAGCACATTTGTAGCATACAAGGAATTGAACTCAAATTCTGTTTGTTGTGTTTTTCTGCTTTCAGAAGAACACTTGGAAGTCAGGTAAAAGACACTTATGACTATTACGTTGAGCCATTAAAATATGTTTTTAATGAGTTCCTCAAAGCATCTAATGCATTTTACAATTTGGATAAAAGAAAACAATGACATTAAATTTCATAGCCTTCTTTGCCAGCACATTCTAAAAAAGATTCCATATTTAGCAAACCTGAAGATGACATAGAAGGGGAAAAAACAACCCCTATCTCTCAAATTATATTTGCCTAGAAGTCTAAATACATGGCAGAAGCGAGGCCTAACATGCATAACGCAAATTCTGTTGAAATTAGATTTATTTTTTACCTTAACAAAAACACATTTCACAGAAAGGCCAACAGTTATATTGAATTTCAAGAAAATCTCTCTCTCTCTCTCTCTCTCACACACACACACACACACACACACACACACACACACAATACATGGAAGAGAACAGAACCTATGACCCAATTTGTTTCCAAAGGTTTTGTTACTTTGAATCACTTCAAAAATAGTCTTCATCCTCTAGCAAAATTCATGTACTCCAATTACCTACATTATTTTAAAAATAATTTAACACTCTTTTTTCTTTTACACACACATCACAAGCATTCCCTTCTGCTTCTTTCTTGTAATCTTTATAACTCTTGCTGTTTTCCCCTCAGCCCTTCCTCACTAGTGCTACTTATTCTCACTGTCACTCTGGCTGCTCATTTTTCTCCCTTCATGCCATTCCAAACCAGACAAGGCAAGATTCTGCTACAATACTGTTAACAATGAAGCTGACCCCAGAAACCCAAATGGTTTTTGTTTCCTGAGGCTGCTCAGGAAAAGCTTGACCTCAATCTTGAAAGTCTCTCAACAAATGAAGAACCGTGATGGCGCAGTGGTTAGAGTGCAGTACTGCAGGCTACTTCTGCTGATCACCGACTGCCAGCAGTTTTGCAGATCAAACCTCACCAGGCTCAAGATTGACTCAGCCTTCCATCCTTCTGAGGTGGGTAAAATGAGGACCCAGATTGTTGGGGGCAATATGTTGACTCTGTGAACCGCTTAGAGAGGGCTGGAACACACTACGAAGCAGTATATAAGTCTAAGCGCTATTACTAAGTGCTAGTTCTCCACCTCAACTTCTAGTGTACTTAAGACAGAATTACTTTATAGCTCCTTCTCACATTTCTGCCTTATCTTTAAGGACTCTTTGCCTTGATTCCCTATGTTTTCTCCTTTACCAGGGCTCTATCCTATCTGTTCCCATGGCCTGTTAAATAGTTCATCACAATTTGCAATGAAAAATGGATAGCTGGGTAAAAGTTACTATGAACCCCTGTCCACCCACCTCTGTTTTTTTCATTTGAAGAGTGCACTGTCTGTGACAGGTAAATGAGTCCTCAGTTAAATTCCTTTTCCTTTCCTGAAACTGACATTAATTTTATAATTGACAGAAAATATTGACAAGAGAATCTAAATTACGTGGCAGCATCTAGCTAACATTGACTCATCTCAAAAACTAATCAGGGTCAGGTCCAAAATTAGTTGGTGCAGAGCAAAAAGTAGCATTATATATTTTGGTATGATGTAGTAGTCAAATAGTCAATTGGAACTAACGTAGTAGAATCTTTTTTTCTTCCATTCAATCATGCCTGATTCTTGAAGCCTGCCTGGATAGGTCCCTACAATTTTCTTGGCGAGCTATTTCAGAAATGGTCTGCCATTGTCTCCTGAAAATGACTTTCATTTCACTGAAAATGACTGGCCCAAGTTCACCCAGTTGGCTTTGTGGCTAGGGCAGGACTAGAACTCACAGTCTCCCTGTTGGTAGCCCAATACCTTAACCACTAGACCAGCTGGCTCCCTCTTGGAAGATTCATATTTTTATAACACTTTAACCTACCTGATTCCATCTGTCCATTTTCATACCCTTCTGGGTTTTCAGAAGTGTTATATTGTGGAAAAGGCTGGTTGCTAAAAAGATTGTCGCATAATAAGTTACGGCAAAGCTTTTTGAGGAATCGCAAAACGTAACCAATACTGTTCACAACTGGGAGACTCAAGAGGTGCTGTTTTCCTTCAAAAGAGGCAGAAACTGATGGAGAGAGAAAAAATATGTAGATAGTTACAGTAGTTACAGTCTTACATGCAAAGCAAGCTTATGTCCCCTTGACTCAGTATGGCTCTTCCCTACCATTGGCTTAGTGAAACAATGGCTTATTTCAGCCTAATATGACCTCCGGTCAGCATGGCCATTTTTACACTATCCACAGTTGCTAAACTATACATTTTCCATGTTAATTTATGCTATTGAAATGCTACCACTTTAAAGTTGTGGTAGGAGAATTTTTGGGGTTAGAGTTTATACCAGTGGTTCCTCAATTCTGTCAATTTTGATGGAAATAAAAAGGATGTCAGAGATCTTAAAAACAGTTTTATTTTACCTTTGCTACATTGAACTGAGTCTAATCAGAAGCTTTCAACTGCCACTACATTCACATTTTTGGGAATTCAACCTTAGCCATACAAGAAAATAATAATAATTTTACCAGATATAACAACGTGGCATGTTTTCAGGATTCAGCTGAAGTGTTTTTTGTATGTGTATGTTTAGCTTTTTGTTCTTTCAGCACAGGTGCAAATAGGACCAAAATGCCCAGAGGGAAAACGAAAATGGAAACAGAATATAAATAAATGTTGCACTGTGGGATAAAGCTTAGAATTGCACAACATGACAAGTCTTGTAGTGGAGTAAAACAGATTTAATGGAGAAGATAATTGTCAATATTTTTTTAAAAAAAATCTTAAAGCATGTTTCTACCTGTATTTTAAAAAGAATGATATAAATATTGTGATTCATCACTGTATTTCAAAATACAGTCATGAGCTGAAGAAGCTTCTTGAATGAGAACCAAAGTGTCATCAATGGAAAAAAAACAGAAAGTCCAGTTGCCTCTTGAAAAAGCACCTTTGGGACAACCATGACCTGGATGGCTGATAATCTCTATAGACAATGTATTTCAAAACTTTTATAAATATTATTAATTTTAAAGCAATGAAATATGGATTAAAATACTTCAAAAAGCAGGAGCCAGTATCTTATTGTATAATAAATACATAATAGCTCTTAAAGAGAATATGATCTGAGAGACAGCAGTTGTCAGACCTGGAAGACATCTTTTACATTGGGCCTTCAGGCCTGCCACATTTTCTACTGTAGGAAAATGGGAGGGGAAATTCGATGGAGTATGGGTGACAGATAGTCAAAGTAACACTCTTTTCTCAGAGAGTCAAGGACACCGTGCCCTGCAGCTGCGATGATGTAACTGGGAGGCATCTCCTGTTTTGGATGGTGCCTGATTGGGTGATGTGATGGACATGTGGGTGCTAGGCAGGGACTTGAACTTTCTTTTGTGCGGGGAAAACTTGGAAACTTTCAGATTTGGGGTTTCCCAGATGTGCCAATATGACACCTCTAATAAAATGGAACTTTGAAGAAACTCAAGCCTCAGAGTCTTCTTTCGTTGGGGGTGTTACTTGGAACCCTGACAACAGTTAGAGCTCTCGCTGACAATCTTTTCATCAGAGTGATGTATGTATGTATGTATTTGATTTATATCCCATTTCATTTTCAGTCAGAAGCTCCAAAGACTAGAAGCAGCATGCCCTCTTCCCATTTTTCTTCACAACAACCCTTGAAATAGGTTGGGTTGAGAGATAATGATTGGTCCAAAGTCACCCAGTGAGTCTCTGAGGTTTAGGGTAGATAAAATGGCTGCCTTTGTTACAGCAGGTGACTGTACCTGTTTGATTAGCAAGAGCAGATTAGTACAGTACTACTATGATACTACCCAGAAATCCAGGGCTTGTAAAATAGATCAGGAAAGAGAACAAACAAGGAAAGTACATGTTTATATAGCCACAAGGAGTCAAACTCAACACTTTACCTTAAACAATGACACATTATAAATGGGGAATTACCTAATTATTCACTGTCACAGACAAATAGGCATGGGGCACAGAAACAAGTTGAACAAAGAAATCAGGTGGATTGGAAATCCAAAAAACATTGGATTATATGTTTATATGTTTACATGAATGCATGACAGCTCAAAGTGGAGATGAATTTCCATTGGTGAACAGCTTTTCAGACTTTGTTCTACTTATTCATTTATTAAATTTATATGCCACCCATCTCTCCTAGTGGTGATGCTAAGCAACTTACCAGACTTTCTCAAATATAGAATGGATGCAGGGGAATATCATTGCAGGAAAACAAAGCCCTACCAACTCTACTCTTAATCAATTTTATCAATGAACACTGGATAGAAGACTGTTCAAGGCCCTGATTAGCATTCCTGAAAGCAGAAATACATTTACTGCAATGCACTGTCTCCATTTTTACCTGACACCATTTCAGCGCCATAGCCTTGCTTGACAAGCGAGAAGACCGTCTTTTGCTGGTGGGCACAATCAATGCATGCCTGAACTGTCTGCTGTAGCACTATGGAAGGTCGTTCAGGTCCAAAATGATCTGGGAGTTGCTGTACTCTCTTTCGCTCAAGGTACGGCCCCACATTCGCTTGCTTGTTGACATAAAGGCAGACTGCAGGGAGGGAAAAAGTCCTTGTCATTGTCCAAACAGATCTCTAAAGACTTCATAAAACGTCATTTCCTTTCTGTGTCTCTGATTTGCTTTTGTAAACTGGAAATTCAGGCCTTTGCAGACCCCACGTATCTGGCATCTGGTTGGGAAAGGTCTCGCTGGGTAACTATAGAAATATTGTTGTCCCAGAGGTGCTTTTTTAAGAGGCAACTTTCTGGACTTTCTTTTCTTCGAAGACGTTTCACTCCGAGCTGAAGCTTCTTGGATGAGAAGCGAAATGTCTTCAAAGAAAAACCAGAAAGTCCAGTTGCTTCTTGAAAAAGCACCTTTGGTACAAGCATGACTGAGAATCTTCATAGACATATAGAAATTGTTGACTTGTTTCCAGAAAACGGTCTACACTTCTGAAGGATTTCCAATTGAAGCCAGAAATGTAGACATAAAGAAGGAGCTGAAAACCCTGGCTCTGCGTAATGAAGAAAATTGTGAGTATAAAATGTGAAAGCAAGAAATCAAAATGGTTAAAATTTGATAAAATGAAGGTTTTTTTTAAAAAAAAATGTTAGAATTCCTGAGGAAAAAAGGGGATTGTGACTCTTTTTTCATCCATGTTTCTCTAATTATCCCAGATGTCAGCATAAAGACTTTTACTCAGACTTCCGTTGTATCTTACATTCCATTCTACTTGGGTTTAAACTTTGAATGCAATTTATTACTATAAAATACAAAATTACCTTAATCCAATCTATTATGTAGTTGCACAGATTAATATAGTAGTTTGTAATATCAATATTGGTTTTTTCTAAAACAAAAATGCTAACGTTTGATATACCAGAACTTTTTTTAAAAGAAGGATACTCTACTGTATGCAGATCTATTTATGACTATGTCTTAAAAGACTGGTCTCAGTCATATCAAAACAAGACACATTATTATTGCTGGCCACAAAAGTATTAGAGTTGTCATCATTCAGAACATACATCGTCATCCTGTTTCCAACAGAAATTAGAGAGGTGACAAAGAAATTATTACATAGCAAAGAAGATAGATGTGCAATGCTGTGGATAAGAGACAATTATTATAACCATAATAAAAATGTATTACTTGAAGTATTAAACAGCTACTCAGACTGAACAATAGAAAGTCTCAAAGCATTTTATTCTGGATAAATAGGGGGATAATGGCAATAATAGCATCTCATAGCTCTGTAAGCCATTAAAAGCCTACATAACAAAGCAGAAGATGTAAACAAAGCAGGAGAACCCATTGTAAGCACAAATGATGGGCACAGATGGCTTTTCTAAGTTCTGATGATGAATCTATTCATGAATAAGCACCCATGTTTTACTTTCAGCCTGTGGCACAGGGTCTCTTAAATCAGTCAGTACACAAGTTGCTTCTGCGCATCTCTTTTCCTATTATGTACAAACCAAAGGAGCAAATAATACTGAAAACAAAAATAGAGGAAAACATCAGTTTGGAAAGACAGCTGGCAAATTAATTGATAAGCTGTCTTGGGGCTCTCAGAAGGACAGGGAAGAAAGCTTGCTTAAAAAACATTGGATGTAAAACAAGGCTTTCATTTTGGTGGATTTGATTCCACATACCTGTGAGGGCTTGCGGTGCTGCCGAGTTGGGAATTGTAGCCGCATCCTGGGGGATTGAACTGATGTCAGGTTCTGGGGTGCTTCTTGGTGGGGAGATTGCTAAAGGAGTCATTAGAACACGAGATTTCAGCTGGAAGACACAACAGATGTTGGTCATGAAAAAAAACATATCAAATCTATTCTGTTTGCCATCACGGTTCTAGAGTCTCAACTTGTTTTTCATATTGTGGTGACCAAAACTGGATACAGTATTCCAAATGTGGTCTTACCAAGTCCTTATAAAGCAGTACTAATACTTCACGTGATCTTAATTCTACCAATCTGTTAATGCAGCCTAGGATTACATTGGCTTTTTGGGCTGTTGTAGCACACTGCTGGCTCATATGCAAATGAATGCCTACTAGGATTCCAAGATCCCTCTCACAGTTACTGCTATTGAGCCAAGTTTCACCTACTCTGTATTTGTACATTTGGTTTTTCTTGCTTAAGAGTAAAACCTTGCTTTTCTCTACATCACAGGTATCAAACTTGATCGTGTCACATGACGTATCATGACATGTTGTAATGTTTTTTGCCTTTATGGAGCTGGGCTGGGTGTGGCCTGGGTGTGACGCCCCTGGCCTGCAGGCCGCCAGTTTGACAGGGCTGCTCTACATTGAATTTCATTTTGTTAGATAAGCTCAAATCTGCTGAGTCGAGTCTGCTGAGAGTTGATTAATTTCTCTAATTAATAATTAGAGAAACATGAGGAAGATGAAGAAGATGACAAAAACAAATTGCATTTTAAATTGCCATGCACATTATGTACGACACTACCTTAAGATGTAATTTGTCCCAGAATTTATTTCTTCCAGAATTTAGGAACGGGACAGTGAGGAGTCATCAGGTTTTCTATGTCCAATGTGTATCTTAGTTGGAAAGTACCATTAACTTGCAATTACTCTTATCAATATAATTATTTTCATATATACTGGGATACAATTTAGCTGCTACTAAGGGACCTATTAAAAGTCAGTTATGTAAAATCTACATGTTCAAAGACACATTTCCCCTTTTTATAAATGTCAGTCTGACACAATGTGTGAGGACCTCCAGGAATTACTCAAAACAGATATACTGTGTCTAGTTAGAAACTATATGCTTGTAATAATCCCCACATCCTTCTAGATCAGTGATGGCGAACCTATGGCACGTGTGCCACAGGTGGCACGTGTATCCATTTGTCAGGGCACGCAAGGTGCTGCCGTCAGCTGGCCAGTGCGCGCTGGCCAGCTGAGTTCACCCTTTTTTAAAGCCATTTTTCACCCTCCCCAGGCTCCAGCGGCTTTATAGGAGCCTGGGGAGGGCGAAAACAGCCCCCCCGCCCCCCCGGACGGTCCCTGAAGCCTTCACTGATGCCTCCGGAGGGCATCCGGGGGGCAGGGAGGCTGTTTTTGCCCTCCCCAGGCGCCTATAAAGGAGCCTGAGGAGGGTGAAAAAACCATGTAAAAATGGGAGGGGGAGTGCCTGTAGTGCAGCACGCCCACACACAACCTCCCTGAGCTCCCCCCACTTATGGCACATGAGCCAAAAAAGGTTCGCCATCGCTGTTCTAGATGAAATTTCTGTAAATATATTTCCACCATACTGCCACAAGTGTCAATAAGTAATAGTGATAAAGCTGATATGATTAAATCCATCTGTTTTTTCTATAAATGCTACAAGACATATGTCTTTGTAAACAACGGGCACACATAGCAATTTACTGAGACAGAATTGGGAAGCAAATATGTAATTTATAGATGTGCATCCAAAGCCAAGATCGTATCATAAATTAAAGCAGGATAATGGGAAACAGGTTTCCATATACAGTATCCGGGATGGAGAAAATAAGTTTGAACCCTCTGCAGTTTGGCAAAGACTTTCTCTGTCTGCAAATTGGAATGACCTGCTACGGGTTTTCCTTTCCTTGCTCTTAACTTCTGTTGCCATTCCCCTTTGTTGCAAGAGTATGAATGAGTTCCAGATGAGTACAAATGCCATGTCCAACTACAGCTCTAGTTCAACTGCAGCTGAGTCCAATTTGGCTCTACCATTCAGATTCTGTAGGCTGTAATCATCTAGATCTGGGGGTGGAGAACTAGGACTCTTTTATGACCTATGAACTTCAACTCCCAAAATTCTTGAGGCAGCATGGTTGGCTCAGGAATTCTGGGAGTTGAAGTCCACAAATAATAAAGGGGCAGTAGTTCCCCACCTCTGGTCTAGACTTTACTAAAGAAATTGGCCCCAGGTTAACTTTTACAGATATACAGCAATATTGCAACTAAAGGGAACTTCTACCAAGCATGCTTTTCACTCTATTTCCACCCCCTAATCCCCGCACAAAATCCAAAATTTGCAGCAGATTTTTAAATCAGTATCGGTTCTACCTAGCTAGAAATGCTGAGACCACCAGAGAATACCACGGCTTACTCCCCGAATTGCACAATTTCCCGAAAGAATAAAAATGTATTCACTCACATTCCATGCAAAAAAAAGAAAGAAAGAAAGACACAACTAGTTTCCTCTCCTCCCACCCAGGCCTTCAATGTGTGTGAATGCATGTGTCGATGTCAGTGTCGACTCTTGGACTAGCCCCTGCAGGTTTTTTTGGCAAAGTCTTTTGGAAATGGTTTGCCATTGACTCTTTTCTAGGACTGAGAGTGAGTGACTTACGCAAGGTCACTCTGCTGGCTTTGTGCTATTTTTTTCAGAATATATGTGATATTTTGTGGTTTTTTTTCAGAATATATACAGGATAAAAAGAATGCCTTTCTATATCTCTACTGAAGCTGTCGCTTCTCATCCAAGAAGCTTCTTGAATAAGAAGTGAAATGTCTTCAAAGAAAAACCAGAAAGTCAAGCTAACTCTTGAAAAAACAACTTTGGGACAACCATGTCCTGGATGACTGAGAATCTCCATAAACTTCTAAAGAAGCTATTTTATGACAAATTGCAGTGAATAGTAGGCTAGACAAGTATTATGTAAGATGCACCCAGAGTCAAGTAACTCTCCAGAAATTGACTATTATTAAGTGTTGTACCTTATGATTCCTGACAAATGTATCTTGTCTTTTTTATGTACACTGAGAGCATATGCATCAAAGACAAATTCCTTGTGTGTCCAATCACACTTGGCCGATAAAGAATTCTATTCTATTCTATTCTATTCTATTCTATTCTATTCTATCCTATCCTATCCTATCCTATCCTTTCCTACACTACACTACACTACACTACACTACACTACACTACACTACACTACACTACACTACACTACACTATACTATACTATACTATACTATGAAAGAAATGGAGATAAAGAGCCTGAAAGAAAGTCCAACCCAGAACCGTTGTAATGGCACTTGATTTTTCTTAAGCTTTATATTTGTTTTTGTTTTTTTAAAAAATAAAAGTATTTTCATAATAATGCTATAAACCCACAAAGCCAATCGAAAGCAGTAAAGGGGGGGGGGGGGGAACCTTGTCTGATTTAAACAGACTTTCAAGAGACAATCAAAAGCAATGGAGAAGAAAATTGCATGTTAGAAGTCCTAATTTAGATCTGATGTAGAGTTTATAGAACACAGTAAATCAATAAATGAAATGATCTCTTTTGTCTGCCGAAATGAAAATCACCAGATACAAACAATCTGTCTTTACATGCTTCTGCCTAACCTCATATAGGGTTTTTTTTTAACTTATACAACTTGAACCCTATTTTTATTTGTCCCTTGAGTCAACATACTCTCTCTTGCACTCACTCATTCTCATGTGAGTGCATAGGCATAAAGAAACATAAAAATGCTTTTTCTAGGAAAATAACAGTCCACTTAAAATAGTATTTTATGGCAAGTCTCTCCCAAAATCTAAAACTTGCCACCTAGTGAATAGACCATGCCTAGTTGAATGGTCTATCAAGGCAAAGTAGATTTTTCTGATCTGGCACTATCCAAATGGGCTATATAGCTTTGTACTCAAAGCTATACAGCCTGGTGATCAAGAAAATAGCAAGTCGACAGTTCAATAAATTGCAGGTTAACTCACTGCTCACTGCTAGCAGTTCGATTCTGACTGGCTCAAGGTTGACTCAGCCTTCCATCTTTCTGAAGTCAATAAAATAAGAACCCAGATTATTGGGGTCAATATGCTGACTCTATAAACTGCTTTAGGGCTGTAAAAGCACTATGAAGTGGTATATAAATCTAAGTTCTTTTGCTAATACTCCAAGGCAGTTGCCTGTAAATAGGTCTGTGCATGGGCAGAACATTAAAAATGTCAAAAAAAAAAAACATGTCGCAGCGACTAGGGAACTGGTTTGGGGGCGTGGCAAGTCTGCCATCCCTACTGGATTGGCAATCCAGTCTCAATTTCCACTACCGGTTCGCCTGAACAGGTGCGAACCAGTAGCAACCCACCGCTGGTGAGCTCCCATAATGAATGAACAGGAAAGTCCAGAGATACAACAAGGAAGTGTTTCCAAATTTTAAAGTCAGCAAACTAACCCATATTGCCATCTATATGTGCATTAAGGAAGCATCACGCCACAGATCAATCTAAGACCATCACTGTTTATATTGTACCTCACTGAAACAGAGATGTTTATCCATAAAAATAAAAAATCCAACTATCTGAAAAATATTTCTTAGCTAGAACAAAATATTCCGGGAATTATTATTATTAGTGTATGGCACTGTTACAGTAGCTACAGGGGACTACAGTGTAATTACAGAATAGTAGTTTGGCTACCAAAGTATTAGTTCTGTTGTAGGAAATTCTCACACACATCCCACGGTGCGCCACAAGAGGAGGAGCTGGTTTTGCATCAGAAAGAAAGATAAGTGGCTCTTCCTGCCCATTATCCAAGGCCCCCTCCCTCCCCTGAGCTGCCTCACAAACAGATGTTGCAATCGGGAAGGTTCAGAGAACAGGAATCTGACTGCCTGCACTGAGCACCAGCTTGTTCGGGAGCTCACCTCCTCAAGTGCCAGAACTCGAACCGCTGAAGCAGAAACCATCTCCCGTATCATTAAGCCATTGAGCCACCACGACTCTTATATTCTTAGAAATGAACAAATTATTCATTTAGCTTTGGCCCTGAATGAAGACATTTGGAAAATGATGCTAAGTATGCACGCACGCACACACACACACAGACACACACAGACACACACACACATGCACAAACATTTCAGTAAAAAACTGCCACACGGTCACATTTGTCAGGACTATTCTTCAGCCTCCATGGTACCAGCTGATAATTTTAAAGCTTGGGCTGTTCTTACAATAGTTCCCTCTGGATAACTATCACTTCAGTTGTGAATCACACAGCTTACTTGACAATAAATGTAGCAGCAAATGCGAAAGCATCTCGTTTCCTCTCTGGAAAACAAGTGACTGTACATATTTCTATTGGATGTTTGCTGGTGCTGGAAAGTGGGCAGAGGGAGAGGGAGCGGGAATGCAGGGAACAGACACTGAATTAACATTTTTATTTTTTATTTAAATTATGAATAGACTGTGACATACTTTCCCCCAAGGATATAGAAATCCCTCTCTTAGGTTCTTACGGGCCCATTTAGCCTTCCTTTCAACTCGATTGCCATTCGTCCATCATTGCCACTAGAAATCATTATGTCGAAGTGAAATAGACTACTTTATTAAACATGGCTTCTCCACAAAAACAGCATTAGGTATGCATAAGCAGCATGGAGATGGTAGTGGGGAAACAGACGGTTTCATAAATATGTAGATAAGGGGCAAAGTGTAATAAATCTGGATCTCCAGAGTGGTACTTGTGAAAAAGCTATTTTAGCAGAACTTCGAGAGCAAAGCTCAACATACAACCCTGTCAGCTGAGCCGAGATCTTTGCCCAAATTGAGATTAGATGAACTTGGGGTTTTAATGTGGATGGGATGTGACTCTTGATATATTTAATTTACAAATAGAACAACAACAGCACAAAAGGTTACACACAATCACACACTTGCTCCAGTCAAGTGAGAGCACAAGGTGGCAAGCCAAAAAAAAAACAACATGCAGCAGAACCACCAAAACGAGTGCTTTCTTTTGGCTTCCGTACAGACAGAGTTTGGGAACTAAAGGAAACCATGAAGACCATGGCAAACATTCATCGTGATTATTTACTGAGGTAAAAGGTGGGGAAACGTTTATTCTTTCAGCTAAAACAATCTTCTGCCAAAAACTGGTGTCAAAATGAGTAAGCATTGATGCCTCGTATAATGGAATTGCTAAATAAATTCACAAGGAAGAAGTAAAACTACCTACTGTAAATCACACAGATACCTGTAGTTATGTGTTACAATGCAGCACAGAAATGCAGGTCCAGGATCCAACTGTAACTGTAACCTTGTTTGCTTCACATTGTCATTTGGTTATTTTGCAATATGTTTTTTGTATTCTAAGGAGCCTGGGAATTTCTCTAGCCTGCTAAACATTAGCAACTAAAATAGTCCTTTCCTATCGTAAAGGCAGAAGATAACAAAATCAGGAATAAAATAAATAATGACCTATCAAAACAGAACTGGTTTTAGAAATAAAACATCCTCAAAGTGATAATCAAATTTGTAGATAAAACTGACACTCCCATTATCCTAGGTGAAATCAGATTGTAGGAACAAGCTGAAATAATTAGGGCTCCCTTTGCGTATGTTTCTGCTGATGTCTTTAATCTTCTTGTAAACTGCCAAGAATGGATGGCTATGGAAGAAATAAATAAATAAAATGTAGGCAATTCCAAATTGGATGCCCTATTATTTTACCATATTTTAATGGTTATCTATTAAACCATATCACTGTTAAGGAATATTAATGAGGGACCTTTTATTTAGTTACTAATTTACCTCTGAGAGTTTCAATAGTCTACAATTCTTTCCATACTAGGCAGGCAGGCAGGCAGGCAGATAGAAGATAGATAGATAGTTAGTTAGTTAGTTAGTTAGATAGATAGATAGATAGATAGATAGATAGATAGATAGATAGATAGATAGATAGATAGATAGACAGACAGACAGACAGACAGACAGACAGACTGACTGACAGACAGACAGACAGACAGACAGACAGACAGACAGACTGACTGACTGACTGACTGACTGACTGACTGACTGACTGACTGACTGACTAAATACATGATAAGTCATCCTTGAAGTTACTTTATTCAATGTCAGCATTCTTCTGGAACCACTGGCAACATTTTGGATCATCATTTACTCACAATAATAAAACTCTCACCTACTTGCTTGTTTTAATTTATGCACATTGCATTCAGAAAGATACTTGGTGATTAACAATAGATCGATAACAATACAATAAATCCAACAAATAGTAAATCGAAAAGTGTCATATTTGATGCATATTTGATATATATATGCTGGCCTTGTTGTATTCGGGTCTTTTCCCATGTAAGATTGAGATTGTCTTGTATATACATAACCAGCACTCCACACACCCTCATCAAGAAAGACGGCAGCTCCGATCACACTTTAAGCCCAAAACCCAGCCTGAAGATGGCGAGTGAGACCTCGCTGAAATGTTGCCAAGACAATCTCAATCTTACATGGGAAAAGACCAGAATACAACAAGACCAGCATATATATATATAAGAGGAAATCAAAGTAAACAGTAATATACATACTCTAAATGTAAGGGGTATTTTATATCTGTATATTTCACATGCAGCAGGACCATAGTCAAGCATTTTTTATCTTATAGATGCACACAATCTCTGTCAAAGCCTCTTCTGTCACGAGTTGTTAAGATGTCATAACAGAAAATGTAGTCCTCAACTTACAACAGTTCATTTAGTGAACATTCAAAGTTACAACGGCACTGAAAAAAGTGAATTTCACAAATCACTGCTGCATCCCCCCCATGGTGATATGATCAAAATTTAGACACTTAGCAACTGACTCATATTTATGATGATTGCAGCATCCCAGGGTCATGTGGGCACTTTTTGTGACCTGACAAGCAAAGTCAATGGGGAAGATTCACTTAACAACTGTGTTACTAACTTAACAACTGCAGTGAATCACTTAACAACTATGGCAACAAAGGTAGTAAAATGGGACGAAACTCTCTTATCAAATGTCTCACATAGCAACAGAAATTTTGGACTCAATTGTGATCGTAAGTTGAGGACTACCTGTACTCTTTCAGATTTGAGAATCAATTCTATCTCAAAGAAGCCAAGATTTTGCAGCAGCACTCTCAATGCCCAATTTATTTACAGCCAAATTAGGCTATTACCAGATTTTATGTAGTGATTCAAACCAATTTCAAAACAATGTGGTCTTTTATAGGTACAATACATGAAGATTTTGTATGATTTTTGAATGGCCCATAATTATAAATGCAGAGATGTATAGAACGATTAATGCAACAGGCGTATTTAGTTTTGAATTTACTGAATTTTTAATGCAATAGCAATGGAAAATAATAATGGAAAATGGAAAACTGCACAAAGCCCATGGATACGAATTCATTTCTTCATTTCAAAACCTTCCATCTATATGCACTTAAATATAATATTCAGTATGAACACTACTACATCTCAAAATAATATTGAGGAGCTTTCAGTGCAATACAAGAGTTATCAATGTTATGACAGAGATGCTTTCCTCTAAGAATTATCCAACAAGCCAGATATAAAAACTAGTTGATAGGAATAGATGATAGAAATTTCCAGAGAAAACCTGATGGACAGGATAAAATAAATGTCTGTTGGACTATGCTGTATACCAGAGTTCCCCAATGGGCTGATGGGGGGGTGGGGAGGAAGAGGACGTTTCCACTGTCAATTTATTTCCCTGCACAATTCTGTCTTAGTGGTTTGGGAATTGAAAGCGACTGTTCCTTCTACATGAATCAAGAGATTCCAAACCTTCAAAATAATAGAGGAGACATTTCTTGCTACCACCTCCTCTATCCATCCTTGCTGATAAACAAGAAGAGTACATGATTATGAACTGAATATGAATCGTTAATCTGCAAAGGAAGACAAATGCTATTTTAGACTGCACATAGAACTACAGTTTCCAAGGCAAGTAATTTCCTCCTTATTCTGCAGTGATCATCTTTCTCCCCCCTCTCCTCTCATTTCAAATATTATCTCAAATTCTGGGTATCTCAGTTTGCGAAGTATTCAACAGACTACATCAGATATAGAGAAAGGTAGCAAACATTATCAGGGACCTGGAAACTACTGTAAATCCTATTAAGAAAAATGAAAAGAGCTGAGAATGTCCTTGAAAGAAGAAGAATATAACCAGGGCCGGATTTAGATGAAAAGAGGCTCTAGTCTATTCCACTTATGGGTCCCTTTCACCTCCCATTTTTAAGTTTGTAAATTACCTAGAATTCCACGAAATGAAGATATTGTCACAAATTTTTTTTTCAATAGTCTATAAACACTTCACTAAAGTATTGAACCTACTGAACTCAAAAGGTGAGAATCAAATGATCATGTACGCAATCCTAAAATAAGAATATTTTCTAATAACATTAACACGTGTTTCATATTATCGAAGTAACACGAATATAACCAAACGTCGGGATATCAATAGGTCTGTTTGTTTGTCTGTTCCAATCTACACCAATTTGCACTTTATTTATGCAAGAACAAACCAGAGCTTAGTAGCATAAGGTACGACAATATTTGCCATAGCAATCAGTGAACGTATGAACTATATTTTGGTGTAATCTAGTATATACAAACGAACAGACCCAATGAGCCGAACGCGTTGATCTTAACCAATACATTTTTATGTTTGTTTATTAGTCATATGCATAGAATTTCTCCTTATTTTGGTTCAGTGTTTTAGTGTTCACTGTTTTTAGAATAGTGTAATTTTAATTTTGCTAACAATTTGAATGTAGGCCCCTCTTGATCTTGAGGCCCTAGGCTGAAGCCTAGTTAGCCTATAGGAAAATCCGGCCCTGAATATAACAGTAGCCTGAAAGGGATGCTATATAGAAATCACAACCTGTTCTGTACCACTCCAGGGTACAGAATATATGGTTTGACACAGTCCGCCAGATGTTCTGTCTGGATTTGGCATTTTTATCCACCTATTGAGCAGGGTGGGTTGCTGCTGGCATTACTGCCAATTTGGTGCACGCACAATTTTGCGCGTGCAAAAACATGCTGCACTGACCGAGGAACCGGTTTGGAGGCGTAGCAAGCCTGCCAGTTCTGGTGACCCAGGCGGGCAAACCACTACCAGTTCGGCCAAATTGGTAGGAACCCACCTCTGCTATTGAGTCCATTCCAAGGACTCGGGATAGGCAGATGTTGATGGTGTTAAAGGTATCCTTGCAGGCTGTAAGTTGTCCCAAGTAAAGCTGCCTTTTGCAATTGACTGATGGTGATTTTGTCAATACGATGGAACTCAAGTGGTACTCCAGTTGTTTTGGGATTGCATCTAATGCGCCTATTACTACTGGTACTACCTTTGCTTCCTTTTGCCATGGCTGTTCTATTTCTATTTCCAGGTCTTTATAGTTTTGTTATCTTTTCCTGTTCTTTCTCTTCTCTTCTGCTGTCTCCAGGTACTGCCACATCCACTTTCCAGACTTATTATTAATAAATAAATAAATATTTGCCTGAATTATACCAGAACCAATAATAAGAAATTATCTATTTAGCACTTTCTCACTTTTTTTTCTTGAGTTTCCACTCTAGTTACTATAAAATATAAAGCAGAAAAGTCGTACCAAATAATTAATTTCTTTTTTAAAAAATCCATGTAAAATAAGGAGCTTTGTAAAATTTACTCAATAAGATTTAGGTGCTAAAATAACTTACCCCCTCCAGAATACTGGGGATTGTTCCCTATAAAACACACGTTCTATTGTTCAGCCTTAGGCATCTTCATATATTAAAAAGTATCAATAGAAGAGAATATATGTAACTCGGGGTTGAACTGTGGAGTTCTTGGTGCTTTCTGAACTTGGTGGTTTCCTTTCGATGTTTCAATATTATCAGTCATGGTGAATGTGGGGTTTGCTTCCTGCTTATACACAATGGCTTACCCTGCCATTGTAGGTGGGTGTGTGGTTATCACAGATAAACAGAGACCAATACTAAACAAACAATCAAGCAGAAAGCAATATTCTAATAAAAAAGCTACCAAGGAGACAATCAAATAGACAAAACTAATGAGATATTCTAATCAAGGAGCTAGCAAGGAAAGCCACACATCTTCATCTACACTGGCAGATCAAGCTACTATACATAAACAGGTAGCAAACTCCACTTTCACTAGCACTGATGATGCTACCTAATCTGTAATGAAATACCTGCAAGCAAGCCACCAAGCTGACAGAGTCCCAAGGATTCCACCTATTAAAAAGTCTTCCTACAATGAAACAATTTCATCTGGATGAGAACTTAGTTTAGAAGTAACTCATAGTTTTTGAAGTTTGGGTTTACCATTAAAGTCAATGTTCTGTTATTAAATCACCTGCTGTGCAATATCATGGATGATCACATAAAGTGATTCTCTAAATAAATATCCATACATGTTTTGTTTTGTTTTGTTTTGTTTTTCCTGATCATCTTTACATCTGGTTGGAAGATCAGAATAAGACACAATAAAAGCCAGATGAAAAAGACAGCATTAATATCACATATAAAAGTCTTGTAGTCTTGGCAAGCTTCCTAAGGATTAAAAAGGATCAGCTCTGACTGGATTCACTTTCTAGACTGGATGCATATAAACTTGTAACTAACAGGGGCCTCCAACCTTGCTGGCATGGCTAGCTGAGGAATTCTGAGATTCAAAGTCCATAAGCCTTAAATTTGCCAAGGTTGGAGAGCCCTGATCTAACAGACTTCTCAAAGCAACTAGAAGCAGAACACTCTCTTTTTCATATTGTAAACATTGTGTGATTTGTGCAGGGACCTGACAAACTGCAATTTATTTTACAGCTTTTAATACAATACATTAGCAAATATTCTATAAAGCGTGATTCCTGGAATGAAAAACATTCAATCTTTTCTGGGAGGATGGGAGGGTTGGCCACGGTTCAAAATAAGTAATTTCTCCTATCTGATCAGAAAATAGAGCTTTATTTGATATTTGTAACCATGGCGTTTTTATTGTTAAATGTAGGAACTCTTATTTGGTTTAAAGTAGTGTTTTGCTTCTTCAGCAATCTGAGACACTATAGAGAAAACAAAGAAACGTTTGGCTGTAGGAAAGTCCCAAAATGAATTCCTGGCAAATGGAACTGGAAAATAAAAACACCCATTTGTTTGAAGCTCTAGAGAACGGCTCATGATTAGTGTCAACAATGCTATGCAAAGAGATGAATGGCACTTGTACACTATCACTATCCACTCCTCTATCCCTCAAAACCTTTACAAATGACCTGCAATCACTTCTACTACCAAGTAGAATAACCAAGGACATTGCACTGCCCAAGCTGTTACACAGTTCATATCAGCTAAATTCCTCATGTCGTATTTTACCCAAAGAAGGAAGGAAGGAAGACCAAAGCAATTTGCTGCTTAATACCTAGCCAGATACTTGCCAAAGAAAAAAGAGAGAAGTGTAATATGTTGTCAATTTCACCTCTGCTCATTTCACCTGAATTACCGAGGAAGCGATGCAGAGCTGTCAAACCAACATTTCACAACACAATCTGCTAGGGCAGCTGAACCTCAGATCTGAGGAAGAAAGTTGAGGCATGAATTCCCTCAATAGGGAAGCAGCTTGTATCCAAATTCCAGAGACCCTCTTCTTCCCCCACCCCCTTTCTTGCGGCTGAAAGCAATTCCTCTTTCCCTACAGCTAAGTGGTGAGTAAACTAGCTCAGCTGCCAAAGAAAGTCAAATGGCATGGGGGTCATAGAAGCGAAAAGCTTGTTCAGCAGCAGCAAATTGTCCTGTGGAGGGAAATATCTTTATGCCATTTCCTAACCACTAATTTTGGTTCATGCAGAATAGGTAGTTTCTACTATACGATGATTTTTGGAAGGTTTAATAAAACTCAACAGACAGGTTGTTACAAATTTCCCTAGATCTGGGCAAGCCAATTAGAAGATTTTACATTTTCTGATAATACCCTGAACAAAGTACTCTGATAAGGCTTTGCAGAAGGACTGAATCTAAGCAGAGGCGATAACAACAACAACAACAACAACAACAACAATAATAATAATAATAACAACAACAACAACAACAACAACAACACACCAGACATCACACTGGTTGAGAAAAATAAGGTTACAATCATAGACATCGCAATACCAGGTGATAGCAGGGTCAACGAGAAGGAACATGAAAAAATCGCGAAATACCAGGACTTCAAAATTGAAATTCAATGATTATGGCACAAACCAACAGTGGTAATTCCAGTGGTAATCGGCACACTGGGTGCTATTCCAAAAGCACTGGAATTACATTTAAAACAGTTAAAACTTGACAAAATCACCATCAGTCAAATGCAAAAGGCCGCACTGCTTGGATCCGCACACATATTATGAAAATACGTTATGACGTCCTAGGCCCCTGGGTGGGGCCCGACTAGTAATCAATGCCAAATCCGGCGAAACAACTGGCCGCTGTGATACAATCGTATAATAATAATAATAATAATAATAATAATAATAATAATAATAATAATAACAACAACAACAACAACAACAACAACAACAACAATAATATAAACAGAAAATATTGTACCTTATATCCTGGTTTTCTCCCTCGCTTCTTGGGGATTTTCACAACCGGCAAAGAACCAGGAGATGAAGAGTAAAGATTATGAACTGCCATTTTCATAGGGCTGGAATGGAGCGGAGGTCTTCCTCTTTTTCGGCCTGGAATTCTAGAAGACTGCATGTCAACAGAATCCAGTCTTGGAGGCAGGAACGGTAAATGATTCATAAGTAAAGGAGCTGCAATTTAAAAAAAAAACATTGAAGAGTGAGGATATATTTAGCATGCAACCATCATTATTCCCCAGCATGATAAGTGACATTTTGTGAATAAAGAGTAAGAAATACAGTAGTAAGCAAAAGAAAAAAAGAAAAAGAAAGACACGTGGTTAAAAAAAAGGAAAAGAAATAGCTAAATTCAGTTCACACGGGTGCCATTACTATATCTCTCCATACCTTTTGATCTTTGCAAACTATCTTTCTTTCATCGTGTCCATACACTCTTTAAAATACTAATTTTGTCCTTTAAACTTTTTTGTCTTTTGTTTTGTTTTGTTTTGTTGCTGACTTTTATTCTCTCTCACCATGCTGTTTTTTGGTCTCCCTTCTTCTCAACCCATTCACTGTCTGTTCACACATACGTACATTTTGCAATTTGCTCTTCATTCACTTTCTCAGTATGACTAAACCATCTGCACAGACTCCTTTTGTACTGATCGCTCATCTACATTAATGAATGTTCAATAGGTAAAGGTAAAGGTTCCCACTCACATACGTGCTAGTCGTTTCCGGCTCTAGGAGTGGTGCTCATCTGTGTTTCTAAACCGAAGAGACAGCGCTGTCCAAAGACGTCTCCGTGGTCATGTCGATGGCATGACTAAACGTCAAAGGCACACGGAGCACTTTTACCTTCCCACCAAAGGTGGTTCCTATTTTTTCTACTTGCATTTTTACATGCTTTCAAACTACTAGGTTGGCAGAAGCTGGGACAAGTAACAGGAGTTCACTCCATTACGCGCACTAGGGATTCGAACCACTGAACTGCCAACCTTCTGACTGACAAACTCAGTGTCTTAGCCAATGAGCCCCATTAATGTTCAATAGGCACCTGTTATTCTTGAGTCTCATGAATGGAAGTGAATATAGATGTCCAAGGATAATGTTGCAGGATCCAATCTGGGTCAGTCACGGGACCAAAGGTTTAGCCTTCCAGGCATTTGGACTTGTGCTGGAGGCCATCCTCAGGGAACTTCTCTCTTACCAGAAGTTCTCTGAGGATGGGCTCCAGCACGAATCTGAAAACTCAGAAAACTAAACCTCTGGTCCCGGTGACTGATACAGCTTGGATTCTTGATTGTCTCTCTTGTTTGACAACAAACAGTTCTTAACAATTCTTCTCCTACTACATTCAACTTATTTTGACCACATATATCCTCACTTCCATGTAATAAAGTAGACAGAAACCTACTCTTATATCCATCCGTTTTTCCTTTTTTGCCATGTATTCCTCATAACAGATACATACTGTACTAATTCCTATCTTCCTGCCAACATTGGAGAATTTGTGCATCCTCAAATTTTTCCACTGATTTTCTCATCTTTGATAAACATTCTACCAAAGTACACAATTTCACCAATTATACATAATTTGCAATTGCTCATCATTTTTCCTGTCAAAGACAACCACATTATGTTCTGTTTTGATGCATTGGTTTTCAGATCCATGCACCTTGTTGGATTATACATTTCTTTCATATTTGCTGCAAACAGTGACATGCGGTGAGGTTTATGGCTGGTGAGGCTGGTGATGTCATCAGGAAGGCGGGGAATTTTTAACAAGGCGCTGGCCACGACTCGGTTTCCAGGGTCCTTTCGCAAGCGAGCTGGCAGGTAGCCGACGGTCCGAAAAGTCCGTTGCACTTTCTGCTTTCGCAAGCAACTTCCCGTAAACCTGCCGTTGCTCAGTGCAAGGAAGGGAGCCACTCGCGCATGCGCATTCGCCCTGGAACCATGAGCTCCGGCGTCAGAACCCGACAGAAGGCGGGGAACGGGACCATGTATGCAGGAGGGAGGCTGAGGCTAGAGGAGCCTCCTGCACCTCCCTCTGTCCTGCATATGTGGTCCCATTCCCCACCTTCCTGAGTCAACATGAAGGGGACTGCGGCTCGTGAGAGCGAGCCACGGTCCCCTTCATGTTGACTCAGGAAGGCGGGGAATGGGACCACGTGTGCAGGAGGGAGGCTGAGGCTAGAGGAGCCTCCTGCACCTCCCTCTGTCCTGCCTTCCTGAGTCAACATGAAGGTGACCGCGGCTCGTGCAGTCCCATTCCCCGAGGCTCCTCAGCGCCTTTTCCCTTTTCCCTTTTTTTTAATGATGAGAGCGGTGAGGCTCTGCCTCCCCTGCCTCCCCTGACCGCACGTCCCTGGCTGCAAATCATTCATGTTCTCAGCCAACGAAATGATATCATCGGCCTACAAAAGAAATTGCATATTCATGTCTCCAACTAGCAGCTCTCTAATGTCACCACAAACATTATTTATATATTAATCCACACATATATTAAATAACCCAACATAGTACTTGACTTAGCCCATATTCAACATTTAACCCTTTAGTTAAGCATTCTGTTTATCTTCCCAAATGCTCTATTTCCATCAGATAAACTTTTATTGCATCTAGCAATCAGCTTTCAACTTCATATTCACTCCACACCATTCTGTAATTCAAGCTCATTTGCTTTATCATTTGCTTAAATTAAATGAAGAAATGAACAATAAACTGTCTTTCTCACCTTCACCTATTTCTCAGTGACCCACCAAAGAGTAAAAATTTGGCTTGCCCATTGTCTTTCTGATATAAAGCTACACTGCATGTCCTAAATATTGTTCTTTGCCATCAGTCATATCCTTTAAATCAAAAGTCTACCAAATATGTTCCCAGGCACATCCAATAAGCCATTCCCATGCACTTTTTGCCTTTGCTCATGCTACCTATCCAGTGGTGAAATTCATTTTTTTTTAAAATACCGGTTCTGTGGGTGTGGCTTGGTGGGTGTGGTGTGGCTTGGTAAGCGTGGTGTGGTGGGTGTGGCAAGGGAAGTATACTACAAAATCTCCATTCCCACCCCAGACTGGGGCCAGCCAGGGATGGCATTTGCCGATTCTCCAAACTACTCAAAATTTCCGCTACCAGTTCTCCCGAACCTGTCAGAACCTGCTGGATTTCACCCTGTACCTGTCTCTTTGGATGGGGAGAACAATAGCAGTGTATTTTCAATTGTCTGCCCTATATGGAGTCTTCATTCACATGTTTATTTGTCAATGATTTCTTCGTGGGTACTAATATTTCCGCATTTATTTCACTAACATTCCCACCTCCCTTTTGACTCCAAGCTGGACAAGTTCCTACAATTTTCTTGGTAAGATTTTCTGAAATTGTTTGCCTTTGCCTCCTTCCCAGGGCTGAGAGAGAGTGACTGGCCTAAATCACCAACTGGTTTTGAACTTAAGGCAGAACTAGATCTGTCTTCTAATTTCCAACCTTGTGCCTTAGACATGCTTCTCAGAATTACCATGCAGATTCGTTTGGCATTCCCTCATTTCTGATTCACCCCAAACTATTGTATCAAGTTCATTTATTATTTCACTCATACTGCTGGAGATGTTTTGATTAGAACTCTTCATGCACTTCTGAAACATTTTTTTTTTAAATTTTCACCAAAACGGCTCCACATTTTTTTCTGTCTTTTTTAATGATTGGCTTTTTTGACTATGTTTTTTGCAACTAACTTATACTCTCCATACACATAATACAGCATCTTTCTCTCATTCCAATGTTTTTAACAATCATTCTCAACATTTTTCTCATCCATAGCCTCTTTCTCTTCTCCAAGCATCCTTCTTCATCCTTCCTAGTTTACATACTACTGTGCCACTTTATTTATTTATTTTTATTCTACTCTGAGCAGTGTCCACTTTATCATTTCTTCAGTCTACTTTCCATTCATTTGCTTCATGGATTAATTGGAATGATTTTTCACATAGGACTTATTCTTTCCCATCCTGCAATTGTTCTAGTTTTCTCATATTTCTTTCACTTCCTCCTTCTTCTATGTCCATTATTTCCTTATGGTCCATTTTTGATACTTTCAAATAATGATCTATCCCACAACTAAGGACCTAAACACCTTATATCTTTCACTAATTACTTCAATATTAGTATTCCATTTATAAACAATCAGTAATGCTTTAAGATTTGCATTCATTCTTTTGCCATCTCTATCATATACATATACATAAAAGTAAAGGTTCCCCTCGCACATATGTTCTAATTGTTCCCAACTCTAGGGGGGGTGCTTATCTCCATTTCAAAGCTGAAGAGGTCAGCGCTGTCTGAAGACATCTCTGTGGTCATGTGGCTTGCATGACTAAACGCCAGAGGTGCACCGAACGCTGTTACCTTCCCACCAAAGGTGTTTCCTATTTTTCTACCTGTATTTTTACATGCTTTTGAATTGCTAGTTTGGCAGAAACTGGGACAAGTAGCGGGAGTTTACTCACATACATGTACATATGCATATACATATGCATATGCATATGCATATACATATACATATACATATACATATACATATACATATACATATACATATACTGTACATATAAATATACATAGGCTTCTTCTTGCCTTATGCAGTTGGAAGAAACAGACTTTTAAAATTCTTTTGTGAGAATCTGTTATTCATTCATTCTTGGCTTTCCTAATGATCCAGTTATTTTCTTCTGTATCCTCACTGTATTCCCATCTACCCATTTATGTCATCTAACGTAATTATTTTTCCTGAACTCAATTCATTCAGAATTGTGCACAATTTCAACTCTTCTTCTTCCATTACAATTTAATGGAATTTAGAGAACTCTTATTCTTCCATTGAAGTATGGGTACCCCAACACTGGAACCTTTTAAGGAAAGACTGGACAGAGGGTTGAACTAGATGACCTCCAAGGTCCCTTTCAAGTCTATTACTGTTACTGTTATATTGCCATTCATTGGAACGTAACATGCAACTTTCACCAATATATTAATTCCTACTTTCACATGCACTTACAACAATGACAGTGACACATTCATACTTTCTGGCATACAATTTTGCCCTTTCATTTGTAATTATATTTAAACCTTCACACCCCCGCATCACTTCATCTCCATTCCTCAGAATCAAACCTTCATTCAGATACATTATTTCCTCCTCCTTTCTTTTAAATATGCCAGTTTGAAGCTGCTATAAAGGCAAATTTTCAGTAAGAAAAACATTGCCATTTATTAGCTTTAAAAAACCATCTTAGGGCCAATCTGGTATGGTTTTGAAATTAATTTTGTTAATTTTGAAATTCTGGTTTTTTTTTTAATATAGTTAGTGTCACAGAATTAAAGGACAAGAAATCTGATATGCAGAAAATAATACATGAAAGGAGTATTCCATTCATGTTCCCGAATTTCATGAATGTGAGTAGTGCTACATAAATTAACCTGTTGTAATAGATAGTTTTAATGGCTTAATGGATTTTTGATATCATTCGCAAAAGGTCGATGGTGGAATTATAAATGAGCTATAATAACCTTCTGCTCAAGCTTTCATTAATCTTTCAACTGTTAAAGCACTAATTCATAAATTTGAAGGGTCAAATCCAAGGAATGATTGTTGAAGTTTGCTAAGTCCACTCCCCCCAAACCTACAGAGACATACACTCATCTGAAAATAGTTTTGGGAAGGAACCCTTAGTAGCCCAATGTGCTGATGGATGTCTATGGGATTTGCCGTTGTTGACAAAAACCAAGTGATGCAGAATTTGAAATGGTAGCAGGAGAAAATCCTCTCAAAATTGTTGTCTTCTAACAGAGGTCTTCATTTAGATGCAAATATCACCAGATCAGACACAGTGGATGTTCTCCATTCCACTTGTGACAAGATCATAAAACCTCCACTAGATGCATAACAGTGTGTTTCACAGTAACCCATTACTAAGTGAAGACATTTAAAGAAGCCTAATAATATCTTTTAAAGGGACTTTTATTTCATTTCTACAGAAAAGCCTGAGTAAGTAATTATGCTGTTGAAGAGGCAGTGAAATTAATGCTTTACTTAAATATGGGTTTTTACAACGTCCAGCAATTGTTCCTTTGGGAAAAGAAGTTATTACATGCATTAACTCAATTTCAAGATTCAGTATTTTTAGATGTGCGTATTCTTTGGAAGTTTATTCCTATAACATAGGAGTTGACCTGGTGAAAGAATTGGGATTTTCCATACCTTACCTACAGCTAAAAGACCTATTGTTCAGCACTGCAAAGGCAAATATTCAGTGGTCTGCAGAATTGATGCTAGCAGCAAATTTCAAATCAATATCTTGTCAATATAGATTAGCTAGGGATGACTGTAATGAATTATGACTTCCATTCATGGAACAGTTTACTGTACATCACGCATGCAATGTATATGTAATGTACATCTATAATTAGATATTCTCTATAAATTGTTTATTTTTACAGATATTACAATTTTGTGCATTCTTTTTCTTTGCCTTTTGGTCTTAGTTAATAAGGGCTGAGAGGAAAAACAGGTCTATGTGTTGTAGCCATTTTAAAATCCCATAATATTGAACAAAGAAAAATACACTTTATTTGAAGGTTATATTCATGTGCAAAAGAAATGTGACTAGTATTCTCTAACAGATGTTTTGTTGCTGGAAGGTATACCACCCTCTTTTTTAAAAAAAAATCAGAAAATTAATTTTAAAGAAGTAATTACAATCACCACATTGTCCTGTGAAATCTCCCACGATCTAATGTAGGGAGGAGTATATTATATTTGTTTTTATTTCATCCTTAATAGCTTTTCCCCACTTATGCTGTGAATTTTTCAACTGGTCGGCATGGTGAAACCAGTGATTTCCTCCTTGTTTTAGCATGGCCCATTTGACTGTTTTAGTACATGACAGATGTGCAGTCCAGTGTTTATGGCTTCCTCCTGGTGCAAGCCAGATTTCCTGTTTTCCCAAAGATATTGAGTTTATGTGTTGTTGGTTTTTTTAAACATAATCATGTCAAGATATTTGACTGGCTGGTTTCTACCATATATTACTTCAGATCTTCAGATGAGAAAACATACAGTGCAGGCATAGCTCATTAAAATATGATGCTAGTAATTTATTGACTGGAAGATGCATTGTGTCTCCTCAATGAGTTTTTCCTCATTGTTACAATTCAGCCCCCCTCCCTTGAACTTAAATGGAATGCACACAAAACAAATGACCAGAACTGAAGTCCTAAGAAAATGCTAAATAGTCCCATATTGTGCTTGCATGGTTGACTGGCAATTTCCATGCACATTGAGAGTAAGAAGAATAGTAAGAGCTTCGCCTCTTACTATTCCAACATGAGCACAGCTCCCTGTGAGGGTAGAATAGTGAAGTGTAATACATGTAGACAAGGCAGCTATAAATAATTCATTGAGCAAAAAGCTCTCTCTACTGGGATTAGCTATTTTCATTTGGGTATTTATTTTGGGAGAATAAAATTAATGTGAGATGAAATAAAACAAGCAGCAGCAGCAGTCAGCCAGAGCAGCCAGGCAGATATGAAGATTGTGGTGTATAGATTGCAAAATGAAAGATGAGTTATAACCCATTGGCAAGAGAATGGATTTCCAACTGGCTTCTGCACAGATTCTCTTCTAACTGAGTGATAGGCAACTTTTGGGGATAATACACATTTGGAACTTTAAATGAGTGCCGTGGATGCATTCAAAAATGGCTGCCATTTACAAAATGGCTGCCATGGTAGGAGTGGAGGATTTACTAAAGGACCATTTACCAAAATTAAACTAGTCACTGGGATGATTTCTATCATCCCACTGGGATCTTTCAAACACCTAGACACTCTTGGATTATTTCTTGCTTGGCTAACAAGTATTTTCTGGTCTACACTGCATGGGCTCCCAATTATCTGTTCTGTAATTGTACTGGAGCTGCTGGACCCACCCCCAGGCTTCACAATTAAAGCTGAAACTCAAGGGAGTCATCCCAACACCCAAGGAGGACAAATCCTCACTAGATCTATTAGTACTTCCTGATAGGTTATTTCTGAATACCTCATTCTGCTCTTCAGGGTGGAAGGGAATCAGAGCAGATGGGTCCTTGGTGACATTTTGCAGCACTTTTTTTTAAAGTCATATTCACCAACAATGACACTTTGCTGTCCTTCAGGAGATGTTTCTTTGAAGTATGACACTCAGGTGACAGAAAGTAGAGATGCAACTGAATATGCTTCTCACTAAGGTTTGGTTAATGAGCCAGAAGAGCTGGAAAGCATCTTTGGAGGAAGAGGCCCGGAGGAGTAGAAGTGACCAATTTCCACTGCTGCAGATTTACCTTTGTTCTTCTGGTCTGACATTTTTATTGAAGACTAGCAGCCTATGGCGATGAATTGATGATATAAGAGTCCACAGGCAAGAAAGGTGCAGACAGAATCTTTTTTTAAAAAAAAAAGTAAATATATTAAAAATATAGCTGACAAGGTGACATAGATCTCTATGCTTGGAATGCATGGTGGGGGGAGCATACAAATAGAAAATATTTAAAGAAGAAACCATCTTTGTGTTGAACACAATGAATACCAACATTGCTAAGAAATAGATGAAGAATGTATGGGGTTTTTTTTCCTTCTTCATTTGCAAGAATATTTCATCAAAAACTTTTCACTGCTATTTTAATAATTGCTATTTTAAATTATTGTTATTTTATTTACACTTAAGCAGTGAAAGGGCCACAATAGGGTAGCCTCAGAGGTGGCATTCAGCCAGTTCTGACAGGTTCTGCAGAACGGTAGCAGAAGTTTTGAGTAGTTCGGAGAACCAGCAAATAGGCTGGCCCCGCCCCGGCTGCCTCCCAGCCTCCCAGATGATCTTTTTTTGCTCTGAACAGGAGAACGGAACTGGAAAGCAGTCTAGTGGGGTGGGGAGGGAATGGGGATTTTGCAATAACCTTCCCCCAGGAGTGGGGAGGGAATAGGGATTTTTCAGTATCCTTCCGCTGCCACGCCCACAAAGCCACACCCCTGAATCCCACCACTGGGTAGCCTGGCTTTGAGGCTATATCTTGCATTTGATGGAGAGACACAATAAAGTGTTCATAGATCGTAATGGAAAAAAGTAGTTGGTTTTCCCGAGACTTCACACTGTTTCCCACTGTTGGAGAAACTAAAATGAAAAAAAACAACAACATTGTGCTGCTAATAAGGGTCACATGTAACTTAGACAGTGTTCTGTGTTTTTATTTGCGTAGTGGAATAATTTGTCCTAAGGATTTCCCCCTTCTTTTTGTCACCTTGCATGCCCTTTTCAGGTAAAAAGAGAATCTAAATCTAATCAAAGGGCCAGTCAATCAATAGAGTCAGTATTTCAGTCCACAAACTAAATAGCTTCCTTTATTGGCTTTCTGTAAATGTAAGGCTAATTTACTTATTTTAAAAGCAAATCTTAATTTTCTGTCTAAACATTGCAACGGTGATCGTGTTTACCCAGCACCAAGTAATTTCTGCCCAATAGTTTTGTGTATCTTAAAGAGCCTTTTCCATTCTGAATGTTAAGTACTTATCTTTATACCTTTATTCAAAGCTCTGGAATGCACGCTTATGAAGGTTATAAGTAGATTAAAAGTTGTCTGAACAAATTGCTCACAAATTGCTTGCAAAATTATTGGTTCGTTAAAAAAAAAACCAGTGATAAATGTTCAATAAATATTCAATCATTGCTTTGGAGGACAAGAAAGCAGATGCAAATTCAGATACACCCACCCACCTCTGTGTGTATAACATTATAAATTAAATACACTAAATGTAGGTTCAGAAGATTTTCTGATGTTTTATGGTCTTTTAAAAATGCATAGCACAGTACTAGTTCCAAGATATCACTTCCTATCTTAGCATTCTGCTATTCAAAAATACACATACATGTAGACACATAAACAGATAGGAGAAGTGTAAGGACAGTTCAAAGAGATTTCACATCAGAGTAAACAGTCTACCTTTATGCCTCACTCTATTATCTTGCAATATGTTTCAGCCCGCATTACCATGTTTTTATTCTAAATGTATTGTCTTGTAAAGCCAGGCTGCACTTGCACTGCTGGAATTTTAAGCATTTTCTAAACACATTTATGACATTTCCAAGAAGCTACAAGGAGCTTGGGTTATAGCTGGCTTGGTACTTTGGCTGCAGATTATTTATACTTCTCTTCTTTCACATTATGTCTCTATCATTTGACTCTTCCGCTTCTATGGCCTTCCATTACATAATAAAGAGCAACAGCTGTGCTTGGTGGATTATCCCAAAGGTGCTTTTTCAAAAGGCAACTAGACTTTCTTTTTTCCTTGAAGACGTTTCACTTCTCATCCAAGAAGCTTCTTCAGTTCTCATCTATAGAACTGAAGATGCCTCTTAGATGACAAGAGAAAAGTCTTCAAGGAAAAACAAAGAAAGTCCAGTTGCCTTTTGAAAAAGCATAGGTTTTGTTGAAGATGTCATTTTGCTCATTGCGCAACTCATTAGTCCTCACTCCCAACTATTTCCAGTTGTACTCTTTATATTCTCTGCATAACTATTTGGTTTATGAAGGACAATTTTCTATACCAATGATTCATAACCTTCTGCTCTGCCAAAGAAACTAAGTCTCAGCAACATAGGGGTGTGTGTGTGTGTGTGTGTGGAATTTACAGGAATTCTGTTGAAAAAAAGGAAGGCTATAATAATGCTGCTGACACTATTGTTATAGCAATACACTGGCAGACAACTAACTGTTGCCAAAGGAGTATTTACCATTAAGAGAACTGTCTTCATCATCTCTAAATCAAAAAAGCATCTAAGGCTGTAGAGTAGCCTGGCAAGCTGAATAAAACCCTGAGAACAGGTAACAACAAGCTTCTTCTGTGTTGCTGGCAAGAGTCCCCAGGAGCCAACTTATGACTTTACATTTTAATGAAGGAGTGGGTTATATTTTCGTTCCCAAGCTTAAACCTCTGACTGACGTAATGTTGAAGTGCAGGAATTGCTTTGCCAAGATGCTGTTTCCTATTCTGTGGGGATTTGACCGGAGACTGGTGATTTGGTCTTTCTTCTCTGATCTTCTCTTTAATGATTTATTTTTGAATTTGGAAACTGTGCCCCAGCAAGATGGATGGATGGATGGATGGATGGATGGATGGACGTTGGTTGGTTGCTTGGTTGCTTGGTTGCATGGCTGTGTCACTGCGTTAATTGTTTGCTAGCTGAGCTGGAAGAATTACTGCGCAGGTCATAGGCCATTATCAGCAAGTGATGTATTGCGCCTGCTCAACACACATTCCAGAGACTTCTTTCCTTTTGATCTTTGTTTGTCTGCCAAAGAAGGTGGACGAGAATTGCTTCTGCCAAAATGTAACAATTAGATAGATTTGTTTATTTTCTTATTTCTTATTTTTTTACATTAAAAGTTTTGTTTTCATTAGAACATGTTCTCGGGTTTTTTTTTTTATTTTTGTTTTTCTTGAAGATATGCTGTTTGGAAAAGCCGTCGATTCTAGACCTCATTAGTTCAGGGTGAAATTTCCCCTGACAGGCTGGTTGCTTGGCTGGTTGTGTCCCGTCTTTATTATTATTACAAATAACTCAATGTAATGAACCTATCCAAAATACCTTCCTTCTCCTATTTTCCCCACAACAACAAACCTGTGAGGTGAATTGGGGTGAGATAGAGTGACTGGCCCAAAGTCACCCAGCTGGCTTTCGTGGCTATGGCAGGACTTGAACTTACAGTCTCCTGCTTTCTAGCCTGGTGCCTTAACCACTTGTTGAAGATGGCCTCTATATGTGATTGGTGGTCTTTGCATCTAGAATGAAACCCCAGTTCTTATTATTTATAATTACAAGGTGTCTTATAAAGCAAATACTCCAGATACTCCAAATACTCCACCTATTCCAGCTAGCCGGCTTGGCCTAATTCCATCTTCCCACCTCAGTTTTATTTCTAAATTTTTAGGATTGGTTTTAGGGTCTGTTTTTAATGTTTTTAATTTTTATAAATTCGTACAGGGGTTGTTTAATTTGATTTTTAGCTATGTATATGATTGTTTGTATGTTTTTAAATGTATTCCTGTACACCGCCCCGAGTCCCTCCGGGGAGAGGGGGCGGTCTAGAAATTTAATAAATTATTATTAAATTATTATTATATAGAAATTTGGCACTTAGGAGCAGCCAAAAGGAACAGGATTCCACAGGGGAATGGGCAAGGATAAAAAAGATATCCTTGGGAGATGGATACTCCTCACAACTGATTACAGGATGCTTATGTCAGGGTTGAAATGTGAGACAAATGCGCCATCTACTAAATTCCTGGGCCAGCCAAAAACATCTGCCTTTTTTTAGGAAGAAGTCAGAATTATTTACTTAGCCAAGATAGTTATTTTTCATGACTTGACATTGAAATGAAAGTGCTGCTTGGAATTTAACAGAGTTTTGGCCTTTAAATCTTAACCTTACCTGTAAAATATCTTACTGAAATTGGAAGGTTTGTATGGTTAATCTCCATTTCATGTTCTCGGTCAAGTGACCGCAAGCACAAAGGACCTTATTATGGCCTTAATCACATAGTGTGTCAGCATAATTTACAAGTTGCTCTGTGAGAGCACTGTTTGAACAAGCTAATAAAATAAATAAAAATAAATGGTGCTGTATTTTTTCAAAAGCCCTAACAGCTTTTATTATCTGTGCCCAGAACAAATCTGCAAATCATAAATACCTCCATGAAATTTATCTGCCTTTTCTTTATTGTGCTTATTGTCTTTTTTGAACTAACAGCAGCCCAGTGGTTTAAATCTAAAGGCTGCAACCATCCAAAACATTTATTTGGAAATAAATACCATTGAGTTCAAATGTACTGAATAAACACTTCTTGGGCTGATTTAGGAGAAATAATCATCAGTATATATATAAACACAATTAGGATATTAATTAGGATATTATATATATATATATATATATATATATATATATATATATATGTGTGTGTGTGTGTGTGTGTGTGTGTGTGTGTGTGTGTGTGTGTGTGTGTGTGTATTTGTGTTACAACCCCTGGTATGCCTAGTAAGGGTATGGCTAGCTGATGAGAGCTAATTAGCTCGAAATAGATCTATACTAGTCTCCCTTTATTTATCAGTACAAATACAACACAAATACACACACACACACACACACACATATATATATCCTAATTAATATCCTAATTGTGTTTGTACATCTGCTATTATTAGTTTGCTATTGTATTGTATGGAAAACTCTGTGGCATCTTGAACTTTAAAAACATCACTTGAGTTCTGCAAAATGAATACTGAAAAAGGCAAAAGCTAATAATGTAAAATGAAACTATATTCAGTATTGTCCTAATGTATATCAAAGGAAAATGCTGGTTTCAGTATCCAATTGGTTTTGAAGCATTTTAAATACTTTGTTTGGCTCTTTTACAAAATTTTAGGTAACATACTGGTATTCATACAGCAAAATGTGCATGTTCCATTAAACCACTCTGGTTGATTAATGTGAGCTTGTCTACTACCTTCTTAGTTCTGTCCTATTATGGCTTCTTAATCATAGTCAGAAGCTCCTATATGGTTTAACATACAAGTTAAATGTAACCAGAAGTGATGTACTGCACATCATGCTAAATAGCTGGAATAGTTTAAAGTGTCATAGAATCGCACTGATAATACCCAGATATTCCAAACACTTGTAACATTTTTCATATCTGCATAGCACTGAAATTCACAGTATATAAAACTTACAAATTCAAACCTGAAAACAGCAGTGGATTTTTCTGGAATAGATCATCAAATATTTACTGTATAAATGAACTTATGTCCCTTCTTATTCAAAACTCCAAGCCATAGATTTTCTTCTTCTTCTCAGTACAGATAAAAGCCAATGACTATTTATCAAACTGGGAATAAGCAACATGAAACGTGTGGCTTCTAGTATTTTGAGCCCAAGTCAGAGATATTGATGTCCATTTCCCCAACTGTTTGGATTCAACAGATCTTATTACAAGGTAAAGGCATTACAAATAAAGGCAATATTTTCAAAGACATCAGAGCTATGCAATCAAAGGGAAGGCAAATTTTGCAGTATTATCCCCAAATTTTTTTCAGGTTTGTACTAATATCTTGCATCTTGAGGCTTCAGAAAAAGCTAAAAGCTGTTTCACTTAGATTCAACACTTAGCCTTTTTAGGCCACAATAGGTGTTGGAGCCATAGTTTCATTGTCAATCCAGATTACACATTTCCTGCCTTGAACTCTCCAGGGTCCTGATATTGCTAGAGCCCAGATCTGTTCAGCCTGCCATTCTCTAGGTCAGGGGCATCCAACCTTGGCAACTTTAAGACTTGTGGACTTCAACTCTCAGAGGGATAAACCCCTGCTCTAGGTAAAAAAATCCTTGGTGGCTTCCTGGGAGGTCTTCAGGTGGACCAAGACACAATGGCATTTTTTTAAATAGCCTTCTAACAGAATCTGCATGTATATAGGTCCATAGTCTCTTAGAAGCAAATGAAGGCAAATATATGTGTCCCAGGATAATGATGTGAGATTGAATTTTGTCCACTGTCACACAAAAAGAGCTGTGTCATAACTGTATAGAGCAGAGTAAAAACTCATTGTAGCCCCCAGCAAGCTAAGCAACTAGAGAGAAGGTACCTACATGAACAATTCAAGCTTAATGGATACTGACAAGCATTTATTACAAGATGCCTGTGCAAAAAGAAAAGAAGACAAAAGGAAAAAGGAGGTAAAAGACAAATTATATGGCACACCCTGCCATACATCAAAAACATTTCAGAAGCAGTAGATCTGCAAGTAGGCATTGCACATTGCCCAGAGGCTACCATACAAGGACAAATTATGCATTGCAAAGATTGTTTGGAGATGGGAGATACTTCCAATGTAATCTATCAGATCCCCTGCATAGATTGCCCCTGTGACTACATAGGGCAAATGGGGAGGAAGCTAACCACCAGATTGCAAGAACACAAGCGAGCGGCCAGAGGAGGAGACCTGAACTTATTGGTAGCCTCACATTGCAATGAAAAGGACACATTTAGTTTTGCAGCAACCAAGATCATTGGCCATGCAAAGATAGCCAGTGTTCTGACGTAGGCTTCCCAAGATCATGAATTGACTCCTCATCCCAATAAGACCTCTTTTAATTAGGTTAAATGGAATTCTTCTCCAGAAAAGTCCTGGCAAACAGTCTTTCATGAGATTTCACAACTACAGACCTTTATCATGCTTGGAGAGTTGCCAGGCTCTTATTTACTTAGCAGTACAGTTCTGTATATCTTTTTATCCTCCTCTTATTTATGTATCTATCCACTTAATAATTTTAATTGTTTAAATTTTATAGTCATTTATGATGTATTTTGATATGGACTGTACACCGCCCCGAGTCCCTTTCGGGAGAGGGGGAGGTCTATAAGCGCTAAGAAATAAATAATAAATAAATAAATAAATAAATCTTCCAAATGCCACGCTGTAGCAGCAATTATTTAGCAAGAAGTCAAGAGCAGATCTTCACCATAATGAATTGAACTAATTGCCTCCTGCAAACTCCCCTCCCCTTTTGCTCCTCTTTATTCCCTAGGGATGGGGCCATTCACCATCCACCTGTGCCTTTACCATCCACCTGTGCCTTTACTCCAAGAGTCGGCCCTTCTTCCTTAACTGTTCCCTTCTCCTGGCTGCTATGCACATGCGCACATCGGGAACAGGCTCCAGATGTTCTTCTGCCCCACTTATATCCGACTCCAAAGGCAGCTCCATCCACTGCCAGATTTCATCTCCTTCCAGAACATCATTAACATGGGAGCCATCTGGATATCAGGGGAAACCTCATTCCAGGGCTGCTTTAAGATGTGGCCAACATGTGTAATATTTGGGCTCCTGTACACTCACAGTCACATTCTGAAGATCATATCCATGTATTTTTTTAAAATGCACAATCTACAAGCCATGGAAGCCTTCCAAATACAAAATTACAGGAGAAATGTCAACCAGACAGAAAACAAACCATATGTTTTGATATCAAATTAGCTTTGTTTTGAACATTGCTTTTAACTAAATCATGCTCTTGAGCATAATCATGCTCTGCACATGCGCACATCAGGAACAGGCTCCAGCTGTTCTTCTGCCCCACTTATATCCAACTCCAAAGGCAGCTGATAACTGTCCCTGGCCCCATCTCTGCCTCCAAAACAGAGTACTCATCAGAGCCTTCCCCAGACTCCAGGACTGGGCCATGTTGCTCCCCAGCCTCCTCACTGTCTGAGTCTGCCACCAGTTCTGTTGGTTGCTGGTGGGTCACAATGATTGATTGAAGCCTGGAAAATGGGCTCTTTGTCAGTTAACAGGAATGTTGATTTACCATCAACTTATCAAATATTCAGGTGTTGAGGACTTGGCAGCACAAGGAAACAGCCAATCGCCAGCCATCAACACATCAGTCAGCCAATAGGAAGGCACCACATAAACCTGACTCGCAGGACAGCCCAAAGCATGTATTCCAGTAGAGAGAAAATTTTTGAAGATGGGCTCCAGCATGAGTTCAAAAGCTTGGAAGAGTATATCTCTGGTCCCAGTGACCAACCTGAATTCAATCTCTCATCTCTTAGAAGCATTCATTTTCTCTACATTTTACATCTAAAATGAGTTTCCTGATTTTGTGATTGTACTTTATTGCTTTGTAACACTTGGTTTGATTCATCTGAAAAGATGGTGGTAACAGTCACAACTGGTTCATCCACTGGAAAGTTCACTGCAAAAGGTAAAGAAGTTAAGAGAAAAATCCCAAAATGGCATGCCTAGTCTGAGGAAAATTCACACGGACTACATACTGAATGCAGTACAGATCCATGGAACCAAAGGGTATCGAGTCATCATTAAGGCTCTCTTACCCTCAGCAAATAGGAACAGTATTTTTCTTTGATAAGAGAGGCAGTGTGCTCTCATGTCCCGCCTGTGGGCTCCCCAGAGGCATCTGATTGGCTCCACGGGAACAGAACACAATGCTGGTGTTCCACAGCAGGCCTCTCATACCCTTAACATTAAGTCACACTGAGAAATGAATGGCGTTTGCACAGAAGTATTCTATTTGCTATTTTGCCTTTGCCTTTTCTCAGCAAAGCCTTTTGGAGCGGATGGCCACGACACATTTAATGAAACTAACAAACAGCACTTGTAGAACAAGCAATTCTTCATGGTTATGAAGCAATAATACCTTAAACTTTCCTGGGATCACATGGCAGCTGGGGAAGACAGCTGCAGAATTTATTTATTTGGTTCAATTTGTTTATGCTGCCTGATTCCAACTGACTCTGGGCAATTTATAAAGTAAAAAGAATGCAGAACAACAATTAAATAATACCACTTGAAAAACCAAAAGTAATTTAGAGAAATAGAGTAAAATAGAGAAAAGTAAAATAGAGAATAGTTAGCAATCCAGAGAACACAAAAATCTGAAAGGGGGCGGTTCTCCATCCACTGCCAGATTTCATGTCCTTCCAGAACATCATTAACATGGGAGCCATCTGGATCTCAGGGGAAACCTCATTCCAGGGCTGCTTTAAGATGTGGCCAACATGTGTAATATTTGGGCTCCTGTACACTCACAGTCACATTCTGAAGATCATATCCATGTATTTTTTAAAAATGCACAATCTACAAGCCATGGAAGCCTTCCAAATACAAAATTACAGGAGAAATGTCAACCAGGCAGAAAACAAACCATATGTTTTGATATCAAATTAGCTTTGTTTTGAACATTGCTTTTAACTAAATCATGCTCTTGAGCATAATCAACTTTTGGAACCAGAAGTAGGCTAAATAACAACAGAGGAAGTATTTCTTGCTCTTTCCCCATTCCTTTAACTCTCCCTCATCAGACCACATTTTCTTCATTATTCCTCTGCATTTCTTAGGCTTCTCTCCTATCTTTCCCTCCAGAAGTTCAGGGGCATGTGTGCGAAATGCCCTTCCTTATTCTTTATCCATACCATGCAACATTACAATGCAGGGGAGTGCAAGTCAAGAGACAGTAACCCCAAATCAGCCAGCGAACTTCCACAGCTGAAGTGGACTTAATCTAAGATTGCACTTAATTCAGCCCCTTAATCACAACATCACACATATGTGTGATGCCTTAGTAACAGGTGGGGAAGATACCAAAGAGTTCTACTGAATGCCATCATGTAGTATGAGCATCCTGTTCCTCTTTTGCTTCACAAACGATCACAAAAGAAATGAAATTGCAAGTAAATTATGTATTTAGTGACGTATTTTACTATTGGTAATATTTGTTACAAAACCAAATAGATAATACTTCGTTAGTTGCTTTTGTCAGTCTTCAGGACAAAAAAAAATAACATTCTCGGAATACAATATTCAGCATCCTTAATGTGCTTTGGGATTGTTTGTTTGTTTGCACATTCTATACAGCATTCATGAACCATTAAATGACAAGGAGATCCAGTTTCGAGAACATAAATTGTTTCAAGTTGATTTTTCAAAACAGTTTATTGGGATTCAGAATTCAATTGCATTTTTATCCCAAATGTCTTGGTTAAAACCATCACTCTTTCTGACTTTCACACAGTCTTAGCTTTTTCATATCTCTCAAGAAGAGTGATGGAAGGATTTATTTCAAATGTTCATACTTTATTTAGACAGACCCTCCAGGCTTGTAAAACACAAAAAAGGCACTCTGCAAAGTCTATATTTGCTGTGTCATACCACAAAGTTTTAGATGGATTGTTGGTTCTTTTCTATCTTTGCTAGAATTCTTACATTTAAAATGCTGTATGTAGCAGTCTCATTGACTCCATGTTCTCCTTGCAGTCTCTTAATGCACGAAGCCATTAGACCTGTAATTGGTTTACACAAAATCTCTGTCTTTCAATAAAGGATCAACCAAATGATCAGAATGGTATTTATTTTATATCCCTCAACTAATACAGAACATGTTGGATTGTTAAGTATTATAGGCAAACGGTGTGAAATGGAATATTCTACAATGTTTTATCTTGCTTGTGACATTTGGCTTTTGAAATTTATTTTTGGATGGATCAATGTTTCAATTTTCAGCTTTTGGCCAGAAGAAGAGAAAGATATAGAACTGAACTTTGCCCTGTTATCATCTTAATATAGTTGCTTCCCCAGCACAGATATGGAACAAATGTGGATTTTGCCTTTAAGCTCTGCTTGAATGCTTTTACATAAATTGAAATATTATGGGAATGACTGAAATATGCTCTAAATCACATTGCAAGCATCAAACAGTTTTCATTAAAATACCAGGGAGAGTAAAGAAGAAGGTATTTTTCCCCCAAATAGTAACCTGAACACATACCTCTTGAAGACTTATCATTTTTATCATTGTATCTATAATCATATTGCTATGACATGTCTGATATGCACTTTGAATGGATGGATAATATGAGGAAGAAGCAGTATCATTCCTCTCCCAACTATGCAACTTTGATTTTAGATCAGAAATAAGTATGTGAGAACTATTTTAATGAAGTATTACTAATTTCAGAGGTGGGATCAAATACATATTGGCTGGGAGCTCTCTACTCCTTAGCTACATGCCTTGATTGCCTATATGATGTGCAACACAAAAGTACTTATGAATAATAGTTTAAAAAAAGACGAAGACCACAACTTCACCATCTAAACATATCCCTAGAACCAGGAAAAGAAGTGCAGCATGCTCATTCTCCAAGGTATTTGGAGTGAGGACTTCTTGCTACAAGCAGAAGAACCTAGGATGCAGCTTGCAAATGTTCTCAACTAACAGGCCCTTCAGAATCTGAAGCTTAAATATCATCTTCCAACTCTGTTATCCTATCCTATCCTATCCTATCCTAAGCACAATTCTTATTAGGTGAGGCAACTGTTTGGACAACTATAATAAGGGAAAAGATACCTTCGGGGTTAAACCAGTGGTGAAATTCAATTTTTTTTACTACAAGTTCTATGGACGTGGCTTGGTGGGTATGGCAGGGGAAGGATAATGCAAAATCTCCACTGCCACCTCACTCTGGGGCCAGCCAGAGGTGGTATTTGCCTGTTCTCTGAACTACTCTAAATTTCTCCAGAACCTGTCAAAACCTGCTGAATTTCACCCCTAGGTTAAAACCAACTCCTTCCTCTGCAATGCCTCAGTTCTGAGGTGACCCAGAGCTAGGGAACTTTCATTATAAAACCAGGTTCACCCCCTCTGGGAACTGGGAAGTGATTGAAGGGGAAACCCTCACCCCACAGTGAGTCTGGCTAAATATAGAAATAAATCAAAACATAATTGTCATTCTGCACATCAACCCAGTAAAGGTGGGACCAGAAAAGACCAGTCAATTCCAAGTTTTAAACAAAAATAAACTTTATTAAAGGTGCCAAAAGAGGATAAGGTGTGACATACACAACAAGCTGCTAAAAAGAGATTTTTTTTAAAAAGCCATATTCACTACACCCAAACAACTCAAGTTCCCACCTTGCCTGAATCTTCCAAAACTTCAGCCAACTCTCTCCAAAACCCAAAACTCTTCCTGCCCCCCAAACCTGACAGAACTTTCTGCTTCTCCTTAATTGGTTCTCAGGGGTCAGGTGACTCTGTCTGGGCATCTAAGGCTGGGTTGTGATTTAAAAGGCCAGTTGCTTCCCACTACAGAAATAAAATAGCTTTGATCAATTCTGCTGCTAAATTGTTAATTTCCCTGGTTTTGACTAATTTTATTTCAGTATCAAGAATGAGACATATACAACAATGAAACTACATAATAATAACTACATACTATTTATTAAGAACAAATCAAATTTGATCATGCTTTACTGTTTTCAGTACCAAAATAATTGAAGGCAACTTTTAAAGACTGATTGAAAACATAGTAAATGGTTTCTACACCCCCTTTTTTCTTTCATGTTCTCTTTTTCTTGGTAAAATCAGATCCCTATTAAACATTGCAATGTTGAACCACAGTTTGAAAATTCATGCCCAGAACTCTGGGGTGGGGGCATGAAATCAAATGCAGCCTTTTGCTGTTCAAAATTAGGCTGTAATCATATCCTTGGTTTCCTGAATATGTTCTCCCACAAAAAGAAAATTCTGGATAGAAATTAATTCAACTAGTTGTTAAACTATTCTGCTGAATTAGAAATGAAACCAGCGGGTTTATTTTTTTTAATCTAAAAACAGTTTTTCAAAGAACTAATTTAAATTTTAAGCATTTTTTTCTAGAACAAAATGAAAATCACAGTTCCTATTTTAAAGTGAAGTTAGTGCCCATCTCTGTTCTTGTCTTCCCTGGAATCAAAAGCATTCCTTCACCACCACTCCAGACCAGTAGTGAGTGAAATACAACCAGTGCTTTTCCGATTCAGGAAGGGAAAAGGTGCAGTTGTGGTTTCTAATCTCATAACGTCAGACCAGAAAACTTAATCAAACCCTGCTTGACCTTGAAACAAGATTAAGTGTTTAATCTAATCTGGAAACAGAATGCTCTGAAGAAACATGGCTGGAATTGGAGACGCTTAAATCAACCTTTGATAAAACAGTAACCCAGAGGGCAGCTCTCTTTTCACTCTTTGAATGCCCAACATAAGCTTGGTCTTTATTAGCAAGAAGCATGACCACATGCTGGTCTGCTTGAGGGGGGAAAGATGGAGAAATCGCAATTCTCTTTAACTTTTCAAATTCTACACACTATCTTTCTTTGTCTCCCGGACATCAACTGAGACAAAGTAAGGCTACAACTGAGTTTCTGAATCTGCAAGCTACTTAAGTTATCAACCAAGCCACTTTACCAACATTATTACTACCACCTGGTAAACCAGAGATGCTTTTTGCTGCTAGAGCCCAAGCTTAAATTACTCCTCAGAGGCTCCAAGCCTGAACAATAAAACACAGGGCTCATCTAACCAGTCACTACCTTTAAAATGAACCCATGAGCCCACCGCTTCTCCAGCTTCTGTTACTCTCTTTCCCAAAAAAAAAACCACCCCTAAACCCTAGGTAACATTGAAATACCTAACACTTCTCAATTCTCTTGAAGTGGGATGTATGCCTACATCACACCCATGTCTATATTTCTATACTCTACTCTCAAAATTTATAGGTTGGTCACACAGAAGGGAAGAGCAGTTTCTCCAACAGTCATTTAATTTAAAAGACATCATTTTAACTTTTTTTTTGTTTATGAACTAGCTTATTTTGCTATTATTGCAGACAGATAATTTAGAGTTGAGGAATTGTATCAATTAGTCCAGTGTGGAACTCAAAGCACTCTATTTTGGTAACAGTCTTGTCAGAATACATCTGTATCTCTGCAGAAGGATTGATTAGGGATGATGTTACAGTGAGACTCAATCATTCAGATGACTAAACTTTAGAAAGAAAAAGCATCATTCAAAAAAATGAAATGGTTTACATTATGCATGAATGTTAATTGACAGGCATAATTGCAAATTTAGAAAGAGTGGCTTCAATATAAATAGAAAGGTGTATCTCATCATTGCAGGGAAGATTATGAGCAAACTGGTTACATATTTCTCTTCATGCTAGTATCAGGTGTTAATTGTGAAGGAGCAGCTTTAAAACACTGTTCTATTACCCCTCTCTTCCTACTTCAATCCAAATCTAAACTGGACCGCCCTTCAAATAAGGATCCTTACTAAAGGAAGACACACCAGCTATCTATAGAATGTGTCTAAGTGACTTTTCCCCCAACACAAAATACTTTGTCTTACTAACAGCAGGGCAGTGCTTGATTTTTGCACCCAAGCACAAAAGCCAACTTTAGAAAGTAGAAATAAAATGTTGCTATTGCAATTTTAACAAAGTTAAGGTTAATGAAAAGAAAGGCTGTTGAAATAGTGAACTGTCATTTGCAGAATTAACCACAAACAGATGTGGGGAGGACAGGCCTCTTGGATGTCACCTACTGAGCATTTGATGAAACAGCTGCATGATTGACAGTTATGATTCCTGCTTTTATTACTAGTTAATGGTAAGGACAAGTAAATATGTCCTTCCTGGCATACCAAAAAGCATAAGTACTTTGTTCAACAGTTCATCAAATCCACTGCTGTTGAAATCAGCAGGTAAAAACCACTCCTTTAAAAAAATAAAAGCAAAAAATAGAACTTGTTGCATCTAGCAGGACAATCTCTTGAAAGTAAGAAATTTATTTGCATGAAATGAAAAAAAAGTGAAAGTCAAAGGGCTTGATTAAAAATCATTTATATATTTTTTAATCCATAGTTTTTCAGATTTCATTCTATCCAAATATATACATAGATACATAACCTGTATTTTATGTATATACAGGCTGATGAATGGTGAAAGAAGCATGAAAATAACTGTAGAATTGAGACGGAAGCAATTTAGTCCATCAACCTGGTGGGAAACTGCTAAATACTTAATGTGGATGTGTATTATAGATTTTAGTTATTTATTATTTTATACTAGGATTTTTTTATTGTATATTTACTGAGCATTTTGTTCTGGTCTCTGGTCTAAGACTTTAATAAAGTGATTAAACTGAAATGTGGATGGGAAGCATATATGAAAGGACATCAGAGAAACCCATGAGCTGTGCTTTTAGTTGGTGCTTTACTAAAAGTAAAATTAAGGAAAGAAATATTTTATTTATTTATTTGATCTTTTTATGCTATCTTCATAACATTATACTTTATTGACTATTACTTTTCTTTATAAAAAGTCAAGTCTCATTCAGGAGAGCTCAGTTGATGATTTTATGGAGTGTTGTTTTTTTAATTCTACAAGTTCTAAAGGCTTGACATACACAGACTAATTGAAGCAGTGCTAAATGGCCGTCCTTTTTAGTAACAATAATTTAGTATCAATAATTTGATGTGCTCATGGTTCTGGCCATAAAGAAACTCTTTAACTGGGAAAACATTGCTGGCAATATATACAGAGAGACAGAAAGATATACAAAGAAAGACATTCATTTTGCAATATTGTTCTCAAACTGAAGAACCTTGTCCAGTAAAAATGGTGTATGACACTCATAGAAAATAAATTTCACATAGATATGCTGATTGCCTGACTTTACACAAATGTCACCATCTGTATCACTTCTGTTAATTTTAAAAAGGCAAGCTAAAACACCTGTTTAAAACTGTTAACACTAATTCACTGCCCAGCTGCTTACTCCATACAACAGCAACTTCATTTTCAACATCTAAGGAACCTGTTCACCTATAAAAAACAGAAAAGAAATGGCTAATTAGGGAATCTTCTCAGATGGTGAAAATGGTCTCTAATTCACGGAAATTGTTGAAATTAAATTTTCTACCCAGTCCTTTAAACAAAATAGATGAATCAGGTCTTAGCAGAGCCCAGATAGTACATCATCTGAGGCAAAGCTCAAAGAAGGGGACAATGATTAAGAGAGCTTCCAGACAAGTAATTCCAGCTATCACCATTCAGAAAGCACTATGCAGTTAATCCATCTTTCCCTCCATCACATATTCCTAGAGGGGGGAAGGGTAGAAAATATTACGGGGTTACAAGAAGATAATAACATCTCTGGACTCTTCTTGCCCCCTCCCCAGTAAAATGCTGTTTTTGTAGCATACAAAACATTACTTCTGGAAATACCTGGAAGTACTTCTGTAAGGAAAGTGCCTTCTTCTTTAAGTGCATGCCAGGACTGATAATGAAATGTGACGGTAATGAATGGCTAAAGAGAGAGAAAAAGGTTGTAACCATTTCAGATTTCAAGCAAAGAGCCACTTTTAAAAAATATTGGTTTATGTAAGAACAGAAAATTAGCTTGAGCTAACCAAACACCATTAGAGCCCATGTTCCTCAAGAAGCTACAATAAGTGTCTATACTTGTTCAATTGTTTCAGAAAAAAATAATTTTATTCATAACTGGACAATAAAAACCACAAAGTTCTAGATGAATTGTTGGTTCTTTTCTATCTTTGCTAGAATTCTTACATTTAAAATGCTGCATGTAGCAGTCTCATTGACTCCATGTTCTCCTTGCAGTGTCTTAATGCCTGAAGCCATTAGACTTGTTATTGGTTTACACAAAATTTCTGTCTTTTAATAAAGGATCAACCAAATGATCAGAATGGTGTTTGTTTTATATCCCTCAACTAATACATAGCACATTGGATTATTAAGTACTGCAGGCAAAATATTGGTTTATGTAAGAAAAGAAAATTAGCTTGAGCTAACCAAACACCATTAGAGCCCATGTTCCTCAAGAAGCTACAAGAAGTGTCTACACTTGTTCAATTGTTTCAGAAAAAAATAATTTTATTCATAACTGGACAATAAAAACCACAAAGTTCTAGATGAATTGTTGGTTCTTTTCTATCTTTGCTAGAATTCTTACATTTAAAATGCTGCATGTAGCAGTCTCATTGACTCCATGTTCTCCTTGCAGTGTCTTAATGCCTGAAGCCATTAGACTTGTTATTGGTTTACACAAAATTTCTGTCTTTTAATAAAGGATCAACCAAATGATCAGAATGGTGTTTGTTTTATATCCCTCAACTAATACATAGCACATTGGATTATTAAGTACTGCAGGCAAAATATTGGTTTATGTAAGAAAAGAAAATTAGCTTGAGTTAACCAAACACCATTAGAGCCCATGTTCCTCAAGAAGCTACAAGAAGTGTCTACACTTGTTCAATTGTGTCAAAAAAAATAATTTTATTCATAACTGGGCAATAAAAGAAAAATCCTAAGAAAATTGTAGGACAATTTATTAACAAAATAATCTTATGAATCTTACTCTAAATAGTTAAATTAAATTATCTTAATTTTAAAAATTGAACAGCTTTAGTGGTTAGTAAACATGCAACCAAAATCACCAGATTGTGAATCAATAGGCAAGGGAATGAGCTGTATGTCAAAGGGAGTTTCTCCAACTATGCATAGGAGACTGAAGACAACTCGGTGATTTGGGGATCAGACAAAATGCAGGATCAAATGGATGCCAGACCAGATGAGCTAACAAGGTTTGCTGAACAGAAGATGCTGCATTTTCAAGGACATTTTTCAAGGTCACTGAATAATTTCAAGAGCAATGTGAAGAACAGAACTGCTCTCCCACATTTCTCTTTCAGTCCAAAGATTTATATAGTAGGTGACATTGCTTTAAAAGGGTAGTGCTGGGGTTTTGTTTTACCTCAGAGATGTAACATTGGCAACAATTAATATATTCCTGTCACTTCGAAAAGACATGGGATTAATTCAGATGCAATCAAACTTTCTGCCAGAGGGAAAAACAAGCAAGGTAAAACATAAAAGCCTCTTGTTAAAAATACACGACAAATCCTTTCAAGCATGAGAATTCTCCTGGAACAACCATCGTAATTGCCACTATAAAGAGGAAACGGAAGCAGGAGACCATCTAATCGTAAGAACTGAGCAAGTCTTCCATAGGGGAACTTGGGGATATACATCCCAGATAGTTGCAGCTATATCTGGCAGATGAATGAAGCCATTCTGACAAGAAAGGGCCACAAAAGAGGTTGAAGGATCTCACTGAAATTTGTAAGAGATCAAATTCAATTTGCATTCTAACACATCATTGTTAACTGCATTGCAAATTTATGTCCTCGTTGCTTTCTGCTTATTCAGACAGACAATAATTGTCTCTGGAGCACAGCATTTAAGAACATACCACATTCGTTTTTATTCTGAAATAAAATGAAAGCCAGGGCACAGAAAATAAACAAAAAAATACAAACAGCAAATATGATCAAAGCCTTGCAAGACTGTAAACTGTAGCACAAGCGATAAACTTTGGCTTTTAGACGATAGTTGTAAGGAAGAACATATGTGTAACTGCACGTCACTGGTGTAACACAATCACAGGGAGGCTGTGCTCGTGGTTTGGTCCTCCTGCCATCTCTTTTTTGGGTTTCAAGCTCTGAAATAAATGATACCACAGCTTTGAAGCAAGAGTTTGCTTTACATTGGCCTGAATGAGTTTCATCAAGACAAATTTCTTCTCCATGTCTAATATTTAAATATCTTTTAACAGAAATCATTTCTTTTGCGTAAAATGCTTCACAAAAAATAAGATTAATTAAGATAAAACCATGAAGACGAATGGTGGCTGTATGCACGGGGAAAATGGAAAAGGGATGATTGCTATCAATACAGAGGTCAATGGGTCATTTTTATTTGGCCCCAAAATAAAAACTGGCCTATATAAAAGGAACATAAACCTCAAACAATTTTGAGCAAACGTGATTAACTGCTCTGATGTTTCAGACAGAGAATGTTCCCAGACAGAAAAACTTTAGTTTTTTTGATAGGTCATCATAATCCATAGCCAAAATTGATAACAATAATAACACGCTTTTATAAGATATAATAATTTTAGATTTATTTATTGAATTTAATAAACATATCTGGATGCTTAAACACCACATATTACTTCCTGGCCAATTTAAATTATTGAAAGACAAGCTACAATTCAGTTAGAATTTAATAAATATAAAGGGGGGGGTTCCTATTCAAATTCATGAACTCCCTGAAATTTATCCAACTCTACCCATGTACCATAGGTTAAGAGCTCACACGTTAACATATTATTAAATCTACATTATATGCATAATTCTCTATCTTCTCATTTCTATGGATAAGCACATATCCCACATCAGAAAACATTGTTCTTAAATCCACCATTTAATATTTACATATATGTTATAGTCATCTTGGATAACTACATTCAGTATGCAGAAGAAGCAGGTTTTCATTTCTTGATGTCTTTTTTTTTAAATTCCCATTTTAAAGAAACAATTTCATTCTTCCAGAACAATTATATTTAATGTGATTTAATTCAGAGTATTCTTCATATGCTACATATGAATGTAACTATCTTCAATCAGATGCTTTTGAACGGGTTGGACTACATAATCATTCAACAAAAACAAAGTTGAGCTAAAGTATAAAATGGCATGTCCTAGTCAAGGATGGGTAGCTTCCATGTTTGGAACAAGTACATTTTTCTCCTTGTTTACTAGAATCCCCAAATCTACCAGTAAAGATCTGAAAATATAAGCAGTAGAATTCAAGAATTTTGAGCCTAGGACCTTACTTCAACCCCCAAACTAAAATGTCTAACTCAATTTAAAGTTCATTCTTAATTTTGTCAAGTTTTCTTCATATCAATGGTATAATTTGGGTTAGGGTAATGAGCCACTTTGTGGCTTGTATTTTCAGATAATTACAGATGCTTTTACAGATCTACTGGAAATAATTTGGTCCTTTCCAGTACATCCTGGTTTAATTTCAATCAATTTATGTTTCAATCTACATACCCTTTGTTGGAATGGATATGAATATTTGTTTTAATTCCCCCCTAATAGTAATACTAGTGATGGATGCTGTTTTATGCAATGAAGATATATATTTGGGATTGAAGGTATTTCTAACCTAGTAGCCCCAAATTATTATTGTATAATCCTAGAATAAGGGAAAGGCATTGCATCTATCAAATACAGTTCTGATTCAGTCAAGGAATCCAGATTAAAGCATCGATAGTTTTCTAGCTTCTGCTTGAATATCATGGCAGTATAATTCTTTACATGGTTATTTGTTCCCACATGGATGAGAGCAGTGGATAATTTTCAAAGATCAGATCTTGATAAGTCTTGGAAGTTGTTTATCACATCCTTGGTGCTCAGCTGAGAAAAAAGATAAATATGTATCTGTATATATTTCCTGCTGTATCAAGAATGCAAAATAATTTCAAATGTAAGAGCTTGGAGCTGTTCCATTGTTGGATTCAAGCTTCTAGTTACTGGGTTTAAACATTAGGACATAATGTCATTTATTTAATTTTAGATTCATGCGGTGGCTCAACCCAACCACTCACTATAAGTTTATGCCTCAGTACTATAGTTGATCCAAGGCATTATTTTTTCCAATTTATCAGATTATAACAAACTATGATTTAGCATGAGCTGTGCAGTTAGTCAATGAGATCCTCACTAAAGAGAAGATTTCAGACTTCTTATACACCCAAGAGTGAGATCTTTTCCCTTTAGCTAAAAGCTAACATTTCGTTTAAAATCTTTGAATGAGAAACTCAATTTTTAAAAAACCCATATATATTACAATAGTTATCTTTTGCAAATGCTATAGGCTCTCAGAAATGTAACTCTTCACACAGATGGTGAACTAGACACATTATGAAGTTTTAAAAAATGATGCATTTTGCTTTACAGCTAACTTAATATGCAAATAGATTCCAATATTTACTCAGCCATGACGGAGCCTACTAAGGATGCCTCTCGTTTGTCACTAATTGAGGAAAGTGCATGAAGGTTATCAGATGGAATCAAAACGTATGCAAAATACTCCTCTCCTGCTACGGCTAGTGCAGAGTTGCAATAACATTAATGATAAACATGTACATTAGTACCTACAAGTGGAGGAAGTACTGTGTAAATCGGGGAGGAAAATGAGGTATGCATCCAGTAAATGAACTAAAAATAAATATATATGGACACTCAAGTCAAATAAAACATTTTATTACATCCAAAAGCCAGCTAAAAATGAACCCAATGCATTGGGTCAGCTGCCACCTTATGCTTGCTTGTGCTTCGCTGGCATATGGTGACAGACTGCCATGAACTGTGGGGAAGGGGGAATGAAGGGGGGAATGCTTGGGAAAATGTAAGAAAGTGCTGTATCTCCTCCAGATGCTGCTTCAAGGTCACCCCAGCTGGAAAGAGGAAGGAGTCACATACCAAACTCTGCTGGGATTGACTGTTCTGAAAACATCCTGCCTGAACCTGATTGGTTACACTGGGGTAGGCAATGAGAAATAATTAAGGGAGGAAAAGTAGAATTTAGGGATTTTGGCACGTGATTCTCAGTTCCGGCTTTGCAATACTGCAATACACTTGATCTCTAATAAACTATACCTTTCTCAACAAAGGGAACCAATGATCAATTCTATTTGGAGGTTTAAGTTGTGGCAGGCCAAGAGAGCTATTGTATGACTTATGGCAAGCTTTGGGGATATCTATATACTTAGGGTAAAAGTGCCCGCAAAGGTAGAGGAGTGGTTTAAAAGAAGCTAGGCTCGCCAAGCAAATGTTTCTGCAAGGGAAGATGGTTGTGGGAAATTGTCACACTTGCCTATGGCATTTTGGTCACCTGCTTCTCCCTTTGGCCCTATGGGAGGGGGGGGGAGAATTGTCCTAGCATTTGGATGACAGAAGAGGCTGACTTCCCCATCTTGCAGACAATTTTTCCAATTGAATGCATGAATTATGTTTGGAGACTAGAATTACAAAATGAATTATTCACCTGGTATTGACATAACAACTCCGTTCTATAGCAGAGTCATAGCATCTGGCTTCATATCCTGACTGTTTCAGAATGCAATAAAGATATGTCCGTCATCTTTCATGAAATAATTAACATAGCAATAGCTAATCTTTTTAAAGTTTCTTTACAATCTCTGGTTACCTAGGTGATATCTGTGATTAGAACATTTCTCCTCACATTAGCATTTTCCAATAGTGCAAGTCCATTTTGTAGCACAGTGGTATGAACTTGACTATGTTTCTCTCACATAACATTTATCCTCAGGGAAATATCCAGTGATGGTGTTGAAAATTGGCAATTTTGTATCTATTACATGAAAACACTATAAGTTTTAATTAATAAATAAAGTTCTAGCATATAGCCCAAAGGGGGATGTGCATGTACTAAAGATTGTATTTTCTTTAAAGCTCCTTTGGGCTGTTATTTTAACAGATGAAATTCCTTAAAAGGCCAGCTGTTTTGAAAAAATAAATAAATCAGTCTTTTGATCTATGTTTATGATCCCTGGCTTTATTATCTATCAGTCTACAAAAAGGCAAGTTATTTTTAACTACAGTTAGATCACACATAGCAGAACAGCAGCGAGCAAACTTCATGATTATGCAAACACAGTCACAATCGCTGCTCCAATGACCAAAATAAAGTGATTTGATTTGTTCAGGAAAAAAATCCTCTTCTGCATCATTTTAGTTTTTTTTTTTTAACTACATCACAATTAGCTTTCAATTGTAAGGTAGCAATATTACTTACAGTGGTGATGATTCCTTCTGCCCATAATTTATATGTTTTAATTCCATTTTATTAGGTTTTTAATTTTTATATCATCATATAATTGCTTCTGCTTTTCACTGATGGGCTAAATAAATGACTTAATATTTATTGGATATTTCAATCTTTAGTGAAAAATGCAATGTTTTAGTTGACATATTGCCCATTCACCATCTCAGTGGGATCTTTTTATGCTGCTGAGATATTTCATCTACCATCTCCTATTTATAATATTTTTTACTTTTATATTCTTTTTATGAAGTACATAGAGAAAATATCCCTAAATCCTAAGGTATGCATACCAGGTATTTTCTGATTTACCTACATATGTACGTAACTGTAGCTACAATGATTCTCAATTGTTAGCCATGCAAGTAACTTTCAGATCTGACAGTGTAAAATAAGTTTATATATGTATGATTCATGAATATTAGGCATTAATATGTATCTTGGGCTTGTATTGATATAAATAGCATTTTGTTCAGGAATGGTTACTTGTAAAGGACAATATCTTCTCTCTATCTGCAAGCTCTAAAATATATGAATGCAAAAAGAAAAATCTGCAGTGTTCTATGGTTAGAACTCATTAATGGCAAATATTTTAATTCCTTGTTACGTATATTTTTACTGGAGGGCAAATTAAGGAAGAACATAGTTTGATAGGCCACTAAATGTCCTGTTGAAAAGGCTTCGTGGCCCAGATGGTATTCTCCTCTGCTCATTTCTTGACTCTTGATTGGCACAACAATAACATTGGGATTTCCATAAGATAAATTGTCAGGTTATCTATACCTTTATATTGTTCCCTGTGCATTTTACTCAGTGCAAAACTGCAATAAAGGTACATTGACTAAAATAATTAACTTGAGGATGTAGGTTGACCCAGTCAGAGAATACAGCAAGAGAAACAGTTATGTTTACATTATACTGTAACTCCAAGGGTATTTAGTATTTTAATGTTCAGACCGTGAGGATAATGTTTTAGTTTGTTAATGTATAATTAAACAAGATGTTATTCTGCATACCATGTTTATTCTAAGGAAGGAAAAATAAAGATTTGAATGATTAGTTGCAGAATTTAGTAGCTTCCCATAGGCAGAACTGTGTTGCTAATGAGCGAGAAGCTTTAAAAGAGTTTTCAGTGTCACTGGCTTCTGACTTCCTTATAAATTACTCTTGCTGTAATTAATGGGGGGAGGGTTAGATAAAATTCTGCAATGATCCCTTTGAAAGTTTAAATGGTTTCTCTTATTTCTCTGCTCTGTATGTGCATATATAAATGTGCATGTAACTGATTTCCCAGAGAACCAAATTAATGCTGTGGTTAGATCTTCAACCATGTTTGAAGCTTATCTCTTCACCTTGGGGCAGTTACTCTGTTTCAGTAGCAGCCTAATAAAACTGCTAAGGCTGTTGTGAAAATAATCAGGAAACAAACAAACAAAAGCCCATGAACTAGAAATTCTTGGGGGAGGGGGAACCCCAAGAAAAGAAAGGACCTGTGAAAGCAAAAGAGACTATTGGGAAGGGACCCTGGTGTATACCATGCAGAAGAAGTGAAAGCTAATACAATAACAAAATAAAGCATGACATTTTTTTAAAACCCTAATTTCAGATAAGCCAAAGCTGTCCCGTAAGTTCCTCAATTACAACTTCACCCAGTTGTGGTGTGTGTGTGTGTGTGTGTGTGTGGCAGGAAAGAAAACTGCCCTGTAGCAATTAATGTTATCAAAGGAAATAACAGAGAAAGCATCCTTGTATAACCCAGGATGGGCTTACCTGTTACAATTAATAACAATATTTTAAAAAGCATGTTCCTCTTGTTCTAGTCCAATTGCATTCAATTCGCAGATATAACAAAACAGGGACATAAAACTGGACAAGAAAGGAAAGGAAAGTGCCTCCATTAGGGAAAAAAAAACATTAAATATCTGCTTCACCCAGCATCCTATCTCTGATTAGAGGCCAAACCAAGTCTTGCCAGGAAGCCATGTGAATCAGACAGTGCTTCTCTAGCTTCTGCCTCCTCTCATCTGGTAGACTGTCTCTAAACATGGAAGTTCTGTCAAGTTATCATGACCTGATAGAAGCATGATCTGCCAGTTATACCAATCCTTTGGAAACTATATTTAAATCAATATCTGAGAGGGAAAATTGTGTTGCAGTACACAGGTGTGCATGCATATGTGTGTGCTTGTACACCATCTTCATTGCAGAAGTCTCTTTCAACATAAGCCCTATTAGGCAATGTATGCAAAGAAGTATGAACTGCCATGCTAAAGAAATTAAGGCACAAGGTAAGAAAAAGAACTTTGACCATGTTTTTTTAATCCTACCTGTAATTAATGATAAAGGTGATTGATGATGATGATGATGATGATGATGATGATGATGATGATGATGATGATGATGAATGGATGATGAATAGGTTGAAGGAAGACAGGTATTCAGAAGCTTAAAAAATCAGTATCTTTCAAGTCCAATATATTCAAAAGTTGGGGTGTTGGCAGTTCAAATGATTGAAAAACACTCATTTTCAAGCACAATTGATTAGGAAGGAGAGACTTTTGTATTATTTCATTTTTAACATAAGCTCATTAAGCCCCATCTCTAAGAGGAAAGGAAAAGGGTTTGCAAAGGACATCATGCTATTTCATTTTCAATCATCTATTTTGTCTACACAGAGACAGAAGAAGCAAAGAAAAACAAGGGTGAAAATTAACTGGGAACTGTCTCTGGGGAAATGTATTAGTTAAACTAGGAAGTGCCTCAGATAAATTCTCACTTTTATGCTGGGTAGTCATTGTTTGCTCATTCACAATATAAACTCTTGCTGTGGGCTGCTCAAACTCATATATTTATTTGTAGTTTTTATTCTGTTCTCCCTGGCATCCACCTGTGTAGTAAAAAGTGTCCTGCTTACAAATGTTTCAAACAAGTTTCTGAAAATACCAAATACATCCACCTGCTACATTCATACAAAGCTCTGCCTTGGAATTGATTCTGGTGGGAGATTCAGTTTGATTTTTTGATTTAATCCAGACATGTTTACATTTTTTTTGCTCCAGATATAGAAATTAAACTACTATCCTAGTCCTTTCCCACCTTAAAAAAGATATTTAAGGAAAGTCTCTAAAAATTATTCTTTAAAATACATGCAAGCTCAAATAAATAGAACAGAAATATATTAAACAATGCATTTCTCAAAGCAGATATTTTAAATGTCAGTCTTTGATTCACAGACAGGTTATACATCAAAATAATTTGGAGGAAAACCAATGAATAAAATAATCTAAATCCAAACTATGTAGTAGTTTCACTGCTTAGAGACCACAACTGCCCTTTATGTGGTATTTAGCTCCAAAGGCTTCACTACACTAGAAATAGCCATGACTACCCATCTAGGAACAGTAGAAATATTTTAATCCAGTTTCTTTCAGGATTGCCTCTGTACACTCCAACTCACTACATGAGATTCTTGTTTATGTTTTTTCCAGCCTTGCTTTTCTTCCAAATTCAATCTCAAAAACTAAAGACATATTTCTCCCTCATACACACACCTTTAAAAGCATCTGCTTCTCCAGACTATTTGTTCACGAATCTAAAAGCATTTTGTTCCAAAATATAATCTGCATTTCCAGAAAAACCTCACACACAAAGAGAGGGGGGAAAAATCCATACTGACACCTAAAATCCATTCATGGGTGCTTATTTGCAAACTATTGTGACAAGGGGGTGTGAGAGAAAGGAAAGCCAACTTCTAAAGATGCTCATTGTTCAATTACTCACATTATCTCTTTGGTACATAAGTAATAATGTAATAATGTGCTTTATTAAACAACAGAGGCTTTTCACTGGTCACAAAAGAAAATTGGTGAAAAGCTATTTTCATTTCAAGATGTAAAATGGAATAGCTGTTCAACACACATTGCAATAAACATTTTCAAAAGACAAAAAAAGAGCACAAGCACACCATTTGCTAAATCACAGACCTTTTTTTTATAAGTTCTATGCTTCGTATTCCGTATTCTCTAAGTGAAAACCACCTAGCTTCACAACACGAATTCACAGAGCTTCTCGCAAAATTTCCGGCAAAATTTGTAAACCAGCAACCAATATTCAGGTATAAAATAGATCCGAGGCAACAGCTCCAAGAAATCAGTCTTAGGAGGAAATCAATTATGAGAACGTACTATATATTTTCTGCATTAAACAGCTGTCACAAGATGCACGCACACACACACCTCTCTCCGCTCCTCCGAAATGGGGAAAGTGCACTTCCATGGACGTGCGAAATCTTTAAAGCCCTTAAATTTAAAGCACTCCCAAAAAAAAAAACCAAGAAAAACACTGAACTCACCACACACCCACAGAGTGTCAGTCTCACGGACACGGTTTTTTTTTAATTTAAAAAAAACCCGCGAAAGGGATTTTTTTTTTTTTTTGCCCTCGACACCGAACTGTTCCAAAGGAGACACACTCTTAATTAGCTCGAAGCTGGATAAACTTAAGCCGTGGCTCGAAGCGCCCGTGAAAAGAGTGGATCCCGTGCCACAGATGCCTGCGTGCACGCGACACATGCATGCACCCCAGCCGGAGCTGAGCGCGCGAGGGATATATGACAGGCGAGCCGTGCACGCCGCTCGAGTCTCAGCTGATTTTTCCAGAGCAGAGCAGAGCAGAGCAGGGCAACCCAACCGCGCCGAGCCAGCGGAGGGGGAACTGCAGACTCTCGCCTCGCCTCTCCTTACCTAGCGCTAACGTTTAATGCTGGATCAGCTCCTTTACAAGCCGGTCTGTTGGCCCAAAGAGGAGAGGACTTGTAGCACGTGTGCAGCGACCCTTCCACAAGCCATTTCCCCCTTTGCCTGTTAGCCCGCCGAGCTTCCCCAGCTGCAAACATCTCATTAGACTAATGCATTCAGCACGGGCAGAAAACTCGATTTACCATAGCTACAGCAATGAATTTCCATTACGATGACAGCTTCTACCACATCATGTCCGGAAAAACCAGCCAACCACTGCCTTTTAAAGAAATCTCTCTCTCTCTCTCTCTCTCTCTCTCTCTCTCTCTCTCTCTCTCTCTCTCTCTCTCTCTCCCTCCCACACACACACACACACACACACACACACACACACACACACCATGTAGAAAGGGAGGCCTGCTCGTTGTCCTCCTGCTGCTGTTAAACTAAATGGGAAACATCGCGGCGTTTGACAGGCTGCATAAACGCATTTTGCACGTTGGGAATGTTTTTTTTTAAAGCAACGTTTCTTACACACAGCGACAGCAATTTGACAAGGGACGGAGAGTGAGCGTTTGGAAGCCCTCCTCTTTTTTTCTTTTCTTTTCTTTTTTCTGTAACTATTCCTCTGTCGTTGCCATAGTAACCAGACTGGATCCTCGTCTCTTTGTCCCAGCCATCCAGCAATGTGGCCCAGGATTGCGCTTTAGACCACGACCCCAGAGGCTGCCGGAACTGAAGCCGCCGCTTGGAGAAGCTCCAGCAGCCGCTCCGCAAAACTTGGGAGTTCCCCCGACTGGGCGGCTTCGGAAGACCGAGCCTTCTCCGCCCCGCCCCGCCCCGCCCCGCCCCCGGAGCCCCGGACCCAGAGCTTGGGGAAGGGCGCCTCCCGTGTAGCAGCGAAAGCGAAGGGGCAGGTCGCGCTTAAGGACTGAATCGGTGCAAACGGCGGCAGAGGGCAAGCCGGGAGGGTAAAAACGGCGAGACACGGTGGAGTACCTCCCCGCCTTGCCAGCCCCCTCGCTGAAGGGACTGCAACCCAGCGAAGGGCTTCCATGGTTGGTGGCAAAGTCTGAAACAATTTGAGATTTACTAGACTATGGTTGTGTTAAAAGTGCTAGGGAGGAGCCCTGTCTGTTGCACTAGGAGAGAGAATCACCTAAACTTCAAAGACCCCAGCTGGGCTTTTACCGGTTTCTACTTGGATAGGATACCACCTGAAAATCCCAAGTTTATCAGCTAAACGGTGAGGATGAAACTCTCAAAGGTGCTTTTTTTTCAAGAGGTAACTGGACTTTCTGGTTTTTCTTTGAAGACGTTTTGCTTCTCATCCAAGATGCTTCTTTGGCTCTGAATCTTGTTGGATGAGAAGCGAAACATCTTCAAAGAAAGAAACAGAAAGTCCAGTTGCCTCTTGAAAAAGCACCTTTGGGACAACCATGACCTGGATGACAGAAACTCTCCATAGATAGTGAGGATGAAAGTGCATTCAAAAGAAAGCTCTTCTGTATGGGGGTCACGAAAAGTTCCATGGACAAACTCATAAAACCACCAAAAGTCAAGAACTGAATTGAAAGGGACTACTTGAAAGGGTAACCTGTGCCTGTACTAAGTACATGTCTACACAAACTATGTATTTATAATAAAGACCCTTGGATAAAATGCTCAGGAAGTGTAGGGAACCTATGATATCCTGGATGTTGCTGTGTGACTCCCAACACCTTAGAAAGCATCAACGGTGAGGAACAGAACTCAGTAACATCTGGAAAATTATAGGTTCCATATCCTAGTCTTAAGCAATTGGAAAAACTGCCTCATTGGTTCACACCAAATCCATAATTTGTTAGGCTCCTTGAGACAGAATAAATATGATTGATGATGGTGATGATGACAGCAATTTTTGTGCTTGTCCTCCCATCATCTAGTAACAAAAGGAAAGCAGAAATTGAATCCAAAAGTTCCAGAGATGTCCTCTAGAACAGTGGTTACCAACTGGTGGTCCATGAGAACATTTTGGTGGTCCACAGAAAAATTATTTTTATATTGCACTAAATACTATTTGTCTTCTTTAAAAAATCATATTAGTGGTCCGCAGGATTTAAAATTATGAATTTGGTGGTCCCTAAAGTCTGAAAGGTTGGTGACCCCTGCTCTAGAACATCTTTCCCCCTGAAACTCTAAAGCTCAACTACTGCAAACAGAGCTGCCTGGAAATTCTGAGGATAGGAGGAGTATTGATGCTTTTGAATGCTAGTATTGGACAAGACGTGAGAATACTATGGATATACAAGATGAACCATCAAATAACCCAGAGTTCTCACTCATGGCACAAATGACCAGGCTCTCAAATTATCCTATTGTAGACACCTTATGCGAAGACCTAACTCCCTGAAGAAGGCTCTAATGCTGGGAAACATGGAAGGAATGAGAAAATGACTAGCAGCGAGGTGGATGGACTTCAGTTATCGTGGCAATCAATGGACAATTGGAATACCTGAAACAGCAGGTTAGGGTGAGATCATCGTGGAGAAAATATATATACGTGATTGCTAACAGTTGACAAAGGCTTGATAGCACATAATCAATCAGGTCCAAATCTGTCTGTTGGTAGTATCTTCAAGAGGGTTGATTACATGCTGATAAATTAAATTAAATGCCCTTTCCTGCAGAAGGAAATGGTTCATTGCCTGAAAACATAATTGGAAGTTGTGACCAAACACAAGACACTCAAAATCATGCTGATTTTTCCTGTGAAACCATCTCTTTTTTCTCTCTCTCTACCTCCTTCTCCTACCATTTGAAATGTAATGATTTAAGTTATCGCCAAGGGAATAACAATCTACACGTTTTAAAATAGAGAAATATTTAACGAAAATACATTGTTCAACAAATTATCGTTAAATATGTCTGTATTATTATTAAGTCATAATAGATAATCATTTTTCAAATGTGCACAAACTGTCACTAGCTTTGCAAAAGGATAATCTGTTTTATTAAACAATTAAATACTTAGCAATCTATGTACTCTTAGAAATGAGACCAAATTATTTTATGATGTTATTATAAATGAATCGTATCAGTTAATATCCATGTTGTACCTAATCTTCTTAAACTGAATGAAAAGATTCCAATTGTCATAACATTTCCCTTTCAGTTCCATCTCTTAATTTAATATGTACAGTAATTTAGCCAATTATTGCTAACTGTGTTTTAATGCTGGTATGAGATTATTACTTCCAAAGCAACTTTTTTTTAGTATTTCAAAAAAATATACCAATTTATGGAATGTCATGTTGGCGTAATATTAAACTTTCCAGTATTATGGAAGTATTTTAATCAAACTGCAGTAGCCACAGTCAGGAAAATCAGAATAACAGAATTTCCCTCTTTTGTACATATATCATGATATTACGCATCCAAGCTTACAGTACTGCTTTTATTACTTTGGGGGGAGGGGAGCCCATGATACAGAGATAGGTAGATTGACTGTTCACAGTTATGTAGATTTCCAAGACCCATCAGCCTGAGCCAATAAAAATAGACAATGCAAAGTATAATCCCAAACTTTTCAAGGCCACCAAAATCCTTTATATCCTTAAAAAAATATCATACGCTGAAAGATAGTTTCATTGAATCATTTAAGAAAATGTCATTTGCCTACTCAGGAAGGAAACTATACCGTTCCAGACAAATGGCTATCCAACATCTTCTTAAAGACTTCCAGTGTTGGGGCATTCACAACTTCTGGAGGCAAGTCGTTCGGTGACTATTGTTCTAACTCACAGGAAATTTCTCCTTACTTCTAGGTTCTCTCCTTGATTAGTTTTCACCCGTTGCTTCTTGTCCTGTTTTCAGATGCTTTGGAGAATAGCCCAGGGATAGTGGCATTGTCATAAATATGAACCAGTAGCATCCAATTTTTGGCATGTGACCATGTGTATGCTTCAATGGTCATAAGTGTGAAAAATGGTCATGAGACACTTTTTCCAGTGCCATTGTAACTTTGAACAGTCACTACATGAACTATCTGTAGTATGCATATTTTAAAAAATGAGCCAGATTCCTTAAATGAATTCTGAACATTGTTTTACAACACTGGTTAGAAATCTCCCCACCCCCCCAAAAAAAAATTGCTCAGATTTTTGGGGAGATCTTTCCTCTTCCTCTAAACTTCACTGAAGATGTTTCCTAGCCCGGCAACGAAACATTCAGAAACCAACTCACAAGCTCAGAGAACGAAACTTCACTCTCATCCTACATCCGAGCTACAGATATTACTATTATAAATCTTTCCTATTCACAGCAGCTTCTTCTTACACAGCATAGGATAAATATGACCAAAATATTGGATAGTTCCATTTGTATCATACAGCAGTGATTAGTGCTAGGACAACCTATTTAGAGCCAGCCCTCAATTTTTTTAACCAACTGCAGTGGAATATTTTGATTAGGTCTGATTTGTGGCCTAATTTATACAAAATAGTGCAAAAATTGTCGTTTTAACTTTTTTGAACCGGATTTGCTTTTCCCACCTGCCATTCAGCTTCAATTCCCCAAGACCTCTCCTCCTAATTCATTCTAGCGTCTCCATCCCTCTTTTAAAGAGTGTTGCTCTTTATCAGCTACAACTAATACATAATACAGTGCAACTAATGATCTGCATGCTTTGATTCACACTTCTGGTGAATGTTCAACTGACCATTAACTGGAATCCTTAAATCCTCTTCATGTGAATGGTCATTCAACCAGATAGCCTCAATCTTGTATATACATATTTTTCTACTGAGGACATTTTTCTCATCACCATTGTACATCATCCCTTTACACTGATGAGAGCAACTTTTGCCAAAAGCACCAAAAACTGGTTCAGTGACCGTGGGATTACTGTGCTTGATTGGCCTCTCCATTCTTCCTCCATACTCTGGGTCCTTGGTTGCCAAATGAGATGCAAAAGTTGCTCTCATCAGAAAAGAAGACTTTGGACCACTGAGCAACAGGACTTTGGACCACTATGCTTCATTAAGACCAGGGTCAACGCAACCATCTACCAAGAGATTTTGGAGCACTTCATGCTTCCTTCCGCAGACAAGATTTATGGGGATGTTGATTTCATTTTCCAGCTGCCCACACTGCCAAAAGCACCAAAACCTGGTTCAATGACTATTGGACTACTGTACTTGATTGGCCAGCAAACTCGCCTGATTTGAACCCCATAGAGAATCTATGGGGCATTGCCAAGAGAAAGATGAGAGACATGAGACCGAACAATGCAGAAGAGCTGAAGCCACTATTGAAGCATCCTGGTCTTCCATAACACCTCAGCAGTGCCACAGGCTGATAGCTTCCATGCCACGCTGCATTGAGCCAGTAATTGCTGCAAAAGGGGCCCAAACCAAGTACTGAGTACATCTGCATGCTTATACTTTTCAGAGGTCCAATATTGTTCTATGTACAATCCTTGTTTTATTGATTGCATGTAATATTCTAATTTTCTGAGATGGTGGATTTAGGGTTTTCATGAGCTGTACGCCATAATCATCACAATTATGACAAATCACAGCTTGAACTATCTTGCTTTGCATGTAATGAGTCTTATCTCATATATTAGTTTCACCTTTTAAGTTGCATTACTGAAATAAATGAACTTTTGCACGATATTCTAATTTTTCGAGTTTCACCTGTAGTCTCCTCTAGCCCACATTTAATTTGTTTGCAAGAATATCATGAATGACTTTAGCAATCATTTATCTGTGATCAACATTTATTACTTTCAAGTTATATCAATCAAGTCATATGATGTTGATAGTGATATCTAATAGTTGTTGCTGGACACAGAAGCTGTATGGCATGGCATATGCAGTTATGTTCTTTTAACAGAGAAGAGAAATAACATTTTTCTGAAACATTTCCCCACCCACATGCTGTATGTAGATGTAATTGAATATCTAACTTTTAACTAGGTATTTATTTCCATAATTTCATAGATGACTTGCTGGCTGACGGAAGAGGGATTTAAATTAAAGATAGATTAATTTAGATCACTAAATATTTAGATTTAAATCACTGGAAAGCTTAGTCTGAATTTTAACAGTTTAGTCAGGTGATATATCGAAATAACTTTGTAAAGGAATATGTCAACAGAAGCCAGAAGACATTACTCCAGCCTGTAAGGGAGAAACTATAGAGGCAAAACCCATACTGGTTTGGATGCATGTACATTTTTCTATCGCAATCCATATTTCTTGCTGTGGAAAGATATGCCAGAAATGGGCAGCGCTGAGTCCAAAAATGGGATGAGGCAAATCTTAAAGTGGGCAGAATCATCTGTCTCTCCTTCCATTCCTTTGTGGGCTGCTGGAGAAAGAACAATCATAATTTACTAAAGGCCTGAATGGATGCAGGGCTTCTACACTCAAGCCAAGACCACAACAAGGTGGGATGTGTAAATATTTTTTTAAATCCCAACAGTTACAGGTTTATGCATCAAGAACCTTAGAAAGATAAAGTGTAGGGGGGAATGGATACTATCCCAAACACATTTTTATTCCACCCCATCATATTGGGACTCTTAGCACAAAGGAAGGAAGTGGGGAGAGTATGGAAATATAACCTGATTTTTTTAAAAATAGCAGAAAGTATTTCTTTCTGGTTTTTCCACAATATGTCGCTTTCCTGAAATCTCTTCTTGAACACAAAAAGTAGAGCTTACCTTAAAAACAATAATTTCACTGTCGCACCAAGTTTGAGCCTATCATGAGCTCTACATTTTGGATCTGTCTGTATCCAGCAGAAGATTTAGTGGAATAGTTCTCAAAAAAAGGCCAACATACCAGTGGTGGGGTTCAAAAGTTTTTACTACCAATTCTGTGGGTGTGGCTTGGTGGACATGGCAGGGGAAGGATACTGTAAAATCTCCATTCCCTGCCCAATCCAGGGGAAGGATATTGTAAAATCTCTATTCCCTCCCCAATCCAGGGGAAGGACACTGTAAAATCTCCATTCCCTCCCGATCAGCTGGGACTCGGGAGGCAGAGAATAGATGGGGTAGTGCCAGTCAGAGGTGATATTTATCGGTTCTCCAAACTACTCAAAATTTCCACTACCGGTTTTCCAGAACTGGTCAGAACCTGTTGAATACTACCTCTGCAACATACTCCATATTCAGGGGAGGTATGGATATATCACCATTCTTGACTCAAACAGCACTTCAGGTTTGCAAACCATGCTTAAACAAATGAGTCCCCTTAACAGTCCAGCTAGTTTTTTCAGAATAGTTCAATCAACCGTATTAGAAAACTACTTTCTGTATTCAAAGAAGCATATCTGGAAGTTCTGCCTGGAGGACAATTTAGAAATTTGGTCACCTTACATGTGTCTGTCTGTAAATTCTCTTTTCAGATAAACTGGCATAAAAGTAAACAAATTGTGGCCAGTAAGATGAAATATACATAGTAGACTAATTGAATAATCTATGAGTGATGAATATTCATGCAGATCCCTTTTGTGTGTTCTGTTTTTCTTTTTATAAACGAAAACATTTTTCATATGAAATCCTACCTGCTCAAATAAAATTTCATTTAGCTTTCAAGTATTGTGCAGAGGCAGTAGCTGCGGCACTGAATTATATTTAAAAAAAACAAATCAATTGCAATCTTGTCTCTCTGCAAGAAGTGCAAATCCACCAATGTATTTTCCCAGCTCTCAGGCATCAGAAGAATATTTGGAGCTGTCTAAGGTCCTGTTTCCTACTTCCCTTTTCAGACATTGTAGGAGAGTTGATCTGGTCTATGGTGGCAAAGAAATTAAGTCTGGTAGCAACTTTTCTACTAAGAGTTTTTATTAAAAGACATGTTTTCATGATCTACAGCTTTCTTTCTATTTTATTATATATTACATTACACTATATGTCACTTTCTAGGAAGGTTGTCTTCTGGTGTTATTGTCCAAACACTTGATTTGATCAAGCCTTTTTTTCCTATTCACTGGAACATCAGTCTTGGATTCCCCTCCCTCTCCCTTTATAGTGAGCACCCATCAAATAACAGTTCAAGGTCCTAATTTGCTTATCTTTCTTTCTCCCAGTTCAAACTACCAAACTACCAATATCAGGACTTATGTTTCCATCCTTCTGACTATAATTTCCCTTTCACCATCTCCCAACCCCCATCACCATGCAATCTGCTTTCCCTTATCTCTTCATACAATCTGTTCACTCATTATATTCCTCTGGACAGGGTTTTCTTTCTATTCTGTGCTCCAAGATCATGCTATCCAAACTTTCAAGGATCTTAATTAGCTTACTAATCCTCTTCAACTATATGAACATCTGACTGCCATTGAAAAGGGGTTTAAAGATCTCCTTATTTCATTACTGTGGGACTTAATGTGCTGCTTTTTTTCCCTCTTTATTGTAATATTGACACTGTCTGGATTGTTTTGTTTTTAAAATGTATTAATCATGGATCTACATTTACTCTGGAAAAACTGTGTACTACTTTCTTAAGTATCAATGGTAGGATTTATTTGTTGTAATTGTACATATTCATTTATTGCTTTGGTTGTTAAATTGTAAATTAATTTTATTGGATGGAATTGTGCAATCATGCATATGTTTTAATTTATACTGCACATTGGTAAAGATATATAATGAATTTTAATTATAATCATTATAATATATTCTACCAATCTAGTTTTATTGAATAATTAGCTTAGATGATTGTCTAGAGAACTCAAACATTGTTATCATAATAACATCATTATTTTATAAAAACATCCAAGTACCTGTTGCAAAAATTTGATTTAAGAAATGTCCTAGGCACATTAAAACCTAACAAATTTATTATAGTGAAGGTTTTCTTGAGCTATAACACATTTTGTCAGATTATAGAATATAATAATGGTCTATGGTTCAGGATAATAAACTATTCCATAACTACTGTGATATTGTATTTATTGTTCCAATAGAAGAAAATATATGTAGCTTAGGTTTCAAATGTGGCATATTTAATGCTCTCTGAGCTTGGCCGTATGATTATAGACATTTAATTACCCAATTAGGTAACGTCATCAGTGCTAGTGAGTGTAGGATTTGCTCTCTGTTTATATACAGTAGCTTTTCCTGTCAGAGTAGATGGGGATTTGTTTCTACCTGGTAGTTCCTTGATTATATCTTTTTTTTCCTCCTTGATTGTTTGCCTGATATCAGTCCCTCCTTCTCTTGATCTAAGATGCTCACACTTTCCCATTTGAAACTATAGTTGAGTCTGTCCATGTGTTGTGAGAATAAGAAGTTCTCTTCTGCTAGTTGATGTTCCTACATCACTTTGCTAATCTTCTGCCTGTTTGTCCTACATAATCGCTGTTACAGTCATTACATTGTGTGTGTTTTTTCCTTGGGCTACTGGTAATTTTGGTTTACTTAGGAAGTCTTGAAGGACTTTAGTTGGTTAGTGTGATACAGTGATACCATGTGGTTGTAATAGATAGTTGGTTGTTTCCAGCAGTGAAATCTTCTGAAGTCTGCTACCGGTTCAGTGAGTCTGCTACCAAGCACACGCATGTGCGCCTGAGGGGCACCTGTGCAGCACTAAAAAATAAACATTTTGAAGCCTTCCGAGTCTGCAAAGGTAAGTAGAACAGCGGGAGTGGAATCCGCTGTGCTACACGATTTAGATTAGCTAGAAAACAGAAAATCCGACGATTCTAGCTAATATAAACTACGCGTCACAGCTGATTGTTGCCCAGCTGATTGAAAGAAATACCAGTTCGCCCCAACTGGTAGTATTTTTTACTATTGGTTCAGGCAAACTGGTCTGAACCGGTAGCATTTACCCATGGTTGTTTCTGAAATGTTTTTTGAGGTATGGTATTTTTATGCTTTTCATAGTTTGCATTGGTTATGTCATGCTTGATGGGTCAGGCACTTTTTGATAAAACTGTGAGAGTATCTATCCCGTTGGAAGATGTACAGGCAGTCTGCTTCCTTGTTCTGGTCTTCTGGGTTACTGCAGTACATTTTTTTTAAACAAATTTTTATTGATTTTTAAGAAAAATAGACAAGGAAAGGGGTAGTGGAATAAGTTACAAATTTTGGCAGTTACAATATGCAGGAGGTGGTCCCTCCCCCCGTACTCATACATTTCATTTATTAATACATTAGATTATTACAAGTCAATGGTATTCTGTCAGCATATAAACTTTTATCTTCAAATAATTTCAATCATTTTACATCAAACAGATTTTCTTGTTCTTTTTTGTGATCTGAGTTTTCTCGATGTTGCCCCTTCTCCCCCCGCCAGCAGAGCTCCGGCCCCTCCCGTGTCCTGTGTGTCTGGTGTGGTATCATCAGATTTGTCTAGGAGGGCTTTATTTTTTTCCATAAAGGCCTGAGCCTCTATGGTTGTGTTGATTCTAACTCTTGTGTCCTCCCAGAAAATTAGCATACCTTCAGGCATCAACCATCTGAACCACACCCCTTTCTGGTATAATTTCTTCGCTAATAACGAATAGCTTTTTCTTCTCTCTCTCACTTTCTTAGGGATCTGTTTCAGAATGGTTACTTCTCTATCCTGGTATACTGCAGTACATTTATACACATCTGAATAAAATTCTTACACAGTTAGTCTTGTGGGAGTCTGAGTTTTTACTTTAGCAATTGAGCATTTAGCTAGTGTGGGTAGTTTTTCAATAGAGTTGTTTTTCTAATATGCTGTTGTTTTGTCTGCTGATGAGGATATCCAGAAAGAGCAGTGTCTTTTTATTTTCTTCTTCCCTTGTGTAATATTATTTCTTTGAAGATGTTATTATTTCATGGGTTTTTTCTACTTTTCCTTTTTTATTATGACAGTGTTGTCTGCATACCAGATCCGTGGTTTTGGTTGCATGTGTGGGAGTGCATGTTTGTAAGATGCTGCAATGTGGCCTCTGAGTCCTGAGAATGGTAATTCCAGAATGGAGTATTTGTGTGATTTGTTGGTGCATCTGACCCTCAAACTAAAAATAGGTAGTGATGCAGAGGTCGATCAGGTCCATGATTCTGGGTATTTTAATCTCAATATATTTGGTCAAAAGCTAACAATTGATTTTTGCTGCACAGATTATCATAACTGCCCTTTGGAAGTTATCAGCATTTTGTGACATTTTGGTTAGTTCTAATAAAGATAGAATCCTAATGTAGTTTTTAACATTTTCTCAATAGGTTTATCTGCTTCAAAAAAGGAAGAAGGTGGCAGAAGTTATGAAAGTTCTATAAAATATAATTTCCCTACAATGCCTAACGGCACTTACTTCCACCGTTTATTCATTACTTCATTTTATTTTTAACATTCTTTTTTCATTGGAAAAAAGGAAAAAAGCAGGCTGTGTCTTTAAACAATTGAATACTAGATACTCAATTTATTTCAATATATTGTGGTTGGATATAGGACATAACATTATCCTCTGCATTGACATTTATAGGTCAAGCTTTCTCAAGAACCCCCAAATCAGTTTGGTCTTTTAAAACATTCACTACTGACATATTTGTGATTACATGACGTAGACTGTTTCACAATGCCCAAAACTGTCATTCTTTTTTCAAATAATAAATAAATAAAATAAAGGAAGGTGGAAGGAGGAAGAGGAGGAGGAAAGAGGAAGAATCTTGTAATACCGTGTTTCCTAGAAAATAAGACAGGGTGTCTTATTTTCTTTTGAACCCCGAAAAAAGCACTTGGCCTTAGTTTTGGAGAGGTCTTATTATTCTTGAGGTGCAGGAAATGGCAATCGTAGTCACCCAAGCCAATTGGGCTTATTATCCAGGGAAGTCTTATTTTCGGGGAAACAGGGTACCTTAAAGGTTTGTAGCTTTATGGTAACATGGCTTTTCGTAGATATACCTGCTAGTAAGGAAGCATTTGAGATAAGACTAAGTAATTGGCCCCAGATTACCATGGAGCTTTGTAACCAAATGCTATTCAATGTTTACACCTATATTAATGATGGTAGCAACTGATACAGTTTCAGTTTCTAACATGATAATGTTCTTTATATAGTTTCATCACAGAAACAATAATCAAAAAATCTGATTATCATTTTAAAATCCCATTAGTTTAGCAATATAAAAGCATTTAAGATTATTATGTCTTTCATTTTAGGTTTACTAGTGTTTTAAATCTGCTTATATTTGATATATTGTGAGCCACTGAGAGTCTCTGGATTGGAACAGAGGGAGGGAGGGAGGGAGGAAGGAAGGAAGAAGGGAGGGAGGGAGGAAGGGAAGGAGGGACGGAGGGAAGAAGGAAGGAAAGTAGGGAGGGAGGGAGAGAGGGAGGGAGGAAGGAAAGAAGGAATGCACAGTGGGGAATTTCCTGGAATCTCACAGCTGATCTTCAAACCTATTGCTTGGTCGGGGCTGGAGAGGAGCATTGGGTTTAAGAAATTGCAGAGAGATGCTATGCTTGCATCTCTGTTCTAAAACTTTTTGTTTGCTTTGATACTATAATGCTCACACACATATGGATGTGGGTCTTACCAATTTTATTTTGGAGTTCATACATTATAATGATATTCAGCTATTGGTTTATTAACATTTAATTTATCTTTATTATTCGTGTGTGGTTTTATTGTTGTTTCCACTGATTTTGACTGGAAACCCAGCTGCTGTTCTAATCCATAAAGTGTTTCTGTTTTTCATTCAATACTCATGAAATAATGAGGCTTTCTATTCCAAAGGATCTGACCCATCAGTTTCACAGGAATGGAACATGGATGTCTTTTTGAGCAATTTTAAAAACCACAGAAGGGCACATCTAACTTTTCTTTAAAAGTTTGTGCATTTTTTGTCCTCGTGGTAAACTCAATTAATTGTGCCCAACAAACAAAATAAACTTCTATCTCCCTACCCACCTGATCTATTCAAAAAATGAAAACAGATGAGTTCCACATGAACATATGGCCATTGGGACGTTCTTTGTATATATTAGGTAATGGAAAATGAATGTAACAAATGGAACTAATTCATTTCAGGTTTTCATTCAGAATGAGACAGACATACACACACACAAACAGACATGCACATACACAAACACACACACACACACACGCAGAGGCTGAGAGAGACCCCCCCAAAAAATATAGAGACTGGATATTTCAGGCATTATGTGATCCTTCAAGAAAAGTATTCATAGAAATCTCATCATCTTGTGTTAATAATCAAGAATATAAACCAGGAGTATCAATATTCTTATGTTATTTTTTTGGGTCGATCACAGTTTCGCAACATGTGTTTGCAGAATAACCTCTGCTAGCAAACAAACAACATATTCCCAAGGGAATAGCTATGGAATCCTATGGTTCTAACATAAGCTTAATGAGTTTTTCCCTTCTTAATTGGCATCCCGAAATCCTTTTATTTTATTTTTTCAGTTTTGCAAGATTGGCCTGAAATATTTTACAAACATTTTAATTTAAATGTTGTTATGCTTTTATATAATTTATATATTTTTAAAAAGAGAAATTCGATTTTAAAAAGTATATAGATACAGATAAAGTCAGTTCTACTGAATTTAGACTGATCATTAAAAAATAACAATCATGTAAAGCAGTGGCTTAATTAAAAAAATCCTTACAAATGAATCAGGTCAGGGGATTGATATTGCTAGATCAGAAGCAAAACAGAAAGGGATCTATTTCATAATAAACAAAAAAGTGGTAGCTATATTTTCATCAGTGGTAACATTATTCTCAAAACAATTGTGCTCCCATCAAGGATGTACAGATCAGTCTAAATTGGTCAATGGTAGTGTGACATATAATCCTTCAATCCTGTGTTCTCTCAGATGTATTGGGATTTTTTAAATCAAGTTCCAAAAGTAAATCAGAAGTGTTGCTATATGAATGTTTCAGTAATAAATGCAAGTTGATATTTGAGTTTTGCCACTTGATGTTGACCATCCTCCACAACTCTTGATATGAATTTTTTTTTAAAGATATATATATATATATATATATATATATATATATATATATATATATATATATATATATATATATATATATATATATATATATATATATATATATATATATATATATACACACATACATACATACATACATACATACATACATATATGAATTTTTGCATATAGCTTTTTGTAATGTTGAGATTCCAGAAAGAGTGCAGAGAAGAGCAACAAAGATGATGGACTGGAGGCTAACACATATGAAGAATGGTTGCGGGAACTGGGTATGTCTAGTATAATGAAAAGAAGGACTGGGGGTGACATAGCAATGTTCCAATATCTCAGGAGTTGCCACAAAGGAGGACTCAAGCTATTCTCCAAAGCACCTGAAAGCAGAACAAGAAACAATGGGTGGAAACTAATCAAGGAGAGAAGTAACTTAGAACTAGGAGAAATTTCCTGACAGCTAGAACAATTAATCAGTGGAACAACTTGACTTCAGAAGTTGTGAATGCTCCAACACTGGATGTTTTTAGGATGATGTTGGATATCCATTTGTCTGAAGTAGTGTAGGGTTTCCTGCCTAAGCAGAGGGTTGGACTAGAAGACCTCCAAGGTCCCTTCCAACTCTGTTATTCTATTCTATTCTAATGCATGGATATTTAAAAATAAGTTTGTCTTTGGTACATGTTTTTTTTTAGAAGAAAAGGAAAATGTTCTCACCAAATGTGCTATCATATGTAAGTGTTTGAATTCAAAAATGATGAATGTCATAGGACTTTGTGCATTGCTGCCATGCATTGTACAATGGAATCTGTGTTTAACAACTGTTCTTTGTCATCCTTAGTTATCACTGTACAATTACCTTGTGTATAAACACCATTAATTAGCTGATCAATTATCACTCTCTCTTGGTACTATCTTACAGGGTCCCCCCACCCCCTTATCTCACTCCAGTGGTACAGAGAAACATTATGGCTGGAGACCTCTCCTGCTTCAGTCAGTGAGCAAGGCTAAGTGTTTTGTTTTGCTGTTAGCACTTCACAACACTTTCTGGGCCTGCCTTCTTGACTCTGGGACTATTGATCAGTCTCTTCCACTCAGCCTGCCAGGGCCAGATTTCATATACTAGGAAAGACAAAACCCCTATCTCCTTGAGAGTTGAAGAGCCATTGCCTATCTCACCTGGTTTAACACATCTGTTTTGTGAAACTCTCTTGGGCTCCCTGGGAATTAATTCTTTCGAACACTTCAATAATTAAAGCAGCAGAAATGACAATTCCTAACTCTAGTGCCTTTTGATTGCTTAGCAGAATAGTCATCATAACATGTATATATATAACTGTTATTCTCAAAATCATCACATTGGGAGCATTACAGTTCAAAGTGTAACTTATTTGTAATATTGGGGGATGTGGGGATGATTCGTTGAGTTCTCCCTGCAAATCTCACATCTTTAATGTTATTCTGTTACAAGAAAACAGGACAATTCATCCCTTGTTTCTAATCTAATCTCTTTAAGAATAAATGGACTGTTATCCACTGCCCTGCAGTCATTTGTTTGAGACTTACTATAACACTAGTAAGAGGACAAAAATAGATCTTTCAGCCTCAATAAAAGTGAAGGCGAGAACCTATAATCAAAGAAGCATCTGAGTCCTTGTCTCTTATATAAATAGCAGTGAAGTAGAAATACAGCTTGCTCTTGGGAATACTATTTGTCCCAAGCATAAGAATTAAGGCCGAACAAAGATTTGATTAAAAGATTCTGCCAGAAGGCGATTCACACAAATCTACAAGCTCCATTGATTGAATGGCTTTTGCCAATGTGCAAAAGCAATATTTTTGGAATCTTTAACTGACCTGATTTGACTGTTCAGATTGATTTTCTAAATTGAATTACTGTGATGGTTTCCAATTGAAACACCAGTTCCAATCAATAATTTAAGTCAGATCAGGGACAACTTGAATGTCCTGAGCAGAACTTGTGTAAAACATGTGTTGAAAATTCATTGAAATGTGTGTGTATGGGAGGGGGGGGGTTCAACTACCATGTTTGGGAAAGTAAAGTGTTTTTGCATACAGTGTTTCAGTATATAAATACATCATCTCAAACATTTTATTCATTACTGAAAAAGAACATATATTTTTTTAATTATTCAGAAATGAACAACAAAAAACAGTAACTCAATTTTAAAAAATTAATAGTATTCTAGTCTTCAAGCCTTTTTCTTGGCTAATTTTTATGGTAGATAATAATTGTTTGAGAAACTGTAAGAAAGAAGGGAGAGAGAATGGCATTTTAAGTGAATCTGGATTTCTAGCTTGCATTAAGTATGTTAGATACTTTAGCTGGATCTAGAATATGTGTCTTTTGCAAAGGAAAGATCTCTGTTCATATCAGGTTGCTAATCCAGGGGAGAACTTTTGTTAGTGAAATGGAATAATCCTTATGTTGCTCCCAAATTTGCTTCAGAAGGTAGAGAGAACTCTGGAACCAGGTTTAGGCTGACACAAGGAATTACAAGAGGGAGGAGCAATTAGTGGCATCTCTCCCGCATTGTTTGTCTTGTTTTATTTTGGTTTTTTGGCAAGTGGAAGAATTCTGAGAGCAGTTTTGTGCAGGGGGACACTCTTTCCAGTGAAAAAGAAGACCTCACTGATAAGCATTCAGTATTAATTATTTATGGAATCCCACAGAAGGATGACGCAGACAGAATAGGTATGGTTTTTTTTTTACTCTTTCATTTATTGAGAAAATTTTCATGTGTCTTCAAATTGATCAAAAATGCAAAAGCAACCAGATTGGAAGAATATGTTTCAGATATGTGGAAATCTGACTGTTACCAAAACAAATGCCTTGCTTCTCAAATTCCCAATTTATGGCATCTGTTCTGAATCAGTTGCATTTTCAAAAAGCCCTGCATCCATTCAAATAAGCAATTGCACAAACCCATTTACAGTAACTTAAGGCCTTCTGTTTATACCAGTTCCAGTTTAAAAAAACACATACAGGACCCACATATTCAGATGTTATTTTCTGCCCAGAGATATTGTATGCTGTCATTGTATCTTATAGAATTTGAGTCATTAACTAAATATCCTCTCTAGTGTGATCAGCCTCTGCCATGTCTCAAATTATGTACATTTTCAGCCATTGCATCCTAATCTTTTGAAACTTGATTTACATGGAGTAATTATAGAAACCTGAAAGCTAATAAATCAGTGGTTTCACATGAATACAAATCAGGGCAATTAATTAAATTATGAAGGAGTAGATTTTAATAGTATTATTTGATAGGACAAAAGGGAGAAAGAAAACAAAAGTAAAGCTTTAAAATAAATGTGTCACTATGAATGAAGAGTGTTCTGCAAATATGTTGGGGGTTGTCATGCTCCTCTGATCTATGTACCATTTTCCAATAATATAATTTATTGCAGTATTTTTCAAATGTTTACTCAAAGCTCTGATTGAATAAACATTGTGGTTGGAGAGCACTAATAGTATTATTGCAATATAGCTGTCAGTCGTAAGATTTAATGCCCTCTTTTCTCTCTCTCTCTTTTTCCTCTCCACCCTGTAGTACATGTACATATATCTGCAATGATTGCTTGGAGATGTATATATTTTTGCAAACATCTTATTCATCTCCGTGATTCAAATTTTGAATATCTAAAGCAAATTTATGAGGCTCAAATTCAGATTTAGTCACACTTCCGTCTGATTTCATTCAGAGTGACAAATTCATCCAAATCTGTCGTAACAGCAGAGCAAATAGGCTCCATTCAAACAAAAGCTGTAGAGATGCTTTCAAGATGAGCTTTCAATATGTACCCATCACAAAACATAAATTCTCTGAATAGAATGCCAAAATGTAAAAAAGGGGGTATTTGAAAGGATTTTAGTCTTTCAAATAGCTGTATATTTATTTATCTAGCTCGAAATTATTGCCAAACCAGGGCACAGACTTTGACAAAGAAAGTCTTAATGTAAACTCTGAGCCAACTGGTGCTAATTATATAAAGTTACACTTCATACTGAATCATATTGTTGCAAGCAGTGAAAAGAGGAATAATTAAATTAAATCCTGTCACTTAAACAGAGAATTGCAGGGACCAGGTTAGTACAGCACCAAATTCATTTATGTTAAACAAAAAATATGCTGGAGGGGAGATTATGAGGTGATGATTTTTTTTTAGAAAGTCAGGAAAGGGAATGACTTTATATTAGTCTTGTCTCTTAAAATTAGCTGATGCCTTGGACCTTTCAGTCTGAGTTGCCTGTTGGCTTAATGTTTCTGTGTGTGTGTGTGTGTGTGTGTGTGAGAGAGAGAGAGAGAGAGAGAGAGAGAGAGAGAGAGAGAGAATAAATTTCATCAAATCTGTAATCTTCACATTCTAACCGCTAAGATTGATTAGCAGCAATCCCTCAAAAAAAAAATTATATGACTTTGCAGTAATCTCACTCAAAACTTCCCAATACTTTTATAAAATGTCTTGCAAAGTGTTCAAAATATCACAACTGAGAAGACCAAAAGTCTCACAAGGTTTTGAAATATATAAATTATTTCATAAATAAAATATTGTATTAGGGAAAGGAAGGCCTCTTGAGGGATCAGATGGGTGCTATATTGTTGACTCTGAGGAGAAATCATAATTGTATTATAGCAACTATAGCATCCAGAAATGGTCTCATACATCTACTTGGTGTCACATGGAACATGAAGATGCTACAGTCAACTAATCATGATAGTTCTCAGTTGCCTACAACAATAGTTCTTTTTTTTTTGAAGAATTTTATTGGTTTTTAGACATTTATGGGGAAAGATAAAAGGGTACATAGAAAATTTTGGCAGCTCCCGTGCTAGTGATAGAAATCCTTCCAAATCTCACAATTTTTACAATGTTAAAGACAACGTATAAAAGATAAACAAAAACAGAATCTTGTTCTACATTCTATCAACCATGTGTTCAATCATCTCTTTTTTGTCACTTTCTAGTATATCAACAATTATAATAATATTTCAAATGCATTTATTTTTGTGACCTAAGCCTTTTCGATATTGCTCCCTCCTCCCTGTCCCCAGATGGAGCCACATCCCCTCCCTCCTTCATATCTTGTACATTACTACCTTTTTCACTACTTCCCATATTTTCGTCCTCAAGGAGAGAACTGTGTTTTTTAATGAAGGCTTCTGCCTCCCCCACTGTATTAATTCTAACTCTGTTTCCCTCCCAAAAGATCAGCATTCCCTCTGGCAATAACCATCTAAACCAAACTCCTTTATTATATAATTTCTTTGATAAGAAGGAGTACTTCCTCCTTTTCTCTCTTACTTTTTTTGGAATTTGCTTAAGAATGGTAATTTCTTTGTCTTTATATTTTAGTGGTCCCCCCTTTGAGCCCCTAGCACCTCATCCCTCATGGTCCTCCTAAGAAATTTAACATGTACCTCCCTAGGAATATTATGTGTTCTAGCATATGCTGAATTAATCCTGTAAACCAGAACCATATCCCACCACAACTATTCTTTGTCTCTCTTAATATATTCTGCTAAAATTGTACTCATAATTTCCTTAAGGTCTTCATTTTCTGTCTCTGGTAGGTTCTGGAATCTGAGAAAAAAGGACATTCTTTCGAGTTCTATTTTTGCCATAAAATTTTCCAATTCTAAATTCCCCTTCCGGACTGCCTTAACCTCCTCCCCCAGCTCAGCCGCCCCCTCCTCCAACAGCTTAATTTTTTGTTTGTTTTCTGATATATGTTGTTGCACACCTTTGAGTTCTTCTTTGAGATCTGAAACCTCCTTTTTCAACTCATTTTGACCCCTCATAATTTCCTGAAACATTTGGGTAACGGATAAGTCTTTTGAGCTCTCTCCAGCCCCTTCTTGTTGTAACAATGAAGTAATTTTCAGCTGATGCATACTTGGGCTGGAGGTGGCAGATGTGGGAGCCGAGAATGACTTGCCCATTGGTGGTTTTTTGGGCCCCACTTATCTGAGTTCAGAGATGGTATAAATCTTTTACAAAAGAAATGGCGTCAGTGGAGTGCGCAGCTGTGCCGATCCAAGGAGGCAGGCAAATCCGAAAGTGAAAAGTTAGTTCTGCATCACAGTTCCAAGGCACGGAGGCACACCAGAAAGGGGGAAATCAAATAGTCAATATCGAGGAAGACCATGTAACAGGAGAGGTCCAGGGGTCCTTCGGGGGGGGGGGTAATAATACAATGCCAGCAATTTTTTCAACGGTAGTTTCAAAAGGCAGACTTCATATGTAAGTACAAAGATGAAGATGGAGGGGAGCCATCTTGGCTCCTCCTTTCACAGGGAGAAGAACAAAGGTTTCCATAAAGTTTTTTTTCCCTTTAAGAAGACAGCTCAGCAATCACCTCTTGCAGTTGTGATATGAATCTTTCTCACATAGTTAATACAGGTGACAAGTCAGCCTTTATTCTCTCTCCATTCCAATGTAGAGAGAGATAATTCAAATGCCGCTTTATTTAGAGGGTAGAGAGAAAGGGAAAAAAAACCCTCTAATCTTCCAGCTTCAAATAGATTGAACACGAACTTACAATAGTCTACTGCTTATCCATTAATGATGATTAAGGAGATTAGGACAGATCTCCCCCCACCAGCATTCCAGCCGCTCCTCCTTAATTAACTTCTTCCTCCCGGAACCCATTCAGCGAAAGGGCAGACAGCCAGATGCTGCTCCATGTCCCCCCCTCCGCTCCCCAGCTCCTGAGGTGAGGCTGGAAACACCCCCACCAGCTGCCGCTGAATCTGGGGGGGCCAGCAAGCCACCCTGCGGCAGATGGCCCCTCCGAGGCCCCCTGTGCTCCTAAAAGGAGCCCACCAGAGAGACTAACAGCGGACAACAACGTCCGTCGCCTTCAGTGACCGGAAGTGATCTCCCCCTACAACAATAGTTCTGTACTGGTTGCTTTCATCCACAGAGGTATTTTTTGACCTTTTGTCATGCTTGTGACTGTACCAAAGACATCCGATTGCTAACTGTGGCAAAAAATACTGCATGATGGATTAGATTAGATCTGATCCAATGTTTTGTTCTTTTTTAAAATAAACCGGGAATACTTTGCAGGAATAACTTGTCTGGGTGCCTCTGCAGTTGGAGGATTAGGAGAGAAGGACAGGAGTCATAGCCTCTTCAGATGAGGAAATAAATTACTTTTTGTTTCTCTTTTGCTAACCTTAAAACCAACAGTAATCTATGACAGATAATAGAAAAGCTTTGTTTCCAGCAAGCAATATTCTGTCTCTGTATCATATGTCTTCCCACAACCATTTGATTGAAGATGTATAGTGTAGTGATTAAGGCTTCTTTTTTTTGCACTGTAGTTTTCAGCTGCTTGTCTCCTACACATAAACCAGTTCAAAACTAAGACAACTTAAGAAATCCCTTAGTGAACTAACTCATTTTTTGCTATGGTGATAAGTAAGTTCTGTCTGGATTGCAATTGGTGGCGTCCTCTGCTTCTGTTCTCCTCCAACCTGTGCCAAGACACAGGAACCAATGTCTTTTCTTTGGGTGGCCATGCCATTTGAGGACTAGCAAAAGAAACAGTGGGGGGGGGGTTCCCATTTCTCCAGTCACTTGAACCAGAAGTGGTAATTTGACAAAACTCTTGTCAAATTCTCCCAGTGAAAAGAAGAAGAAAAACACCCCCAAAAGACCAGCATTTCATCAAACTGTGCTTATAAGAGCAAAATAGAGGTCAAGTTTTTCACTCCCACCAACGCAACACAAAATGGCCCTTGAAGCCAAAACACAGCCTAGCCAGTTGGACTGAGGATATTTGGGCATAATAATTAAATGATTGGGCACTGAATTAAATGCAGCAGGTGTACCACACTACTCTACTGCACCAGAGAGAGGAAACAATTACTTCTGATGTGTAGTGAAGATCAGACCTCAGGGTTTTCCAAGTCTTAACAACACACCCCTCTTCACTCACCTCCTAACAACTCTCGTAACTCTATCTTAACTCCAGATTCAGACCACATGACTCTCCAGATCTTGTGAGAAAAACAATTGTGCCACAATGCTAAATCAATGTTACTCAGACTGGGGGGTTGCATAAAGCAAATTCATATAGAGAAAAATCCTGCTAATACACTAGTCTCGTCTGCATATGATAAACCTGTATATGGCAAGAGGTTATTGTGTGTATTAACACAGGATAACATTTTTTTCCAGTCTTTTTTTAAAAAAGTTCATAGCATTAATTTAATTATTCCTAGTGTACAATGTTTTATTATTTTAAGCCATTTTTTCTCCAGACAAGTTTTGCTGATAATTAGTAGAGATGTTAATGAAATGAATGCAATCTTCAACAAAGATTTTTACTTAAAAAGATACAGCCTTCATTTTTTAGTAACAATGAAAAATGTTGGCTTGATTGATATGTAGCATCTATTGCATCCAACTAAAATAAATTGCATCTTTCATTTTCTGTATATCAAGCTGTTCATCAAGCTTTATTTCAAGCTTTTCCCCATATTTGTTTTGAAATGAAAGAAATTGTCATATAAGAACCATTAAAATAACTGGTTGTGTGGAGTTGTAGTCTCCTACAACTAGGGAGCCCTTCCAAAGAAAGAATATTTGGCATTTTGATGCTTCTTGGATAAATGGGAACAACTTCAAAAAGGAAATTATTTGTTAACTTCAAAAACAGTTTAATATGAATGCAATTTCAACATTTTTTGATTATTGAGTAAAACTCAGGCAAGACATATGAAGGGACAAATCACTTCCTATGTTGCACATAGGAAAAGCAAATAGCATTGCCAAAAATTAAACATGGAAGGTAGGCTTTTAATATCTCAGTTACCCTGATACTCTGAAGTTGGAAGGACTATAGAAATTGTCAAATATTTATATTTTAACAATCAGTTTGTAACTCAAGAGTTTCAATTTCCATTTGCAACCTTTCCAGCCAGCTTCTGGGAAGCAAAGTCAATGGAGAAAATCACAAATTGCAATCACATGATGTCTCACTTAACAACCACAACAAAAAAGGTTATAAAAGTGGGTGCAATCATGTGATACCCCACTTAATGACTGCACTGCTTCATGACAAATTTTCCCATCCCAATTGTGGTCGTAAGTCAAAGACTACTTGTACAGACAAAGCAATTGGGCCAAGACGTAAGAATGAATGAGAATGGTAATCTTTGAAAATCTGCTTAGATGAATACATCATTTAATCATAAGTCTGCCTTTGCCTTCATTGGAAAAGAAATTAATCAAAAGGCACAACTGATTACAAAATAGATTAATCTCCCAACATAATAAATGAAAAGAGGATGTAAGAAAAAGAGTACAGAAGATGCTTTGAAAAACAGGAAAAGGCGTTTTGTTACAAAGTGCGTAGTGTTACATAAATGGGATTTATTAAAAAAGATGCTTGATGGAGTTATGAAATTAAAAAGGTTGGGGGATCAGAAAAAAATTGTATACAAGAAAAGAAATTGCAATAAAACAATGAGATGAAGGAAAGATATTGCGTAAGGTGTATATAGAGAAAATATAGTTATCAAGAATGTAGTAAGAGAGTGATTAAGATAATACAGTAGGAGGCACAGAAAATACAGAAGAGTTTTCATAGAAAAATTACTTGAAGAGGACTAAACAAATGTCTCCAGCAGATTGAAAAGCGTTGAAAATAAAAGTGCTTAATGACTGGAGTGGAAAAAAATGAACTGCTAGGAATAGTGTTTTAATATTCTGTACAGTATGAAAATAATAGTGATATATCAAATAATGGAGCTGACATGAATGATACAAATTTGGCTCTATACAAAAAAGTCCTATAGTAATAAATAAATAAATAAATAATAAACAAATAAACAACTAAATGCTATACTGTAGAAGTGTTGAAAAATAGTAAGGATGCAGCATCTTTAATGTGTGAGTGGAGACTGAATCTGTACCTACTGATTAGAAGAATGTATCAGAGGTGGTATTCAGCAGATTCTGACCAGTTCTGGAGAATCAGTAGTGGAAATTTTGAGTAGTTCGGCAGACCGGTAAATACCACCTCTGACTGGCCCCGCCCCCATCTATTCTCTGCCTCCCAAGTCCCAGCTGATCGGGAGGAAATAGGGATTTTGCAGTAACCGTCCCCTGGAGTAGGGTGGGAATGTAGATTTTACAGTGTTCCTTCTCCTGCCACGCCCACCAAGCCATGCCCACAGAACCGGTAGTAAAAAAAAATTGATTCTCACTACTGGAATGTATATAGTCTCCTAATACAAGGAGAGATGTAAAAAGGGTTAATGCAAAACCACCAAAAGATTAATTTGTTAAAGATTTCCTCAGAAGATGTTTGGCAGAATTTTTATTGGAAAAATATGACAGGCAACAATGAAAAAAAATCAGAACTGTATGAAGGCAAATCAATTTTTTGATTCTTCAGCAAGGTCTTGAGAAACATGAATGTGAGGGACTTTATTGCACATCTGATGATTTAGAGAAAGTGTACATTAAAGTGAAGATACTGGACTACAGAACTTTTTATGAGACTATGGAGTTGATGGTTGCTAAATTTGATAAGAGCAGCATATGCTGGAATAAAATGCATATGACAAATGGAATGCTAGCAAATGGTTTATCATTGAACTGGAGAGTAAAGAATTTATGAATACATATATAGAAAATGCTGATGGTGATGCTAGATATGCGTGGGATTGATGGATGATTGATTAATTGATTATTTACTAACTATGTATGCAGCAAAATCCTTCCAGCAAATATATAACATAACATAATAAAGTATCCACAATAAAATTAACTCATAGTCCCAAATAACAAGATAATTAAAATTTTATAGGAAAATGTAATGAAATGTAAATTACAAGTATACAATGATGAGTTATAATTCCCTGAGGGTCCCCTGGAAAAATATTTTGGATTTTTTGCACTACATTTTGGAAGGCCATTATTTAGCTACATAAACTTTATTAATATCTAATATTTAATATAATCGTTATCTAGAATTTAGCTTCTACAAGAAATCTATTCCAGGGAAACAGTGCTTGGATGAAGAAAATATGTTTTCTGGTTCCCGCACCCTTCACCCTACAAAATTGGACACCGGTAACAACTTTTCTCAAGAGGATCTCCTTTGGTAGGATGCAGACTGAAGCAAGCAAATCCTGTGGACACCTTGGAACTAAGCCTTGTACACTCTATTAATCAAAATTAGCACTTACAATTGCATCCTGAAATCTATTGTTAAAGGCCAACAACAAGCTGTATTATGATCACCATAAGGAATGCAAGTCAGCAAGAACAGTCAGCGCATTTTATAATAAATGCAGTTTGGGATGATATTCCAAAGCAAATCAACATAGACGACCTTGAAGATTAACATAATTGGAAGGGACCTTGGAGGTCTTCTAATCCAACCTCCTGCTCAGGCAGAAAACCCTATACCATTTCAGTCAAGGAGTTGTCCAATCTCTTCTTAAAAGCTTCCAGTGTTTGAGCACCCACAACTTCTGGAAGCAAGTCATTCCACTGATTAATGGAATGTCAGGAAATATACCAGAGAACAAAGAACATCAGCCAAGTTGTCCTTCCCCAAGCAACATCTGAGCTAAGATCCCCCTAGCCAAACAATCCCAAACAGATTCTACTTCCAGTTCCTAGCCTTCTGTCCCACCATATTTGACCATGGCTTTTCTGTAAGGTCCCAGAGTCAATCTCTCCAAAACACTTTTGCACAACCACCAATGTTGTAGAATGGGCTGTAGCTGTAGCTTAGGTTGATGCAAGCAGCTTCATCAATCTGATCACTTTTTGGCCCTTCAATCTCCCTTCATGCTAAGAATGTCTTCTAATTGCTGTCACAGTTGGATTCTTGAATCTTTCCCCCCAACTGATTCTTCACTCTCCTCTTGCAGGTCTGGTACATTAGCCTCCAGCATCAATTTCTTTGCAGACAACAGAAGCCCAGGTCTTCCAAATGAAATAGTCACTGGTTCAAAATTCATGATCTCATGAATCAGTCCATGATTTTCTTTTACCACATTTCAAACTTGCCCTTCTTATCTAACTTGTCTCAAAAGAAACTAAACATAAAATAATCCACACAAAATAATCCATCAAATAAATAAAAGAACACCAAACATTTTAACACTGAAATAACATTTGCTCCAGTGGCGAGATTCAAATTTTTTTACTACCAGTTCTGTGGGCATGGCTTGGTGGGTGTGGCAGGGCAATGATACTATAAAATCTCCATTCCCTCCCCACTTCAGGGGAAGGTTACTGCAAAATCCCCATTTGCTCCCGATCAGCTGGGACTCGGAAGACAGAGAATAGATGGGGCGGGGCCAATCAGAGATGGCATTTACTGGTTCTCCAAACTACTCAAAATTTCCACTACCGGTTCTCCAGAACTGGTCAGAACCTGCAGAATACCACCTCTGATTTGCTCTCTCATCCAGAGCTCAAATTGGCTAGCATACAGACTGCCATCTTGAAAAACAACTGTAGGTAGATGGAAGGTTGTTGGCTCATAAGATGAATTCTTTGCAGAAAATATTAGAAAATTAATATGACATCAGAAAGATACTTAATATATCAAAGATCAAAGTAGTTGTGTTTGACAAGAAATGGAGTGAAGAATTGCAAGATATAGGGAAGCAGAATAAATAAATAACAATTTGTACTAAATGATCATTAAACCTGAGAACACTGATGGATAATCTATATAAATAAAAATGTAATGTTTGTTTGTTCAAAATCTCAAATCTCCGAAGGTTCTTCACCAATTGCTTTGAAATTTTGACACAACGTTGCATTCGAATAGGCGCATGTTTTTATATACATATATTATATAGATGTCACACCTGTGACAGGTAAAAACATGTTTTTCTGTAAAAACATGCTTTTTTGAAAACCAGCACCATCTGCTGGATGTAAAAGCAACACATGCTATACTAAATATTTCACAATTCCATTTCAATGTTTCCAATTGCATTGTTATATTGAATTTTCATAGATTTCGATTTATTTTCATTTTGATTTAATTATTTAGTGTGGCATTACCTTGGAATTGAGCTGTGTCATTTACCATAGTGTTCATTTTGTGAGTATAGTATATTCGGAACAGTTCGGCCTCTCTCCAGCTTTGTCCCAACGGTCCCTTTATATGTGTGGCTGGGCTGCGGCCGCACCCTTTCCCCTTTCCACCCCTCCTCTGATGAGCTTCGGCCATTTCCACCAAGGGAAGCCGAAGCCCTTCGGCCTCCCCCTCCCCTCTCTCCCCTCCCCTCCCACCAGGCCTTTGCTGTCTGCAGCGGGGAGGTGCCTGCGCCATCCCTCGGCTGCCTCCCCCCGCCCTTAAGCCAGCCTCCCCCCACCCAGCCCAGCGGAGCTCCAGAGGAGTCAGAGGCAGAGCGTCTCCTCAGCCCGGCCGGCCGCGTGCGCTCTCCACCACCACCCCTCACTGGCCAGCGGAGCTCCAAAGGGGGCAGAGGCTGAGCATCTCCTCAGCCCGGCAGGCCACGTGTGCTCTCCACCACCACCCCTCACAGCGAGCCAGCTACGGCCTCGCCAAGGCGGCTCCAACGGGGCGGCGGCGGTGTCAGCCTGAGGTGCAGCGGGGCTGGGGACGCCGCTGAGTGCCCCGTGAGACGGCGGCTGCAGCAGCAGAGAGCTATGATGACCTGGACGAGTCGCACACCGAGGATCTCTCCTCCTCTGAGCTCCTGGACGTCTCGCTCTCCTGGGCCACTGACTTGGGGGAGCCCAAGCACAGCTCCTCCAAGGAGATGCTCAACAACTTCCATGAGGCCAACAGCCCCGGTGCCATCTCCCCCAACCAGCCTCGCCTGGCCCAGCAGCCCCGAGGTCTGACCAATGGCAGCGCCCATCCGCCACCCCACTACACCCATGGGGGACACCCCCAGCCTCCCTCCCATGCTGGGGTCCCCCGCCCATGTCTGGAGGGGCCCCATCCAGCCTGTAGTTCTGGAGGCTGCCCGTCACAGGGAGCTTGGAGGGCGCCAAGCCAGGGCCTGCAGGAGCATCTTTTGTGGCGGCTCTTGCAGGGGCCACCGTGGCTCACTTCCATGCAGGGGCCGCCTCTGTCGGGGAAGCCATGGCCAGTGCAGCGAGTGGCAGGGCCCGCCAGGTGGGCAAGACACTCACGAACCTTGCTGCTGCTGGCAACGGCATGACTCTGCCCGGAGGGAACCACCCTGGGAATGTTTCTTTCTTCGCATGCTGTTGGTAAATGTGCCCGGTCCAACGTCTTTCCAGCAATTGAAAATTGTTTCTCACATGGACAATTGTATGTTGCACGTTCTAGAGTTGGCAAACCAGACAATCTCTATATCTGCACAGACGATGGAACAGCAAAAAATATTGTATACCCCCAAGCATTGTGAAATTAAACATATTAGAAACTTGCGCTTTCTCTTTTCTTTCTTTTCCATTTAACCAGACTGGGCCACAGCAACGCGTGGCCGGGTACAGCTTTTTTTTTTTTTTTTAATGGAAATGCTATTAGAAAGATAGTGGATAGTAGGTTATTTTTGCTTTAGTTGTTTGTTTGTTTGTTTGTTTGCCAAAGAAGGAAAAATGTTTTGTAAAAAGCATGCTTCTTCACCCTTATTTGGGAGTTATGTCAGGAAAATATAAAATTAAGTTCCACACCCTGAAAATAGTTCACTTAAATGTGTGCATGGTATGATATGAACAGAAGAATTCAAGAAGAAATTGGGGATGAATGCGCATGGATTGAATTCAGTGGTGGGATTCAAAAAAATTTACTACCAGTTCTGTGGCTTAGTGGGCGTGGCAGGGGAAGGATACTGCCAAATCTCTATTCCTTCCCCACTCCAGGGGAAGGTTACAGCAAAATCCCCATTCCCTCCCAATCAGCTGGGACTCGGGGGAGAGAGAATAGATGGGGGCGGGCCAGTCAGAGGTGGTATTTACCGGTTCTCCGAACTACTCAAAATTTCCGCTACCGGTTCTCCAGAACTGGTCAGAACCTGCTGAATACCACTTCTGATTAGATTGAATGTACTAAAGAAGTTATCTCTTATACATAGAATAAATCATGACTGAATTATAAAACAAATATAGAAACTGAGAATGAACAGGTTGAAGGGAAAAAAGATGATGAACAGATTGTGGTTAGAAGACAAGATCTATAAAATGGTGAAATTAAAGAACAAAAAAATGATGTTCGAATCAGTGTATGGCTCTGGTGGATATAATGGCTGTTTGTATAGCAGAAAGATAGGAAGAGATTTTTAACATAAATATATTTATATTTATTTCTCTTTTCTCTCCTATTTCCTTCATTTTTTGTTGCTTACTATCTAATCTTTTTTTTTTTTTACATAAAGCTTCTGACTTGAAATAGAATAACATAATGGATATGCACATATGATGCATACATTTACTTTTCCATTTTTAAACATGTTGTCTGAAATAATTCCAGTTATATGTTTTGAATAGTGTATATAAGAGACAGATCATTGTCAGTAGGAGTTTTGATTTTTTTTTAAAGGTTAGTACTAGACACAAGAGGGTTTATTTTTAACTATATGGGTGAAGTTTAAAATTATGTATTTTAAACTGCTTTTTTCATTGCTTTATTGTTGTGACAAGACAGGATGTAAAGATTTTTAAAGAAACAAGATTTCTTCCCTGATTATAAAACTGGCTTTGGTAGAATCTGCTAAATTTATCTGAAGCAACACAATGATGCATAGTCATAGACCTGAATGTCTTTCGGGTTTCTTCTTTTAGCAAATTACATTTTTGTTGTGATTACGGTATATATATTATCCAGTTGTCTCCCCCTTCTGGAAAGGAAGGTGACATTACAATAAAAACTTTTTTTTTTAAAAAAAGGTCAGCAAGTCGAAAAGTAGCACGTTAACAAGATTGGCCACCCCTATCCCAATCCTTAATTTTAGGATGGATCAAGTGAAGGAATCCATATGAGCAGGGCATCAAGCGTCTTATAATGTATACTGGAGAGGAAGTTGCAGCAGGGATTTCAGGAGAAAAAATTACAACCACTACATTGCCAGTGGAAAAGATGTCAAGAGGTGGAGATCATCCAGAAAGGACCTGAAATATATATATATATATATGTCCAATTAAGCCCTTTATATTTATTTCTTTTTCCTTTCCTATTTCCTGCCTTTCATGCATGATACGTATCTCTCTTAACATCTTTCCAAATTGGGTAAACATATTTTTTTTAAAAAATCTAGCCATTATTGCTTGATACAAAGCCCCTCCAAATGTACCGGAACACATGCAGGCTAGCAGAGAGTTAAAACAATCTTCTGCTTCCTAGAAGTTACATTCTGTGGCAAAACTTGCTTTATCGTGGTATAATATGGGAAATGATCTTGAAATAAAATAGCTGAAACAAAACCTTGACATGAAAAAGTACTAAGAACAACCTTGTTAGATCTGATTTTGGAAAAAGTCCATTGAGTTTCCAAGATACAGCATGCGTTCCATGGTTGTCAACTAGATACTCATAAGGCAGGGCACCAAGCAAGATGAGTGAGTACAGTTACAGCATGTTTTACAACTATTCTGAATGTTGTTTCCTGGATTTATTATGGCCCTTGACTCTTCTGGTTCTCATTTACTACACGTGTAGTCTACATAGCTTTTAGAGGGACAATGTACAGCATTGTAGAGAACCTACTATAGGCGACACAGTAAACGTTACAATTTTAAAAAAAATTTCCTAACGCTTAGAGCAGGGGTAGTAAGCCTTTTTATACCTCCCGCCCACTTTTGTATCTCTGTTAGTAGTAAAATTTTCTAACCGCCCACCGGTTCCACAGTAATGGTGATTTATAAAGTAGAGAAGTAACTTTACTTTATAAAATTTATAAAGCAGAGTTACAGCAAACCCCTACCGCCTAACATGAAAGCTGGAACGCCCACTAGTGGGTGGTAGGGACCAGGTTGACTACCACTGGCTTAGAGAAAGTGCTTTATTTAGCTTTAGTAAAGGCACATAAAGAGAAATATTTCATATCAAGCACATGCTGCGCAAAATCCCCCTTATGCACTTTTTAAATATACTCTTTAATCTGCCAGGTGCTCCAGCCAAGACACCTAATGGGGCTGCTATAGTCCTACCAAATATTTTCCAGAATTTCCCTTTTTTATGCCAGATGAGGGGAAAATAAGAGATTAAAGTGTTTTGAGGTTTCACTTTACAAAAATGTTTTTTTCTAGCTCTTAATGTCAGAACCTGAACATATCCTTTTTCATTCTTTATTGAGAAAATATGCTATTAAAAAGAATCTTTGCCTTCTAACTCAAACTCCTGCTTGGAAGAGCCTGGCGAATGTTCAGTAAGACAGTTCCAGCTCGCTATTTATCATGATACTTTAAAGGAAAAATATAAAGATCAGTAAGTCAGAACTCATTAATGTGGCAAAAGCTGTAAATTCAAATTGTTCCTGTTTCAAGTGAGATACAGATCATCTCTTGCCTAAAGTTAAAAAAGGTACCCAGGTTTATGATTCACTACATCATAGTAACAAAAATAGTATATCCGTGTGTTTGTGTCTGTGTGTCTGTAATGTGTGTGTGTATGTGTGCATGTGTATGTATATGTATAGTATATGTATGTCTGTGTGTCTGTATACACACACACACACACACACACACACACACACACACTCCTGATGTTCTCCCCCCTCCATATTTCTTAGCAACAAGCCAGTGTTGTTTAATGACTTGAATCACAGCAGCACCTATGGCTTATCTTAAAAACATATGCAGTGTTTGTCAAACATGGCTAATAGATAATTGTGAGACCGTTAATAAAAAAATAAACAGGGCTATGGGGTGAAATAAAAAGAAAAACTTGAAGAAAACCATAGCAAATCATTTCCCTTCTGCTTCCCAGAAAACATCATGAGTGTACCTTTGTAGATGTCAGGAATCAAATTTGACTTGAGGGAAATTTCATCTTTTGGGCTATTCTAGGCTTTAGATACAATAAATAATTTACTACTCGAACTATATTGGAAAACATTTTGTTGGCAGCACTGTTTTCAAAATGAAATTATTTTCATATTATAGTTGATATTATGTTTGCGGTGAGCTGAAAAAGCAAAACATTGCCTCTCTTATGACAGATCTTTCTGTACAATACTTGAATGTTACATAATTGTAATGTGGATGGCAGCTATTTTATTACAATCTGTTTTAAACTCCAAACTTACCATGCCAACAGTTGCTTTTCTTAATAAAACATTTTCACATGAAGGATGTTTTTAAATTTTATTTGCAACTACTGCAATTACAAAGAGAAATATCCATGTAAGTTTGCATTGAAAGTGACAGTCTATTATTTCATAAACAGGGTCACAAACAAAGGAGCAGCTCATTTGGCCTGTGGGTGGTTTCTCTTCTATGAAAATCTTCCTGCATGACCAATTATTATTATTTTTTGGTCAAGGATTTTACAGTATTTTAGTTCTTTAACATTTAACTATAAAAAATCTCTCTACATGATTGACATCTGAATGTATTTCTACAGTTTCTAACCACATCAATAATCGTATTTATTACATGGGAAGAAACAGTAGAATTTATTGCAAGATTTTGCTTCTCCTTCACAGAAACCTTGTGATCTATATTTAATCAAAACCAACTGTGTTGGGAATATAATCCACATTAATATCCTCAGTAGAGAGGAAAAATGAACTATTACAAGGTATACTTTTATCAAATTTAATCCAGTTTATTTTGAATGGTTCTGAATAAATACAAAAAACATATCTTGGTGTGTCTGATTTAAAAGGCTTCTGACAAAATAAAGTAGACTGAAAGCCAAGAATTGTAGATTTGATATCTTTATATTTAGAAAAGGATATTGCCACTGCTTGGTATAACATATGGTCCCCAAACTCTTAATATGCATACAGGTTTATCAAAAGAAATACTGTATGATTTTCTAGATAGTAGGTGCTTAGACATATTTGTAGCCAGTGAGAAATATAGATTTATAACCTGCATGAGAATTAGGGGCAAGGACTCCCCTCCATTAAAGGCAGATTTTAAGTTTCAAAAAATAAGCTTGTGTGTGTGACAATATGGAATGTACCCTTCGTCCAAAGCAAACAAAATAGACTGAAAGCTATAAGCAACCTTAGTTCAATGTTCTTAACATCACTGAAAAAGATCTCGCAGATTTTCCCAAAGTAGAAACTCAAGTGGATGTTAATTTCAACAGAACTTTGTAAAACAAATTGCCTAATACGAAATGTTGGTTTAATGATTGCTTCCATTTAATAATAGCATCTGTTACTATATTGGACCAAAAAGTTGATCAAACAATGTAGCCCACACTTCTGGACATTTAGAATAAAAAAGCTTTTATTTTCAGTTGGAATAAATGCATCCTATACTTAAAAGGCTGTGAAGAGCCTTAAGCATCTTCCAGTTTATATACCCAACTGACTGACAGACCTCCACTGGGAAATTACATGAAGTATTCATAATTGGTAAAAAGAAACTTGAAAAAAATCTTCAGTTCATCTGCACTGTTTTTATCTTTTCCCAGGTCACGGTTGTAGAGATATCCCGTATCACACAGTTCATTCGTCATACTATTTAGTCATCATCTTCTTCCTCTTCTTCTTCCTCAAAACTGTCTTCAAAACCTTCACTGTCTTCTTGGTCTTCATCTCCCTCTATTGCTGTATCCCACTGTGGATGATTTTCTGGCACAGGTTTTGCTTCATGAACTTCCAGCTGCAGAGAGTTCAAGTGATTGGAGAAGGGAGGCGAAGCAGGAAGGGGAAAAACAGAATGTAAATGTTATCATTTGGGGGAAGTTATTAAAGTTTCTCTGCATAATATTACAGATTAATTCAAGAGCACTCTAAGGTAAGGAGTAAACCATAAAATATTTTGCATATATAATAAGTAGTTAAGCAAGTTGTTCTCCATCTTCTGCCAAGATTCTGTAGTAATCATTTTTTTTAAAAAAAAATCAGGTATACCTTTTATATTTATGGGTCAAAATACTCAAAAAAAATGTATTGTCCCTCAGGAGATCATTATTTAATGTGGGTACCTATTTCTAAAGCAGAGCTGCTCAATGTCACAAAAGACTTTTCTCAGACGAGAAGTCTTGAAAGATTTAGCTACAAGTATTCCTCTACTTACGACCACAATCGGGACTAGAATTTCCATTGTTAAGCAATGTTAAGCGGTTATTGAATGAGTCACACCGCATTTTATGACCTTTTGGCCATGGACATTAAGGGAATCGCTGAAGCCATTAAGTGAGCCATGCAGTCGTTAAGGGAATCTGATTTCCCCAATTGACTCTGCTTGTGGGAAATCTCTTGGGAAGGCCACCAACAGAGATCACATGACCTGGGACACTGCAGCTATTAATACTGCAGGTATTAATATGCTCTATTTCTGATCACATGACCCCCATAGGAATGCTGCAATGGTCATAAGGGTGAGGACCAATCATAAATATTTTTTTCAGTAACATTGTGACTTCAGTTGTCAAATTAATGGTTGCAAACTGAGGATTGCAGATATTTTGTCTTATTCCAGCCACCTTTATTATCAAACAGGAATTCAATGCTGTGTGGGTGTACACTGCAGATGACTTACATTGCTGATATTATATTGCCGATCCCTGCCTCACAAATTAAGATTTTTCAGTTTCTGCTCTTAAGTTTAATTTTTTTCCCAATCAAAATATTCAAATAAACTCAGCATTATTGCCCTCTACGTTCAACATGGAATTATGGTCATAAGCCATGCCATTTAAGTCATTGTTAAGCAAATGTCACAGTTGCTAAGTGAAAATCACAGTCAAATTAAAATCAGTTAAGTAGGGTTTTTTGCACCAGAAACGGGAAGTAAAACGCCAGTTTCTGGCCAAAACCCACACTGTAAATGGCCTGTTCTGACTCCAAAGCCAGCCAGAACAGTTGGTTGCCAAGCACCCAAAATGCAATTATGTGATCACAGGGTAGGGGAGTGTCAGAAGTTGAAAACTGGGCCATATGTAGCTTTGGGAAGGTTCATCATAACTTCATACTGTCATTAAGCAACCAATCATAAATTGAGGACTACCTGTACAGCAGGGGTGTCCAAACTTGAGAACTTTAAGACTTGTGGACTTCAACTCCCAGAATTCCCCAGCCAGCCATGCTGGCTGGGGAATTCTGGGAATTGAAGTCTACAAGTCTTAAAGTTCTCAAGTTTGGACACCCCTGCTGTACAGGATAACTTGTAGGTATAAGAGGGTCAAGGCCAGTGCAGTTGTTAGTATACAGCAACCCTAAACTTGTAGAATTCTCTCCAATTGTCAAACTCATCTGTGTGAGAAACCTACCTTTAATGGTTTAATCTGGTCCAAGCCCATGTAGGAATCCGATCTTAAATAAACGGTATATTGGTAGTTTCCAGGTTTACCCGGTGCAGGAAATTTTAGTTCTACCTAGAAACACATATAATCACTCAGCTCAAGTTATAAAAGCAGAACAATGAAAAGACTTCAGTAAAACGAACAGCATACAACTTTAGAAAGTGCTAGGCTTCAATCTTTCTAGTGCTGAATTGATTATGTTCAATGAGCTTATGTACTGTGGTTTAACGATCCGCTTTTTGAAACTTAGTGAGAACTGAGGAAAAATCTTTTTATGGCCAAAAAAAAAAGTTTGAAAAAAATTACTGACAGCACTGAATATCAAATGTGCTATATCTGTATAGTTGTTCTCCAATTACAACAAATTCCCAAGTGATCTGTTAGTATAAAATACTTCATTTCTCAGTGCTCCTCATCAAACACTTTCACATTACACAATGTTAAATTAGGCTTTTCTTGTGTAGCAGCTAAAGCCTGCAGAAGGAAAAAAGTCTTCCTTAGAATAACTCTCTAATTTCTCTGTCAGTACTGGCTAAGCAGGTTAAGCTGAATGAGAAGCTATGAGTCAAGTAGGGTCTAGACTCTAGGAAAAACAGAAGCTGAGACAATAATTGAGAGCCAGAGAAGGAATGGGACAGCGATGGCGAACCTTTTTTGGCTCGCGTGCCAGTAGTGGGGGGAGCGCAGGGGGGTCGTGTGCGGGCGTGCCGCACCAATAATGCAATGTGCGACCCCCCAAGTGCGCATGCGCGCACAACAGGCACGAGCCCCCCATTTTTACATGCTTTTTTCACCCTCCCCAGGCTCCAGAGGCTTTATAGGAGCCTGGGGAAGGCGAAAAGAGCCTCCCCCGCCCCACCGGAGGCCCTCCGGATGCTTCAGGGACCGTCCAGAGGCTTCCCTGAAGCCTTCGGAACGCTTAAAATGACCCTCCGAGCAAACCGGAAGTGACTTCCGGTTTGCTCGGAGGGTCATTTTGAGCGCTCCGAAGGCTTCAGGGACTGTCCGGATGGTCATAGGTTCGGTGCCATAGGTTCGCCATCACTGGAATAGGAGATAAATGGGGACAACAGGCCATACAACACATAGCTCCATATTTTCGGAGTATAAGACGCACCGGAGTATAAGGCGTACCAGAGTATGAGACACACCAAGATTTTGAAGAGGCAAATTTTTTAAAAAAGTTTTTACACTCTGCAGACTTCCCCAAAACGGCCTGTTTTTCACGAAAAAGCCCCCCCACTTTTTTTTAAAGGGCATGAATAGCCTTTAGGAGGCTTATAGAGTGTTCCCGGGGGCTGGGGGGGCAAAATTGAGGAAAAAATGGTCCCTTTTTCACTCATTTCTGCCCTCTCCAGCCCCCAGGAGCACTCTGTAAGCCTCCTAAAGGCTATACACGGCCATGTTGGTGACATGGGCAGGGTTTCTGGAGGCAAAAAATGCTGTATTCAATGTATAAGACGCAACCAGATTTTCAGCCTCTTTTCTGAGGGAAAAAGGTGTGTCTTATGCTCTGAAAAATACGGTAAGATATTAGATTGTGCAGAAATGGATAGACTTACATTGAAAATCAAACAGAAAGAAGACACCAAATATTATCAAACGGGGAATTTATTTTACCAACGGTTGGGGAAAAGGGGTGGAGAGTAAGAAGGGAATTTTGTATTGTTAAGCAATTTAAATACCTGAACAACACGATGTTTATTAAGCACTAAGAAATGTAATAGAAAACTAATAAAAATTATTTTTTTAAAAAGAAATAAATGAAATACTTCACCTCTTCTTGGTCTTTTAATGTACACACGTGATATGGCATTGATATTAGTGTTTGTTCCTTCCTATCTGCTATATATAGCCACCACCACTCCTGTTTTTCCTATTCAGGAGAGGGAAGAAAGAGACATCAGAGATCACAATCCTCATCTGATTCATCAACAAAATCTGTAACTGAAGTTTTGGAATAAAAACTGTAAGTTGGCTCATTCCAAGACAAACAGTCAAATTAGGTTCTGTTAGCTTGTTACTCCACCTCATACAAGGCAAACTTTGGCCAAAGAATCAAAGACTTCTCTTTTGACAATTTTTAAGCACACATTACTCTTTGGCGGGGAGGGGGGGGGACAGTTGAAATCATAGGATGTGAGCATTGGGATATGCCCTTGGCATTATCCAGTTCAAATCTCTACTTAGTGCAAGATTCTGTTATTGTGGAATGCTGAATACATCTTGGGGGGGAAAATGGAATGGAAGTGAAGACAATTGCCAGGCTTGAGCCACATTCTGGATTAGAACACAGAATCTGACATCCTAACTAGATGTGCTGATGTTAAGAAATGAAAATGTACTGCAATGTTTTCTCGTAGGGTCCTAGTTGTTTTGTTTCTATTTTGTCTGAAGCAAAACTCAACAAGGCAACATCAACTTCCAGGAGTCAATGAAATAGGCTGAGTGGAATGATTAGTCATAATTTTGAGAAAAAGCACAACATGGTTCCAAGTATCAGACATGTGACCCGATATCGACAGAAACTGCATTACAAAAAAAAAAACTTTTCTTGGTGAAGGTACCAATTGTATTACAAAAGTAGAACTTTAAACATCAAAGCATATGTTGGGTTAAACTGGATCTGCACCCATCAAGTAGGCAATGTTCTTAGGGCACTAAATGGAGTCATGCTAGGGCAGGGGTGTCCAAACTTGGGAACTTTAAGACTTGTGGACTTCAACTCCCAGAATTCCCCAGCCAGCCATGTGGCTGGGGAATTCTGGGAGTTGAAGTCCACAAGTCTTAAAGTTCCCAAGTTTGGACACCCCTGTGCTAGGGAATCAATATGCACATGAGACAAGTAGAACATTAGAACAATCTTCATCATTTTAGTGACTGATTAAATAAAAATTCATCTAATTTATCTAAATATTGAATCTAAAAGGAAGATACAGGAAATCAGAAATCCAGCCTTATTAACTCACAATGTGAATGGTCTACCAACCCCTGCACACAGCCTATTCACTGTGACTTTACAACTATAGATAAAGAAACCAGGAAGGAATAGGCACTGCACAAGATTCAAAAAAAATCATCCAAAATAGCAAGACTATAGCAGTTTATGCAATCATTATTTCTTCAAAAATAGCCATATATTTAGGTTCACATTTTATAACAAATTCTCCTTCAGTATTTAGATGAGAACAGAGGAACAACAAGAGATGAACTATGCGGATTATTTACATGATCACAAACTAGGGTGAATTGTTAGAATCTAGTTTAATATTCTGCCAAAAACACAAAATAGAATACTAAAAGAATAACAAAGCAACATTAAATGATGGAAAATTTGACAGATTATAGCTTCCTCTTTAATCTTAACAAAATATACCGGGTATGCTCTCAGTATAATGTTCTTCCACATTCTAGTGAATATGGAAATGCATAAAACAGTATAGCTGTGTATAAGAACAGCCATAGGTTTTGCACAATTCCAAGCACTGTGCTAGTTATGACTCAAAATCTACCATGCTTTTCAGAAGGTATTACTGAGAAATTAAATGTTTACGGCTCAAATAGAAACTGTTCTGAAAATTTGTATTCACTTCATCTCAAGCTTATTTAGCTATCTTTTTGCTGACCTCAGGAAAGTAGAGAGAGTAAACAGCATGAGTTATTTTTGACTTGGTTTCCAAGAGTGCCCGTTCTTTTCGCTGTATACTCTGTTGTAATTCTTGCCACTCCTAGTAGAAAAAGAAAAGTATTCTGTTTATTTGTGTCTTCCTTAAGACAATAACTTTTCTGCAGATTGAGAAAAGTATGTAAATTAAAATAGGAATGCAATGCATTTGTATCTTAATAATAATTTGGAAAAGAACTACAAATTTTAAAATGCATTTTAACAATTTCATTGTATGAATGAAATTTGGATTTCATGAATGAAATTACTATATTAGGGCAGTAGTAGACATGCTACAGAGAAACAGGAAGCTCATATACTTCACAAAGACTTTCCAATTCTGTGTTTTACCTAATTTTATTAACTACAAAATAGTTTATCCCCTCCCTTTATCCCCACTGAATGGAGTGATGAGAATGACTTATCATAGGAAAGATTGTGGGTTAGATTAAATGACTATCCTGGTATTTCTCCAACAGGTAATAAAAAGAAATCTTACAGCTTCATCATCCTTGCTTTGCTTTTCATCTGGTTCTCTGTCAGAGTCTCGGTCACTGCCATCATCTTTCTCACTTAGTGATTCCCGATTGGTGTCATCTTCTTCAGATTCACTTCCTTTATCAGAAACATCGTAATCATCATCCTTGACAATTTCCTAAATTTAAAAAGGGTAAGTTTTTTACATTCAGATATGTTCACAGCACTAATTTATCACAGGCGGCAAATTGTAGCCAATGTTGACTGATCAATTATAAAAGCTAAGCAAGATCAAACCTGATTAGTCCTAGAATGCAGATACAAATGACAACCCAGAAGAAGCCAGTGTCAAACTACCTCCATGTTCTTTTCCAAGCAACAATACAGATGTGTCTACGTAATCACTGAGAGTTGAACTTGAATCAAAGGATCCTTTGCCTTTGATCTATTAGATCAGTGTCAAATTTAAGACACAGGGGCCAGATTAGCCCACAGGGTGCTTAGATGTGGCCAACAGGGGTGCCCTGGAAACAGCGAAGGACCGGCCACCAGTGCCTCTGCCAGTGAAAACGGAGCTCAGGAGGACTGCATACAGTTGCAGGAGGCCATCACAGCCAAAAATGGAGCTCGGAAGGACCACGGGTGGCATTCCCAAGCTCCATTTTCGCTGGCAAAAGATTACAGGTGGCTGTCACAGTCGAAAATGGAGCTCAGGACCAGCACAGGCGCCCCCGACACAAGTGATGTCGAGCTGCCATGCCCACCCTGCTACACCCACTCGACGCGGTCCTCAAGGAAATTGAGTTTGACTCTCTTGTATTAGATTATTTCAACTCACGAATATGTCATCTCTATTAGCCTCCTTTTTAGCTTGCTTTGGGTAATCTCCTATAGCAAAATTTAAGGCATTCTCTAATTTAAAAAAAGTAAAATAAAATAAAAGCAAAGGCATGCTGCCAAATGATACTGTACTTAAAACAGGGAAGGATATGCTACAGCCTTTTGTAAAACATCATAAAGAACCTCTTCCCTTCATTACTTATCAGGATTTCATAATGCTCAGCTACTGTATTCCACAGGCTTCAGTTCACCAATATGAAATTTAGTCAATGAGTTCTAATCACGGAAATCAAATTATTTTGCAGCTTACAATTCACACATAATTTTGCTTGGTATTGTTCTCCATTTTTCATTAAACTACAAACTGGTCCATAGTTTCTCTGAAATTTAAGTACTTCGACACGCCTGAAAATAAAAATCCCAATCCATTTTGATTGACACATACATTCCCAGCAACCCCATTAGCTTGTTTTTGCTTCATCTGCTTTGTTTGTAGCAAAGGAGCAGGAACTGGCTTCTTTTTCACAAGTTTTTTCTTCTTTGATTTGGAAGTCTTCTTTGCTCCTTTGTTCTTCTGTTGCCATCCTTTATTCTTCGATTTATTAAGGTCTCCTTGCTGCAAAGGTAGTAACATTTACAATGGTTACACTTCCGTCCTTGAGCCACCCGAGTGCTTTAAGTATCAGAACAGAAATTAATGCACACCGTTTAATATCAGGCATTGGTGGAGAAAGGCAACTGACCAGGTACCACTAATATGGGCCTCTCTAGAGGGAACAGCTGGCTCAACAGCAGCTGGCTCATAGTTATCACAAGTACAACACCAGCAAAGCCCCACCTGGCTATCATTTCATGTATTTTTAACATACAACTACCTTCTCAACAAAAGCCGCTGAATGTTTACACAAAATTTACATTATAAACCAGGGGTCCCCAACTGACAGGCTACAGACCACTACCAATCCATTGCCCGTTAGGAACCGGTCCGCATAGGTGGAGGTGAGTGGCAGGGAAGCAAGCAAAACCAAAAATATTCCCCCACCCCGGTTAGTAGAAAAATTGTTTTCCACGAAACTGATCCTTGGTGCCAAAAAAGTTGGGGACCACCTATTGTAAGCACAGAAATCAGATTAAATTAACCTTCCAAATAGATTTACCTTCCAAGGATTAAAATGATCGTAAGTTATTTGGCAATCTTGCAATTTAGCAACAGGACTCATTTCAAAGAGGAAACCTCGACGGTTACTAAACAAACTTCAAGGAATTACAACACAACCATCCACACCTATGTTATGAACTTACGCCATCCTCTGCAGGCTGTTCTTCAGCTGAACAGGTTGACTGTTCCTTCTCAAACACTTCCTGAATAAAGGGAGAAATAAATTACCTTAGTCTCTTTGTATCAACATGAAAAACTGATCAATGAAACATTAATAATGAACAGAAAGTGAAACATTGGTTTGTTTTTCTCAAGATGAAGAATCCAGTTATTAATAGAAGGCAATTTCAATCAGTCTAGTCATTAGTGGAAAGACTTTGGGCTCCTGAGATATTGTAAATAACAGTTATTAAAAAACAGATAGACAGAAAGATTATTTCGTTTAAAAAGTCAAGAAGCACAATACTGTATATCCTTCTCATAGTTAACTGCATTTCCAAATAGGCATTAACAGTATCCACTTGCACAAAGTGAAAAGTGAATGTAAAATCCTTTGTTCTAATGCTAAGCAAAAATGTTTGAGAGGTGTGAGTTGTAAGGGAGAGGAGAAAGGCTGTATATCTCTTTTTAATCACAAGTTTCTTTACCTAGCACTGAATTACCTGTTTAGTGCAAGTACTTTTAATTTTTTTCTTGGATACCGAAGGTCTTTCCCCATCCCAAATCACCTTTGATAACACAAGAGCTGCATTTGTGCCCTGTTGAACTATGGCAGATTATCAAACCATAGTTCATGGTTCCATAAAAACTTGACCCAGAAATACTTAGGGGGAACTTTTTAAGAATAGCTAAGGTCTAAATTATTAAGCGCTCTCCAAACTATTTACTGGAAACTTGATTCCAGGATTATTCTATCCGGAAGGACAACCAGGCCACAAATAACATTAGATTCTGTTTTACATTTTAACAGAATCAGATTATATTTGGGGTCTTAGCTGTCCCTATGTGACATAATATATTTGTCCCTTATAATTATTTATATATTTCCAATTCTTGTCCATGGAAACAAAGCTTTAGATTTGGCACAAATCAGATTGAGCTGTTTTCTGAGTCATTAGACTGGAATTTAGAACAAATCCTGTAATCAGTAAGTATGTCTATTTTGAAGCAAAGGGCATGCTTTGAGTCTCCCTTCATATATCACATAAAAAAGCCACAAGTGGGGATTTTGGCATGAACTGAGATCTTAGGGAATTCCACAACCTTATGCAGTTTGCTTCTTAATGCATTCAGGGATATGACTGGATATAGCATAAATAAACCCAAGAACAGTGCGTACCAATATAAATACTTACTGCCATTGTCTGTCTTGTCAAGGTGACCAAAACTGTGACTAGCGATCCTACAGTGATGTTATTACTGTCTTCATCATCCAAAACTGAAATAAAGGTTCCCCAATTATATAGCTTTCTTGTGAATAGGTTTTACTCAACTTTTAAATGCATGACTCAAAAAAGCTAATTTTTTGCAGCTTGAGCTCTCATCTGGATTTTATCCAACCATCTCATTTAATGATAAAACTCAAAGGACCTTAAAGATACATCACAAGCAGCTGCAGATTGAAGGACAAAGGAAGAATGCCAGACTATATAAGAGAGGCTTTTGATAGCTGCTCAAAGACAAATTTGTATGTATTCAATTTCTGCTTCAAAGACTCTGCACAGAATCCTCTTTTTAAAAAAAGTTTAAAATGCATACTTTTGAATAAAGGTGTGTAAAAATGTTCCAGATCTGGACTATATCATATTTGAACCATCTCTGTTTTCAGTCTTGAAATAGTTGCTTTGCACTCGAAACAGTTTTGCATTCAAAATGTGGCGTTTCATACTTGATACATTTTGAATTCAAATTGTTATGTGCACTCCTAGTTTGGAACTAGAGGGCTTTAGATAGCTCAATGTATAATAAAAATAATAATAATAACAGAGGAATCTAAAACTATATTTTTAGTTCTATATCTCCCTGGCTTTGCCTAATGACTGCCAGATACGCAGGACTGCTGCATTGATTATACTTGCCATATAAACTGGCATCAGATTAAAAAATCCAACATATCTGAAGGGAAACAGATTAGGAAAGGCTGGTCTGAATAATGGTCTAGGTTGCAAATGAATAGTAAAATAAGGTAACAATAACCCATTAAATCACATAAATGGAAAGGGCAGCCTGAAGTTAGAGATCACATTGAATTCCTTAATTGAACTTTTTAGAAAACCGAACCTTTAATCTTTAAAAACAAATATTTAAAAAGTAATAGTAAGAGCTTCAATTAAGCAAAGGTAAACAGCGTTAATGGATTAAAGAAAAAGAAAGATGTTCAAACAAAATGTTCCTTTCTTTTAAAAATTATCAAATTTCCTCACAGGAACTCTTTAACAAGTAAAAGGAACGGTATCCTCAAATGATACTGATCAACATCTACAGCTTCATATGTACTTCGCTTTAAAAATGAATTGAATGACTACTGCCCATTTAGATCAACCAAGCCTATTTTAATGGGTACATTTTTTAAAAATAAAATAAAATTTGATGCGTTAATTCTGGGAAACAATGAATCCTTATTTCCTCCCATTAAGGGAGAAAGATGCATTATCAAAACAGGGGTATGCATGCATGCCTGTACATATTCCTCCCCCAATGAGTGTTCAAAAACTCAGACAAGTAAGCAAACACAAGAACAGGAACAGAAAATAAGACCCAGAAAAATGTTTAAGGTTTCTACTTAAAATCTGTGTGAAGCGGTGAATTACTACAAATGCAATATTATGCATGACTAATTTATAATCTATATCAGGCTGGTATTAATTCAGTCTATTCCTGGAAGCAGCTCAGGCAAGAGGTTGTTTACACACCAGCTAGCATTAATTGAATATGGCTGTGTCAAAATTTGTCATGCTTTATATGAGAAACACTTAGTCAGCTGCAGTCTTCCATCACAGTTGCAGTATACAGAATATTTCATTCTGAACCATTTTGAATATGAAATTTCGCAACATTCTCATTTCAAATACAAAACTATTGTCTTAATATCCTTCTAAATCAGGGCTGTCAAACTCGTGGGCCGTGGGCTAAATGTGTTACACGCTGGGCACGCCCACACCTGTTTTATTAAGGGAGGGAAAGTTGCAATATGTCATGTGATGATGCTGTGACGACGCAAGTTTGACACCCCTGTTCTAAATGATTCAAGCCTGAAAGCCATCGGCTAGGAAGCATTTTATACTGAGAATAGCTTTTTCAAGCTTGTAACTCTTCAGCAGTACTTGGGGTAGCCTGTTCAATGGCCAGAGTGGTTTCATATTTGCAAATAGCGCAATTTCAGAAATTCCAACCTTGAAACATTTTTCACAGCCCTTGTCCAGACTTATACATATTAACCTATCAACATGGAAGCTTATTACGCCCTCTTTATTTAACCCTCAAATCTAAGATAGCCAATGCAGACGATCTCAAAATTCCTAAGGGATTAACAGTGTAAATTCACTATTATTATTTATTATTATTTTTATTATTAAATATATAGCAATAATTTGAGTATAGGAATCCTGATCAACTCACTAAGGCAGCACATTCCACCTACCCTGGGGTTTTATATCCATGGTGATATGTGGAAAACTGCCAAGGACAGCCATGACTTCTTCATATTTTTCATCTTCAAGAAAGTGTAGTAAATTGTGACGATCTGATGCTTTCAAACTCACCAAGTCTTGGAGAGATTTAATTTTGTACTGTTTTCATTAAGCAAAACAAAACATACATTTCTAAGTATTAGACATGAATGATCAAGAACATGAGCTGTATCAAACATCAAGTTTGCTTTTACTTTAATTATTACAAAAACATATTGCAAAATATGTTGAATCGCTATATGTAATTCTCTGGAAACGGAGCAATGTTTAATTAATTAAACATAAAGATCAACTGGATAATCGCCGAGATCAAAAGAGAGAGGAGACAGGAAGGTGGGGAATGAATATCGCTTCCTTTTTTCCTATCAACACTCCCGTAGTCAACTCAATTACTAGCCTCAAATTGTCAAACTTCGATCTACTTTATATTCCACCTTTCCATACTCAGAAATGCCACTTGCTAAAATACAGAAAGCTAAGCATCATCAGTTGACAGTAAATTTGCACTATAAAAGTCTGCAGCAGTAAGTAGCATTCTAGCATTCAAAGTCAGGTTAATGTCAATATAGCTGGTGATAGTTTTATCAGAATGAGTGATTAGTAGCTCTGAGACACTTAACAAGTACAGGTAGTCCTAGACCTATGACAGATTGTTTAAGGATGAACTACAAAAAAGCTATTTACAACACCTCAAAGTAATGTCTGTCTCTCTTCTCTCTCTCTTTTCCTTTCTCTCTCTGAGAGAGGGAGGGAGGAGGAGGGAGATAGGGGGAGGGAGGGGGAGGGGAGGGGGAAGGAGTGAGTGAGAGAGAGAGAGAGAGGGAATAAATGAATGAATTGCATTTCAGGCACTTTGCAAGATGGCTCTCGCATTTATGATCAGTTGAAACATTCCAGTCGCATGACAATTTGACATTTTGTTCACCATTTTCCAGCAGAAAATGGCAAAACCTGCCCATTGGATAGGCGGGAATCATTTAACAACCAATTGTTTCACTAAACAACCACTTAATTTAACAACCACATTGATGAATGTCATAAGAACAGTCATAAAATTAAGTCTGCAAACCTGGTGCCTCAACTTACAACCGCAACAACTTGCAACCAAAATTCCAGTCTCTCATTGTGGTCTTAAATGGAGGACTACCTGTAGCTGTTTGCTTTTTGGGGATTTGGACCAAGTTACTGTAGACTTTTTTTTTTACTTTGAAATATAACTCTTTTGACAAAAATTTTATGCATTTGTTTGTTTGCTTGTTTGTTTTTATCCTGACATTTTATTTTATAAGTAACTCAAGGCATTATGCTGAGTGTGTGTGACTGGCCCAAGGTCACACAACTGGCATTCATGCCTATGGTGGGACTAGAACTCATACTCTCCTAGTTTCCCGGCCAGTTCCACAACCATTACACCAAACAATCAAGTGTTTCAAAGAAGAAACATTTTCCAAAATGTGGACAGATCAAATGAGTTCTAAGATGCTATAGATTATCTCAATGTCTTCTACCTTTTTATGATTAGACACCCTTCTGAGATTATCTTCTTCAATATGTGGGAGTTGAAGGAGTGGAGACTTAAACTGCTGAAGCCCTTGGACAGTCATCTGAGAAAGTTTCATGCAGTTTTCCAAAGAAGCCAATGAGGGAGCACGAAATTCTCTTTCTGAGGGAGAAACATAGGGAAATATTTATACTCAGCTGTCAGTATGAATTAGCAATACACAGTACAGGTAGTCCTCAAATTACAATGGTAATCAGTACAAAATTTCCACCACTAAGCAATGCAATCATAAAGCACAATGTCATGTGATCACATTGCTTGTAGTTAAGCAAGGAGTGTACATCAATAAGCCATCACCTCCTTGCAACTTCCTGCCATCTTCCAACAACCAAAGTCAGCGTAGAAGCTGGCAGATAATGAAAAATCCCAGGCAACTCACAAACAAGTCAGCAGAGAAGGGGGGGGGGGGAGACTGCTCCCAAGTGCGTGAGAGTAAGCAAGTAACCAGGACGAGTGTGCAAGTGGCCAAGGAGAGATGGCATACATACAGCAGGGTCCAGAGGAAGGTGTGTGATTGGCCTGGAGGTGCAGCACAAGGGCGAGGTTCAGAGAGAGGGTGTGAGATTGTGTAGGTGTCCGACATGGCTAGGGGAGGCTTACCCAAGCAACTTGTGGCCTTCCTTGCTAGTTTCCCCATTGACTCTGCTTGAAGGAAGGCAGCAGGGAAGATTGCACATCATGATCATATGATGCTGCAACCACTGTATGTGCCAGCCAGTTGCCAAGCACCCACATCAGGCTCAAGTGACTGCAGGAGTGCCAAGACTGACATAATTTCAAGGATAGTCTTAACTATGTACCTTGATGTACCTTGATTCAAAACATGTTGCCCTACAGTGCACCGTTCACCCAGTTAAAAGTTACAGGAAAGAGAATTTTAGTAGTCCAGGGGTAGTATTCTCAAATATATGTCAGGACTTACCTTCCCGGCTACGTGCCATGAGTATTAATTGGCAGATTACATTTACAATTTCTTGAAGCAAGGAAGGGCACTTTTTTAAGATAAACTGTTGATCTGCAAGAAAGGGAAAAGACCAGAATAATTCTGTGCATAAAATGAATGCTATACATGATTATAGTCTTTCCTTTCCTATTATGTAGCTACCATTAGATAAACTCCAAATGACATCATGCAAGCAAGCTTCTGTTTGTGCAAAAGGTCATCCCATCTTCCCTTCCCCTTCACATACCTACAGTATCTCCACACTATCTCAAAATCTGCTCTGAAGGGGTTGTTCAGTCATCTAGAGCAGTGGTTCTCAAATGTTTCTTTACTACGGACCTCCTTTAACTACCACGGACAATGGCCATGGAACACCAAGACTTAACTCAAGATTTAAATCATAAAATTTCTTCAAGTTTTTGCGGATTCTCTGTGATGACATCTCCCCCCTCCGGGTCCTCAAACCACAGGTTGAAAACCACTGCTCTGCAGCAGATGGGTGATTGGGGGGACAACACCTGAGAGACTGCAGAAGAGGGAATTTCTCTACCAGCAGAACTTTTTTCAGTGATTGATGGACACAGGTAACTTTCATCCAATATCTTCATACACAAATGCTCAAATCTCAATGTAAATCAAGATATGCATAAACTCTATATTCTTTGGTGTGCACAGATAGACATTTCTTTTGCTGCTATGATTCTTCCCCTAAGCAAGTAATGGAGAAAAATCCAGAAGTCAAATTAAGCATCATTTTCTGTTGCTGAGAGCAATTGAATAGCTATCATTTACTATAGCTTCTTGTATGTCCATTACCAATAATTTACAAGAGAACCTCACTAATTAATACCGGTGTGAAGCAGCAGGAGGGAAAGGGTTTGCAGAAATAACTAGTTCGAAGTATAACAGTTTAAGAAACATACAGATTTCAGTCACTTATGTGAAGTTTTTGATACAACTCAAATTTCTGTAGCTGATTACTGAAAATAGGTATGTGATGAAGGCACAATTTAAGACTCGAGTCCCTTTTGTGAACTTAAAAAAGCAAGCAAGTTATTTCCCATCAAAACAAATCCTAGCTCATACATAACAAGTATGAAACTTGTAATTCGACTAGATAATTTCAAATCCTCAAGTTTCCAAAAGCAAATACCTTGTTCAAGTGTCTCAGGAACTTTCATTCTGGCAAGATGAGATAGTAAGAGCACTCTGGCTTTCAAGCTATACGGACAAGTAAGTGGAGGTTCATTTTTCTTCAAATTAATGCTTCCAATTTCTCTGATAAGCTGAAAAAGAAAAAAAAAGATAATGCAACTGTAGGACACAGGTAGCCCTCGACGTGTGATCGTAATGGAGCCTGCCCATTACGGTAATAAGTCGTGAAGATCGTAAAGTGAATCATCACATTACCAACCTGATTCTATCTTATTTTGTGCAGTTGTTAAGCAAATCACCATGGCTAAGTGAATTTGTCGCCATTAAGTGAACTTGCAATAATTCAGTGAACCCATTATTCACTATGGGAGATTTTTGCTGAAAACCGGAAGTAGGATGCTACTAACAGCCATAAAAGCAAGCTGGATGCTGAGCACCTAAAATATGATCATATGACTGTGTGGGTGTGCAACCACTGGAACGTTGGAGTCAAGTTGTAACTTTGTTGGGGGGGGGGGGTCGATCATAACTTCAAATGGTCACTAAGTGATCGGTCACAAGTCAAGGACTACTCGATACCAACACACAAAGAAAAAACTTCACTAATAACAAACCTGGGGTATTTGAATATTGTCTACAGGTCTGCTTGTTGCATCTTTATTATACTGAGGGTCAAATTCAGAAGCTCCTGCCAAAACCATTATAAGTCCTGCAGAGAAAATAAAATCAATGTAGTATAAATATGTAAAAAGTATTAAGATATACACAAAGACTTTCTCAAACTCTGTCCTAGAAAGATTTTTATTTACCATTTTCTCTTCAGAGACTCATCAACAACAAATAACTAAGCATAATTCGAATACCTTAGGATCACTCTTTCACTAAAGAAGCAAGGACTAAACGTAACTACCTTAGACAACTATTTGTATGAATGGGTATTCAGAAATCTTACAATGGACTTTCTCCATGGTACCCAAGTACTGTACATTGATTTACAAAACAACATGGATGACAAAAGAAATAGCAGCTAGAATTTTGTCTGTTACCATCCTTTTCAGATCAATATACGTTGTATTCACAGGCAACATTAATATCCCACTAGTCTTCATTAACATAAAGTTGTATGAGTACACTAGAATACCTATAACAGGTATCTTCTTTACATTTACTTGTGAATAATTTAGCCTGTTTAACTTTCTTCAGCTGATACCTTGCATTTCATTTTTAAACCTGAAGATTATTTGAAAGCCAACTATGATGTTAGCATCTATACAGAATTCTTTCCATCTAATCATGCAGCTGCTAAAATCTAAATGCGCAGTTCTATCCAGAGAATTGTGTAAGGAGGCAGGGGGTGCTGGCATTGTCCCAGAAATGTGAGAAAGAACTGACGTTGTACTTCAGCAGCAGTTCTTGAATAAGAACAACTTTGGATTTAGCATGATTTTCAATATGCTAAAGCAGAGGTGGACATCTTTTTTAAAGTTTGTGAGAAACACTTCCTCCTCCTGCTGTGCCTGGAGTCTATAAGAACATGGTTGATGATTTTATGATATCACTAGAGCCACCACGACAAAGCTAATATTTCTGTATCTTTTGGAGTTGGGGGGAAAGAGGGTGTTAAAGATTCCTTATGTCTTTGTATCTTACTTGTACCAAATGCTGGAGAAAGAGGGTTCTCATAAGTGGTTTTCCCATAACACCACAATATGCCTTATAGAATGTACACAAGAATCTTCCTAGGATGAGGAAAATTTCCTAAGAGAAAATTTAATTTAACCAATTCCACCTTAAATGTTACAGCTCATTCATAGACCCAGTAACTTAATCCCACATTCTTCTCAAGAAATCAAGTAGCATGCCACAGGAAACCTACTGCATAAAGTTTAAATATTCTGCAGAATGCAGATCTATCTCTAAATAATTACAAAGCACAAATTTATATTTTAGAATTAAACCGGTTTAAAATGCTTACTTTTCATATCCATATTTCTGGTTTTATAAACAAAATAGGTATAAATTTGTGTTGTACGGATGAGAATCTGGTCTCCGCTGTAACGAATTGATCGATACCACCAAGAACCCTGTCATTTAAAACAAAAACACTAATATTAATGATGCAGTCAATATACCACTATTTTCTAGTCTTGAAGCTCTGTGATTTTAAGAGCATAATTCCTGTGAAAGCAATGAATTACAGAAACTCTAGTAGTTTAGAATTTAGATGATAGATGACTTTGCAATATCAAAAGTTGAAAGATACAAAGAATCTGTGTTGCATAAAAGTTTTATGTCATATAGTAAGTATAGTGCCAAGGGACAGGAAAAACAGAAATCAAAATGATTGCAAAGAAGAAAATGCAACAAACTTAAAATGCTAACCCTTTGCATTAAAAGAGATAATAGTTTCAGTCAAGGCTTCTCATAGAGAACTGAGCACCTATTTTCATGCTTCAACATCTGTATGTTAAAGAAGTATCCAAAACACATTTTTCTGTATATTGGTGTAAGCTACATAGTGCAGCAATACAGAACATTTCCTCATGAAATTCAAAATCTCTGAAGGCTCAGAATTCCAATTCTAGTCCTTTTGTTTTAGCCAGCAATACAACCTAGATAGCATATGAACAATCTTCAAAAAATTGGAAAGCTCAGAGACTGAATAATCATGGACATACTTAAAATTTGCTACACAAATTTGGCACTGATATGTAAATGTAAATTGCCGGGTTAGAAAATTATCATCATAAAGTTGGGATAGTTGGGATGGTGAAAACAAGATTTGGAATGTACATACTTTATATTTTGTGAAATGTACTTTTCACCCTTAATTTAAAATAATACTCACTACGACCACTGGGAGAATAACCATAAATGCTAATCCATAAACCAGCAAAACCTAGGAAATATCAAAAGAAATATCAGTAACATTGTAATAAAATCAGAAATGCTCACATAGGCAGAGACATCTTTTTGTATAAAAACATAAGTACTGAAAGAAATTTTTCAGAAACGAAATAGGTAATGGAGTCATATTTTAAAAGACTCCAATATTTTCCTCGCTAGATTGCCAATCTGATAAAGGGAAACTATTTTTCTTAACAAATGTTTAACTATTGAAGATAAACAACAAAGAACACCCTTTCTAATTATGATAAAGGTTACAACAACATATCTCCACAAGTATCACTTTAATGTTATATTACAACAAGAAGCCAATTGCCAGTACAGCTGTATTTAGTTTCCAGCATTATTTTGATTTTCAAAAATATTTAGTGTCTCTAGCTAGAGAAGATGTCTGCTGTGTAGATGTGTGGATGTGTGTAAAATCAGAACAAGTACCATATTACTTGAAGCATTTTTGTTTAAATCTTGCAATATAGATAAAGACCAGTGTTTCTCAACCTTAACCCCGCCAGCATGTTTACTGAAGAATTCTAGGAGTTGAAATCTACCCATCTTAAAACATTCAAGGTCGAGAACCACCAGATTAGATTATTTTAAGTAACCTCAGGAAAATATGCAACACCACCTCAAACTAAATGGGGGGGAGGGGAGGGAATTCCCAGCAATTCAGCTATTTTTATGTTCACTTCAGCAGGGCAACGTGAACACAATGTGTTTATAGAACGTTTCAATGTGTTTACAGAAATCTGAAACTTGCAGAACAGTGTAAGAAAAATCAAATTATCACTGGAATCTGCTACATTACCTTGCCTCCCAGCAATAAAAGAAAGCCTCCAAGATTCACCATAACTAAATCATAGGCAAAGTGCACTTTTTAAAGTGCCATTAAAAGCTGTAGCAAGCCTCGGACTGGAGTAAATGCAAACTTTCCCAAAGCTGGCAACAGTTTACGCGCATCAATTGACTGTCATTTAGGCTGTTAAAAAAACCCTCTGTAGACTATCAACTGCACTAAGGCTTTCAGCTTAATAAAGCCAAACTGGGAGTTGCTTTACCAAAATAGAATTCTTCTGATCCACAATCCAAGCTGGCAATGCAATTCCAAAGCTTGTAGCTGCAAGAAACATGGAAAAATAGGTTACAAAATATGGCAATATAGTCAACATACATACATTTCTTCAGTCATACAAGTTGGGTAAATTATACATCTTTTCAACCAAACATTTCCCTTATTTTTTAAAAAAAGTCAATCTTATTTTTTAAAAATAAGCTCTATCTATGGTGCATACGTGGATGCTGAACTAATTACAAGAATAATCTTGCTTTAATCTGCGTGGGATTTTAGGCGGAGATAAACATTCCTCCACAGATAGGACAAGGTTCTTTTAAAATCAAGAGGTACCCAACTGTATGAAAAGAAGCTTTATTTATTTGTAAAAGTACAGATAACCTGAAAGATAAGTACAATCCAAGCTAAGTGTTAGGTGACAAACTGTTCTCTATTTAACAAGACAATCCCATCCATTTTGAGAGGCAACCTTGTAAGATCACTTTTAAAGAAATACCCCTAATCCCGAGAAGGATATAAGGACAACTGTAAATATTATGTTCTTGATGAAGATATACAAACTGAATGGCATACTCAGTTTGGTTTTACCTCAAAATAACTGGATAGCTTACTATGAAGAGTAACTTTATGGCAAGTTCATCATACTGTTGAGGCCAACTCAGGACAACACAACAGTGCATTAACCTTAACTTTCATGCCTATGTAAACAACCTCCCTTCAACTCACCCATAGGGAATGGAAGCTCTATAATTATTCCAAAAAAAGCTATTAATTGGTTTGGAAATATCAGTAGCTATGAATTTACAATACATATTACACTGAAATTGAAATATTCCAAATTCTCCAAGATGTTCTCATAACATGAAATTTTGGTCTGGTAATGTTCAGAATTCAGCCTGATTTTGCATGTATGTAAGAACTGCCATTCCCATGTAGCAAGCAAGAATATAAATTAGAGAAATTAGACAACATTTCTATGCAGGATTGTAATCTAACAAGCCAATAAATATATTAAAGGTTTGAGAAGCTGGATCTCTGGATAATGGGATTCATTTATGTGAATCACTATTGAATGAACATTGAAATGAGGCATGAGTGACGTTGAAGCTAGCCTCATAAATACATAGCTATAAAGATAAATTGCATTAGTGTACAAACACACTATACAAAATGAAAACTGTTACTGGTGGAATAAATCACAGAGCAAAAGTCAGTATGCTACATAAATTATGATTTGGTACAATAAACTATAGAATTACCCTGTGGTCCATCAGGGCTGCCATATTCTTCCCAATTTTTTCGAGATTCTTCATCAGTTAAACTACAAAATAAGAGGCACAATTGTGTTAGAAACCTTGTTTCAAGGGTGCACGTTATCCTTGCTTAAAGCAAAGCTTTAAAATTTGCCACAAAAAAACTTAAAATCCTCAGCATGATCCATACGAAAACAGCACAGCAGACAGACATGGCAGCGTATACATACAAGAAAAGGCATGCAAGAATGTCACCAAGGTGTAGCCATTACTAACAATAACTTCTGTTGATAACAACCAAATAGGACAAGAAAGGAGAAAGCGTAGTTTGAAATGGGAGTGAGCCAGCATTATCCCCAATGATAAAAAGCTCCTTTGAGGTCTAAGTGAGCACTTCTGATGACAAAAGGGAGAAAATAATTTATAACCAACTGATTTTCTCTTCCTCTGAAGCCTTTATATGAATGGAAATCTACTCTAAATGATTAGGAGACCTTAGATCTTTGCTTGTTTTATAAACAGAATCACAAATCAACTTAGAAGAAAACAAAATCAATTCTGTATTGTAACAACTGTTGTAAGTAGAGAAATTGGCTGAAACATATAGAAAACGGTATTAGTTGTTGCTTACAATAACATTCTCCCCCATGAACAGAACTTAAGAAACTTACGCTGCATAAGCCTTAGCAATATTCATAAACATAACTTCATCACCACCTTTATCTGGATGGTATTTCAGCGATAACAACCGATATTGCTTTTTAATTTCTGACACTGTTGCACCCTATTAAAATAAGAGGTTCAAATTAATCATTTGAAATACATAAAGGATGCAATCACCTTCACTTACCTGAAAGTAACTTCCACTGAATTCAGTACACCTTGTTTCTGATTATCACAACAAATGTCAAACACAACATACTAATAGTATACTACTTACAAAAGACCTTTGGCTTGCCTGAATTACTGTAAAACTTAGCTTCATAGCCCACTTCCAATTCATTATTATACCCAGACAATCATTTGAGATAGCTACAACTTATTAGAATCATTAGAAAGCCAGTAAAACAACAGCGATACAACCACATGACACTAGGGACCAGAAAAATCACTGTTAAGTGATATGGTCATTAAGTGAGCCATCATACAACCACACTCAATTTTACAACCTTTTAGCTATGATCGTTAAGAGAATCATCAATGGTCATTAAGCGAGACATCATCATGCAACTATGACTTGCAACCTCCTTCTGGCTTCCCCATTGACTTTGCATGTCGAAAGCCAGCTGGGAAAGTCACAAATGGCAATCATGTGGCCATGGGCTGTTGCGACAGGTTGGTTCTTGAGTGACCAGATCTGAATCAGGTGACTCCGGAGCCCCTGTGACAATTGTGTGTAAGTGCAGACCAATTGTAAGCTATTCTTCAGTGCCACTGTGAACCAGTGGTTGTTCAGTAAGCACTACTTGTAGTCCTGACATCTAAAGCTCTGACAGTCTCAAAATAGATCTAATCCAATGGAAATTCTAAGATATGATCCCTCTAATCTGTTGCTGTTGTTAACTTTCTTTAAAGTTTATAAAGCAAATTTTAAATTCTACCTAGTAAGCCCCAAGCATTGATAATTGTTTTGAAAGCGTGTATAAATGCAACTTTTAAAAAATGAAAAATTCTCCAAATGTTTAAATAACTACCAAATTGTTCAACGGCCTCTATTCCTACATAAATATAGGAAGTCGGGAACAAAGGCAAAGCTGAATTCAATTGACCTGTGCCTGTTAAAAATGGATCATTTAAATAAACAATTCAACTTTGAAAAAGAATATTTATACAAGTTTGCTTTCCACTATCAAATAATTTTGGTGATCAGCATATTAAATTACACAGCCATTGTAAAACTGTAACTTGTTCTTTTCTTTCTATTTGCAGATAGGATTTTTATCTAGAAGATTCCTCCAATTACAGAAGAGGATATGATGAAGTAACCCCAACGCTTTTATATTGCTGTGCTGTTGTTTGCTAACTTCCTTTTTTTCTTCCTATTGTCCTACTTTTTTTTATTATCTTGGAGTGTTCTCCAATTTCTATTAACGTGGAAGAAGAACGAACTGTTTACTTCCTCATTTACAACTAGAGGTGCAAAAAAGTCCTCACGTGGACAGGCACAACTGAATGCCATTTATAATTTCAGAGACATGCATCACTGCTTCATAGGATTATTTTTTAACAAAAACTTTTTAAAATATATTTAATTTATAAAGCTTTTTCTTTAGGCCAGGAAAACATTTCTGTGTTTTAATACCAAATGGCATTGTTTAGTAAATACTGTATATTGTTTGTATATTTACATCATTTTATGGAATAGTGACAGATATTCAATGTAGTTTCAAACAAGAGCCTTTGTCAAAAGTTCAAAATGTGACTAACTCAAAAATTAAATACTTAGAATGTAATATATTGTTTACATTTAGTCTTACCTGGCATGACTTTTCAAATAAATTTAAAAAAGCATTTCTCTACTGGCTGAATGCTGGCTCTTGTCATGAGACAAACCCAACTGGCAGAACTGATTTCCCTTCCTCCCTTTTCCATGTGTCCCTAATCTGTCTTTCGAAGGTTTGTGGAGTGAAGAATAGTCATATAGACTTAGAATGTAAGGGCCCTCAATGGAATATTTAGTGTGAAATTTAGTTTAAAAGTGAACAATGGTGCTACTTACTGGGTCTAACTGTAGTATTTCATAAGGGTTGTATTCTTGATATTCTCGGTCTGTTTTGGATACTTTGTAAGCAAGGAACAAAAACAGTGCCCATCCAGCAAGCAACACACCTTTTCTGTAAAATTGAAAGTGAAAGAGAAAGCAATTTTAAATAGTTAAATTTTGGGGGGGGAAATCCCATGCAATCAAAATATCCGGGTACATTTAAAGAAGAGTTAACATCATAGGAAACAGTAACCAAAATAATCTCTAGCCATCTCTCAGAACCAAAGGAATTACAGTATACAAGTATGTCAATATTCTACAGCCCCATCCAATATTTATAATGGGCACTCAGCTTAATTGATGAGTCTTAGAAAATAAAACCATACAGGTAGTCCTAAACTTACAACCTCAACTGAGCCCAAAATTTCTGTTCCTAAGCAAGGCGGTTGTTGAACCAGTTGCACCTCATTTTATCACTCTAGTTGTTAAGTGAATCATTCAGTTTTTAAGTGAATCTGGCTTCCCCCATTGATTTTGTTCATCAGACGCTTACAAATGATGATCACATGACCCTGGGATGCCAGTTGCCAAGTGCCCAACTTTTGAGCAAGTGACTATGGGGTCGTGCGAAAACCAGTCATATCCCTTTTTTTTCAATTTTGTTGTAATTTCGAATAGTCACTAAATTAACAATTTAAGTCAAGACTCCCTGTATACCCAACAATTCTCCATAAGGTAAACTACTTGGTGGGTTGGCTTTTTGTTGTTTTTGGGTGAAGTTTCCCACTTCCCACTGAGGAATCCTCAACCTATAAAAAATTCTAGGGTTTCCACGATATAATTTTAAAAAATACTGCATCACAGAATCATCTTTCTTTTTCCCCCAAAGCAGGAAGAACTGTGAATCCCCACACAAATGCATTTTGGATGCTCAATAGATTCTTTCATTACCTGAAATTCAATCCATGACTTGGGAATCATTTTCAGTTTCTTTACAATTAAAACTGCATTAACATCTCCTAGGAGTTATTGGCAAAATGCTGATCTTATCATTTTTCTAAATATTTTATAATGTTGAAATAATCTGCTTTTATTAAAATTCTAAAAAAAAAAACCCATAAAATAGAAATCCTATTATACTTACTTTATTGTAGGCATTATATTCTGCTGGGGCTTTAATAATCGCAATCGATACCACAGGCATCTTCCGTAAACTTTTCTTAAATTCTTTAAACGAACTTGCTCTGGGGAAGATAATTTTTCTTTTTAATAAAAAATAAAGTATCTTACACATCAGGCTTTCTTCTTCAAGCTGTTCAGATCTTAAAGGAAAATTTTTGCAATACTACCTGAAGAGCAGGGGTGTCAAACTCAAGGCCTGGGGGCCAGATTCGCCCCGTGGGGTGCTTAAATCTGACCCACAGGGCCACCCTGAATATACCGAAGGACCGCCCCGCAGTGCCTCTGCCAGCGAAAAACGGAGCTCATGGGGGCTGTGTGTGGGCCCACCTAAACTTCGTTTTTGCTAGCCGAGGATTGCAGGAGGCTGTCCCAGTCGAAAACGGGGCTTAGGAATCTGTTTTCGCTGGCAGTGCTCGGGCCATCACAGGCTGTCCCCAACACAAGTGATGTCATGCTGGCTGTGCACACTCTGGCCACACCCACCTCAGCCCAAGGTCAAACACAACCCTAATGCGGTCCTCAATGAAATAGAGTTTGACACCCCTGCTGTAGATTCCCCCAGCATCATTTACCTTCTACTATACAAATGGACAGAATATGAGCCATCTATTCCCTGAACGAGCTTCCCAAACCACCTTTTTTACTTTTCAGAAGTCGTCAACATAATACATGATAAAAATCCCATCTATGTATTAACCAGGCACACCCAACTTAGCTTTCAAACCCAGATAAGTTTAGCCAGGTGATGTACCTGCTAACACAAATATTTTAAGAGTTAGCAAAAAGAGAGACTATACAGAGATAATGTTGGCTTGGTAGTAGCAACATTGGGGCAACATATACAGGTAGTCCTCAGCTTACAACAGTTCATTTAGTGACCGTTCAAAGTTACAATGGCATTTTAAAAAGTGACTTATGGGCGTTTTTGCCCTTACAACCGTTGCAGCATCCCTGGGGTCACATGATCAAAATTCAGGTGCTTGGCAACTAGTTCATATTTATGACGGTTGCAGTGACCTGGGGTCATGTGATCAGCTTTTGCGACCTTCTGACAAGTAAAGTCAATGGAGAAGACAGATTCACTTAACAACTATGTTACTGACTTAACAAATGCAATGATTCACTAACAACTGTAGCAAGAAAAGTCGTAAAATGGGACAAAACTCACTTAACAAATGTTTCACTTAGCAACATAATTTTTGGGCTCAATTGTGGTTGTTAATTTGAGGACTACCTGTATTGACTGCATTGCAACACTGGCAATTAACACTGTCTGTTAGAATTTAGTGGGTATTAAGATTGTAACCTTATGTTTAGATAACAGACTCAGTAGACCTATCTCCATGAATGGAAAAGTGATTTTTAGCAATTCCACTTCTATATAGCCTATACTCCAGGTCCAAAAGTTGGAGGATCATTAAGAATATTATGAAAGATGCAAGGAATCTGTAAAAACTACCATTCCCTTTTGTTTGTTAGTATATTGATTAGATCGAAACTCTAATCAATGTACTACAATGTAATCTATTCACAGAAAGGCACTGCAACATTTGGTCTATAATTTACAGATCTCCAAATCTTAACATGTTTTAACATTTAACAGAAATTTTGCTCCTAAGATGAAGGTATGGGAAGAGAGATGGAACACCAGGATCCATAGTTTCTGCAACACAATTATGGTTTACACCCACTACAATATACATATGGCTTCTACATTCAAATTTACAAGCCATAGTTTATACTTTAAAAAAAAAATCCCACCCAAACCATCAAAATACTACATGCAAGTCAAACACTCTGCCAACTAAATTATACTGCCAACAAGCTATTCTTTTCATAGTAAAAAAAATACCTAGATTTTATTCAGCATTCATGAGACTGGTGAAATACATTCTTTATAGAAACTTTAGAGAAATTATTTTTCAGTTTTTTTAAAAAAGAAAGGGAATAAGAAACAAATGGGAATTACTTCTGAATATGCAACACAGTTTTATTTTTTTACTTTTTATATTTTTAAGAATATTTAACAAATTCACATTCAAACATGAAATAAGAACCTACAAATACCAGGGGAAAAGCAAGCAGTCCTCAATTGAAATTTAGACCGTTATTGTGGTATTGTGGTACTACTTAATCTTGCATCATCCCAATTTGTAACAATCCCAGTGTTTAGTGAACCTAATTCATAGATAAGCATACACAGAACTGTGCATTGTTTCTTACAATGGAAATTATAATAAATTGCATTGCAATAATAAAAAAGAATAAGGAGAATTCTTATTTTATCCTCAACAGTTTTCTATTTTCTTTTCCCATGTTATAAATAATTTTACTGAATACAATTCCATTAACAATGAAATCTTTATACTTGCAATTGTTTCTAACATTTTTTCCTAAAAGTATTATTAACACAATCTTTTGAAATCTGATAAAGGCTTTTAAAGCACTTATAAAAATACCAAGGTAGCTGACTAGAATAAGTGTGACTTAGTTTGCTTTTGTATATGTAATAGAATTACTTTTAAGTTTAAAAATAAAGTCACAGAATAGTGTTTTAATTCCAACTCAACTGTATTAATTCCACTAATACATAGGTGCCACTTTAATCTTAGTGGTTGTCAGACTCACAATGAAAAATGAAATGAAAACTTGGTTATAAACATGTTAAAATATGTAATTAACTAATTTGGCAGGTGCCATGTTGCTACTCCCTGCAATGAAAAATGAAATGTGGATCAAGAGAACATCACATCTTATCTCTTTCCCCATCAGGATTTTCTGCAAACATAATGTAAACCTTAATAGTGTTGTTTCCACACACTGCATTTTAATTGCCTGAAACATTTATAATATCAGCTACATTTACAGAACACTATATGAATGAGTTGTAACTACATGCACCTTGCTTTCCTCTCATCCTCCAGTACAGCTTCAAGAAGATAAGAAACTTGTTTCTAGTTATAACTGAAAAATTATACTATTTTAAATTTGGTTAGCCTCAATCATGCTTTACTGAAATGAACACATTTAGAAACATAACTTATGAAGGTGGCTTGTAATTGTAAGACATTAAGATAACTGGTTACCTGGGGTCCATCAGGTTACAAAGAGCCAGAAATAACTGAACATATAACCAGTGTGTAAATGAGATTATTGAGTAACTCATTTAACACATCCTTCTTTAAAACACATAGTGTTAAGTTTTTCAAATGCTAAAAAGTTGGCACTGTAGTCTGAATTGTCTTTATCATCCAGTTAGGGAACTATCAATTTGTCTTCAGCATAAAATTACTCTTCTGAGGTAGGTATCTTTTTTTTTCCACACCTGACTTCACAGGTATACAATAAAATGTCTCTTAGCAGGTAGCTGGGTTTATTTAGCCAGTGTTATCTAGGCTTGAGAATTAAATAGAGTCTGCCTTAGAAGTCCTGTTGCCAGACATGTTCCCTAGATTGGGAAGTGAAATACGCACCTTCCCAATAGAGGAATACAATGGCATTTGTATTCCTTGTTGTTACCAAGAAGTCTATAGGAATGCAATCTTGATTTCTGATGAAATCGTCAGAAAGTTGAAACTCAAAGGAAATTTTACTTTAGAATAAAATACTGTATACTATTTATTTCAAAGGCTGAACTTCAAAAATTAAAGAACCACATACCAAATAGATTCCATATAACACATATTAAACTATAATTTAGTGTGTGTACATCAATCTTTTAAGGCTTACTAAGCAAACAATAGAATTTTGAAAACTCTGGTCATTTTACCAGTAAAACAGAGATCTACTTCGTTTTAATTATTACAATCATTTAAACAGGAAGGCAGAACATGGACTACTTTGGCTGTAAAACTCTGATTCAGTATTAATAAACGTCCCTGGATTTCACAAGTGCAACATTTCTTCTTTTATATTTGAGACAAAATGTTCTTGTGGAGAGGAGCAGAGATTAAATCAAATTCAACGAAATATGACTTATTGTAAGGATTAAGAATAAGAATCTACTATATTTCTAATGTGTTTTAAATATCTATGGTTAATTTATGCCAAATATTCTAAGTACGGACACGAGGTCTAGAGAGATATAGCCTTCTTTAGGTAATGATCAAAGATGGTTATTTCTGAATTAGGCTAATAAAAATGTGTTTAAATACTGAACTATAAATCTGGAACATGTAGCATCTGCATTTGTAATATATATCTCCATCTAAATTCAATTTCAAATGTCTGACCGCATCTGTTTTCAAAGAATATGCAAGACACAGAAATACAAATTCTGATTTGAAGGTTGACCATTAATAGCTAGCTACAACAACAAGGCATCATCTCTTTAATATGAGACATTCTTGCCACTGGCACTACCCATCCTAATACAAAGATAGAGTCCCCTTCCAGCAAGATGATAGGCATAATTATTCTTGAAAGGAGCTATTTGGATATGTACATAGATGTAACTTTACAGTAGGTAAACTAGGCAAAGTTTTGCACAGAGTTTTCTATTTTACCAACTATACCTATTGCAGACAAATCTAATTATGACCATGCATGTCTTAACCAAATTTAAGTTAGATTGCTGAACTTCATTTTATCCAGTGCTAACTCAAATAATGTTTGAAAAGTGCAATTTTCAAAGAGTCTTATGAAGCATGCAACTATACGGCTTCCTCATTTGCATTGACTCCTTTTTTTTTCTTTTATTCAATGGTGTCCAATTCTCAAACTGTCTGGACAAGTTTCCGTAGTTTTCTTGGCAAGATTTTCCAGAAGTGGTTTGCTATTGCATCCTTCCTAGCGCTGAAAGAAAATGATTGGCCCAAAGTTACCCAACTTGCTTTCTGCCTATGACAGGAATAGAATTCAGTGTTTCCCAGTTTCTTACCTAATGCTTTGACCACTACACCAAACTGGCTCCACACTGACTCTATTATATAAACCTTTCAAGGTGCTCATTTAGCTATCTATATACTACTAAAATTATCATTCCCAGAATCGTTAGCTGCGCAAAATGGTATATCACCCAACAATTTTTAAACCAAGGTACCTCAAATGGGCTAACTTATAAAATGTACTCCAAATTCAGGACCCATGACTCCTGCAGAACTGAAAATTAGCAAATTTTATAAATCATTATGACATAAAAATCATAATAAAAGAGTTACACATTATACAAAATGTCAATTCTTGTGCTGATGTTTGATTGTGCTACACAGTTCGACATGGGCTATTTTCAAGGCGGAAACATCGCTGAATGTATTACAACTTTTTCAATGAAGGCTTTAGAAATCGCTGTTAAAGGCACAGAAGAATCTCGTGAGGAAATATCCCTGAAAGAATGACCCAATGGGTCATGGGTTGCCTAAGTTGTCTTTAAAAGATTCAACAGCTTTGGGCCAGGTTTGTTAGATAACTTCTGTAAATACTGTATATGCTTTATTTGCTAGTTGATTTGTTATGTTCAGCTCATTATATAATTGTTCAAAAATTACATAGTAACCAACTTTTCACAGCAAATTAAGGAATGGAATCTGCATGCAAAAATAAGGCTAAGATATTAAAATAAAAGTGGCATATGTATTCAAAACAATTAATTCTATTCAGACCAAAAGTAACATTTTTAAGGTAGGTAGGAATAAATGAGGCTCTTAAAACTCAGCTCACTTTTGTTAAACCCAGAAATAATTTTATATAAAAATTGTTGCAATCTTGTCAACATATACCACTTTAAACACTGTAAAAACTGATAAACAGTACTGAGAACTGTACTAATGGTATCAAATGCAGTGTTAAAAGATAAAAGAGATTATAATACAGACAATATTTGGGAATAAGATCATTTTTTAATATTCTTGGTGCTGATTCTACAAAATAATTTTCATGCATTAGGAAATAAAAGAATTTTATAAATCATCCAATATGTGATATAGAAATACTAAATTCTTTATTCCCAAATATCCATTCTACTTTTATAGTAAGACAAAATATCAAACATAAAATATCTGTTACTAAATCCACTTATCCCCATGAATTTACAGAATTATCTTGTAATGAGAGGTATAAATATCTGCACATTATAAACACTGACAACTGCTTCTGTTTCTTTTCATTAGGACGGAAAATAAGGAAAAATAATATCGAAAGAATGCACCTCATTTACAATATCACTCAAAAACAAATTATATGGTCAGCTAAACATTGGAGTGCCACGGCAGAGACAAGATATGCCCCACATTCTTGAGATTCCAATACATATCGCAGATGCTTTCCTGTATGTACAAAAGCTATACTGGAAGAAAGCTTGATATCCAAATGCTATTGTATAAAAATCATTGGGGGGAAAAACAAATTGTCTAGATTACTATGACTACAACCTTATGCTTTCAAGTCGTGGTCATTTAATTAATATTTTTGGTCCTTAACTCTGTAATACTTAAAATCAATAATAGGAACTTTTTTCCTTTCAACATAAAATCTGGTAATTCCCCTTCAAACCAAAAGTTTAGTGTTTCCTGAACAAAGTTTATAATCTTCATACGGATGCCTGCTTTCTATTGTCAATACAAAACCACCAACCCTAGTCAGAATTACTTTTGCACTTTGTTGAGAAAAGTTGGCATATACCTGTTCAATGTACATACACCCATGTTCTTTTTCATTCATACGCACTTTTATTTTCTGTAACAAGAAGTAATGCATGGCCTTACTCTTTGCAAAGTACCAAGCTAGGAAAATTTGTTATATTTCTGAATCAAAACCATAAAACAAGGTAATATCTCCAACCCATTGAAGATATTACCCAGCAAGTAATGATAAATTATGACATGTGGAAGGCCTTGTATTTAAGTATGAAAAATCAAGTGCATAGGTACAGGGCTGGGAATGCTTGATGGTGGCAATCTGTGTGAAAATGGTCCAAGGGCAGCTACCAGCTGAAAATGAGCAAGGAGTGTATTAGATTATGTCCGGTTTATGGCATTCAACACTAACCAGACAGCACTCGGAGTAGAGTTTTCCTTTCTTCACAGGATAAAGCTGGAGAAAATTCAGAAAAAAGCTATCAAGGTGTTAAAGGGTCTGGAAATTAAGCTCTCCAAGGAACTAGACACGCTGAGTTGGCAAAAGCGATTAAAGGGAATCATGATAATGATCTACAAATAACTAAAAGGAGGTCATGTGCAAATGGGATGAGCCTGTTCTGTGTTGCGATGGAAAACACGGCAAGGGCCAATGGACTGAAATGAAGAGGAGATTCTGGCTAAATGTGGGAAAGAACTACAAGCAAGAGATGTTAAGCAGAGAGATAGCCTCTGCTTCCATGAAGGGGATTCAACTGGAGACTAACAATCACCTGTTGGGATTTCTGCAGAGAGCAAGATGAAGTACAGGTTGCCCTCGACTTACAACCACAACTGAGCCCAAAATTTATGTTGCTAAGTGAGAAATTTGTTAAGTGAGCTTGGCCCCATTTTACGACTTCCCCTGCCACATGTATTATGTGAATCCCTGCAGTTGTTACACGAATAAAACAACTGTTATATGAATCTGGCTTCCCCATTGACACTGCTTTTGTCAGGTGGTCGCAAAAGGGGGAGTCACATGACTCCAGAACACCACAACCCATCATACATGTGAGTCAGTTGTCAAGCATCCAAATGTAAATCACGGCAACCGTGGGAACACTGCAAGGGCCGTGAGTGTGAAAAAATGGTCATGAGTCACTTTTTTAGTATAACTTTAGTATATATATATATTATACATTTATGTACTAAATTATATTGTATCTTATCCTATAACTATTGTATTTTACCTTACTCTTATTTTAAATTGTATAAGATTGTATTGGCGATGTGTGTTTGAACCTTGTGCTTTGATATGGCCTATAGGATAATCAATAAACTATCATGTGTCAGTAGAACTTCCTGAAGGAACGGTTGCAAGTTGAGGACTACCTGTACAACCCTCTTTACATTATGGGGTTTCTCTCAGGTGTAGGTCCTGATCTTTCCCTCCCTCAATAGATACTTATGATTCTTGACAAAAGTATCTTGTCTTTTTATGTACACTGAGAGCATATGAACCAAAGACAAATTCCTTGTGTGTCCAATCACACTTGGCCAATAAAGAATTCTATTCTATTCTTTTCCTTGTGGGATTCCTCTCAGCTGTACTTCCTGCCTCAATAGATACCTGAGAACCAGGGACTGAATTAACCCCATGGTTCCACCAAGAAGTAACCCAACCGGCACAAAGAGTAGGATAGAGAACCTGCCGCAAGGCGTTACTCCAAGCCCAGCCAGAACTCCTCTACTAACCTGAGATTTCCCACCTGCTCGGACGGGGCAGGAGAACCAGCACCGGGGGGGGGGAGGAGAGTGAGAAGCGAAGGCGCACTGGCGGGGAAGAGGGTAAGGCGAACCCCCTCCACCCGGCGTCCTTTTCTCGAGGCCCGGCCAGAGGAAGGAGAGGGAGAAAGGGGAGGGAAGTCCGAGGCGCCGGGCCTGCCGCCGCCGCCGCTGCCACCCCCGAAGGGAAGAAACGCCGGGGACGCAGGGGCGGAGAGACACTCACCGGCGTGCTGGTCCCGCGGCCACAGGTAGTAGGTGGCGGGGATGACTATGAGGGCTACGAAGCTGGTGAGGAAGTAGAAGAAAGTGTTGCCGCTGTCATCGTACTGGAACTGCTGCCCGGCCATGGCTGCCCGCACGCCCCGCTCCCCCGCTCGGCTTGCGTGCTCGCTCCTTCAAGCAGCCCCAGCGGCGGCCTCTTGCAAGGATCCCGCGAGAATGAGGACGGGGGGAAGGGAGGAGGAGGAGGAGGAGCGGGAAGAGCGAGCACCCTTCGCTGGCCCGCCCGCCCGCCGGCCGCTCTCGGCGCCAGTTCACGCTTTGCTTCCCCGCCCCGCCCCCTCCCCGCGCGCCTCCGGCAAAGCCAACACTCCTCACAAGGAAGGCGACGTGTCACTGCGCAGGCGCCATCGCAACCATTGTGACGTCGCCGTGACAAGGGGCGCTTCCGGGTCCTCGGCCGGTCCCGAGTAGGATTGGCTGAGCCGGCGGGTTCTCTCTCTTCGCCCGATTGGCTGGGGGAGGGCCCGGCGGGAGAGTTCGAAAGAACGCCGAAGCCGTGGGACTGCTTTCGGGTGACGTCATAATAGTGGGAGGAGAAGGTGTGGGGTTTTAAAAAATTAAGCTTCCTTCCACACCTGCAGCTTCTTTGCCAACAAGTGGTTTGCCTCTTTGCGAGATTCCTCCCCCCCACCCCCGTCGAACTCTATAGCACCGGTATTCTTTGGAAATGTCTAGGTGTTCTTACCACTTGCGAGGGCGTAGCTTTTCTGCTATTGGATCAATTCCGCGTCTGTTCTATGTTTTATGTTGATTGCTTTTAATATCTTACGACTATCACTGAGTGATGTATCGTATTTATGATGATTGTATGATTATGATCATGGTTTATCACTTGTTGCTTGTATGTACACCGGGGTGTCCAAACTTGAGAACTTTAAGACTTGTGGACTTCAACTCCCAGAATTCCCCAGCCAGCATGGCTGGCTGGGGAATTCTGGGAGTTGAAGTCCACAAGTCTTAAAGTTCCCAAGTTTGGACACCCCTGATGTACACTAAGAGCTTATGCACCCGATACAAATTTCTTATGTGTCCAATCACACTTGGTCAATAAAGAATTCTATTTGCTTCAAACAGTTGTTTAGGTTTGCAAAATGCGTCATTAAGAAACTACAAAGGCTGGTTTCTCACAGTAGTACCTATTAGCTGACTCCATTTTATTAGTCCACATCAATCATATCATATCAATCCCACAGGCTACTGAATTGTGAGTTAAACCATACTTGATTGGGTTTACAGTATATACGGGTACATAAGTGGCAAATATATACATAAGTCTTCTCATCGTTTCTATCACCCATCTCCTCCCACTTATGACTGCAGGACTTAACTTTGTTGCTTGTATCACGATTTATATTGATATTGTTTGTTTCCTGATTGCTTATTTGTATTGTGGAAAGTTATTACCCAGCCCTCTCCCAGAAAAATGAGATATCCTAGGAAATATTGAAAAGGTAGAATATTATATTTCCCTGGATGTGAAAAGGAAGAAACATGTTTTAATTTGAGAATAGCTTCCTGCCTCCACCCACTTTGTCAATGGGTCATTAAGAAGGCCAAGCCAGTCCCTTTACATAATAAAGAGTTCTCCCCTTCAGCTCCAGGGGGATGGGATTAAGGCATGATAATATTGGCCCTTTACCCAACTCGCCACATGGCATCTGAGAACTCAACCAAACCTGGATTCAAAACGCAGCCTAGAGAGTTGCTCCTGCATGGCCCCATGGGAGTCTGACAACCAATCAGAAGACAAGATCAAGATCAAAGGCCAGAGAGGGCATAAAACCAGGTACTCAGCATCTCAGCCTTCCCTTCTCTTCTTCTTCCCAACATTGAAGCATGTGATCACCTTTTCTGTTCAGGACTCAAGCCATGTGGTCCTGTCTACCATTAAACCATCTTTCCAAGCAGCCTCCATATCCCCAGTGCCTTTTTCCCCACTTGGAGCCGAACCCAGGAGGACATTTCTTTCAACAGTACCCTATGACTATCATTAAGTGTTGTATCTTATGATTCTTGACTAATGTATCTTTTCATGTCTTTTTATGTACAGAGAGCATATGCACCAAAGACAAATTCCTTGTGTGTCCAATCACACTTGGCCAATAAAGAATTCTATTCTACTCTAAACATGGTTTACTGGTTTACCAACCATTCTGGCTATATTGTATAATGTATTAAGCCAGGGGTGGGTTCCAACAGGCACTACTACTGGTTTGCTTGTGTGCGCACTGTGCGCGCACACACACTGCAATTAAAATTGTTATGTGCACACACAGAACTGAAAAAAAGATGGTGGCTTAGATTACACTCTAACACAATAAAAACATGCCCTGGCTTTTTTTTTCTTGCACTGTATCCCCATAAAATTGGCTTTATTTGACTCCAGCCCATCTGTGGGACAGGCTTAAGTTCTTAGACAATCTGGTTAAAAAGTAACCTGTAACAATGTCAAGGCAATGAAAATCTGATGCACTTCATTTCACTCTTCTGTCTGTGAGTGTCAGGTGACAAGTAGGGGATGGCGTCAGCCTAGCTGTTGCCTAGTGTTGGCATGCCCCTTTCCTGTAGTTCTAGTCATCTTTTTTTTCTCCAGGAGAAAACAGCAGGATTCAGCTGAACCTTGTTTGTAGCAGAAGCCCCCCACAAACTGGCCAAACAGCAACAAATCATGGTAACATCATAAATCTAGAAACTCAGCTCTCTTAAAATCTAGGTTTTGAAAAAGCCATTTCTTATATTTTGCAAGGCATTTTTTCTGTTCTGCTCACCAGCTGTTTTGCAAGCTTGTTTTGACTACACCCAAAGGTGCTTTTTCAAGAGGCAACTGGACTTTCTGGTTTTTCTTTGAAGATGTTTCACTTCTCATCCAAGAAGCTTCTTCAGCTCTGACAACTGTTTTGATTACAGTTCAGGATTCTTTGAAGTTTCAAGTTTGTTTCCAACCAATACCATAACTACTACTTGTACAAAATTAGAGTGAACACCATATTTTATTTGTTTGCAAAAATTGGAAGGTCCTGATCTTGCTTTCCCACACTTAGCACCTTTCGTTTGTACTACTTCATTAATTGTACTAAAACTGTGGTTTGATAAACCATGATTTACTGAATAAGCCACCACTGAAAGTATTTATACAACATGCTGTCTCACAACCAAAACAACTACAGCATTGTTTAGCACAATTACTGAATCCATGTCCATATGAAACAATGAAAGTGAAGGAGAGCACAATTTGCTTAGTCTTTGTCATTGAGAAGGAAAACTGCATTATCTGTAACTAACACACAATCCCCTGGAGGTTGACAGGGAATATAGAAATGTATTGGCTATGGAAAAACATCGTAACTTTAACTAATAAATGAGGTATGCTTAGTGCGTTATGGAACTTGGAAGCATCCAAAAATGGGCAATTGATCAAGTCAACTAACTTCCAAAGACATTAAATTTAAACCAAAACAGCATGTCATGGATAAGCTTAAATTTAATTAAATTTAATTCTATCTATCTATCTAGTTGTTGGACCATGGGAGCATCTGAACCCAATCTCCTTTACATCTCCTAACCCTAATCCTTCAGAAAAAAAAATATCTAGAATAAATAACTGAAAGTCAATTCTCTTTGTCATCAAACTCATTGTAAGGCCTGGCAGCACAAAGTGTAGTCCCAAAGATTGGCTGAGGTGGCCAAGTAATATCTATTTGCCTGAAAAACTGGAAGAGGAGGAAGACCCATAAAGCTTTGACAGTTTTCTCTCAGGGATCAGTAGATGGAAGAGTAGAACTCTATTGTCTAAGGCAGTGATGGCCAACCTTTTTATCGAGGCCTGCCAAAGTCCATGTGCGTACGCGCATCCATAATGCAATGCATGTGCATATACAACCGACCACGGGCACCCTGCCCTCTGTGAATGCATGCATAACCCGCCCATGCTCCCCTGCACATGCCATGCAACCCCCTGCATATGTGCGTGGCCATCACACATGCGTACACGACCCCCCCATCGCCCGCACATGCAGGCACATCTGCATGCTTCCCGACCCCCATGCATGCATGGCAGAGACCCGAAGACCAGCTGGCCAGTGAGAGGCACACACGCGTGAGGTGGAGCTAAGCTTGGCCGATGGCTTGTGTGCCCACAGAGAGGGCTCTGCATGCCACATGGCATGCGTGCCATAGGTTCGCCATCACGGTCCTAAGGCACATCTTCTAACCAGTATAATTTCATTACCAGTACTATATCACTAAGAAGTTGGATTAGGTTAAGCATGTTCTAGGACCAGAACCATTAGGAAGATCTTTCCTTGGGATAATATCTACTTCTCTATGCTGGGGACAGTGGAGGAGATATCTTCACAGTCTTTGCTATCTCTAGCTTTTCCTCTCTTCAGAGCAGCATAGTGAACATAGGATTTTTTTTGCTACATCTCCAATTTGATAACCCTACTCTGAACTTAATTCTTGTTCAATGATGTTCTTTTCAGACACTATTCCCAGAACTAAATATTGAGGTGGGATCTGATCATTGTGGACTAGAGCGTAACAGTTATTTTCTGTGGTCTGGACTTCAGACTCCTGTTAATGCATCCTAAAGTAGTACCGTATTTGTTTTTAATGGTTGGATTGCACTATTAGCTTGTGTATAATTTGTGATTACTATAACACCTGGATCTGTTTCATTCTCCATATATTCTCTTTGTCTCTTTCCCCACACACACAAACTCTTTTTTTTTTGGTCTTCCCAGATGTAGGCATTTAGGTCTCTTTCTACTCAATTTCACCTTGTGTGTTTCAGGCCATTGTTCAAGACTGTCTGGATCTTTTCCAGTGAGCATTGTTATTGTCAGATTGTTATCAATCCCAGCACAATGGAAGGCACATGAATCTAGGGTTGTCATGCATTAATAGTTAGGGTAAAATGTTTGTCAAGGGAAGCATTATTGCAGGAGAAATCTGTTGTGATGGCATGGTTAGAAGGATTTAGAACCAAATTAGGTGAAATCTCTTTAACATTGCTGGCTTTCTTACTCCTCCTTTTCTAATATTTGCTTTCTTCCACATATTTATTTATTTATTTAGTTTGTCAAACATGTACAAGATAACAGGTGTAAGTATAAACATGGACATGAACAAAGGAAATGAGTATAAATGGGGACAGTAGGAAAGGGACAGTAGGCATCCTGGTGCGCTTATGCACGCCCCCTTTACGGATTTCTTAGGAATGGGACATTTCCTGACAGTGAGGGCAATTAATCAGTGGAACAGCTTGCCTCCAGAAGTTGTGAATGCCCCAACACTGGAAGTCTTTAAGAAGATGTTGGATAGCCATTTGTCTGAAACGGTATAGGGTTTCCTGCCTGGGCAGGGGGTTGGATTAGAAGACCTCCAAGGTCCCTTCCAACTCTACAATTGTATTGTATTGAGGTCCACAGTAGACAGTTTAAGGTTGAAGCTGTGGGGTTTTGAGGATGTAACAACGATGTAACAATATTACAGGTGGTCTGAGAAGGGACTATACTGCTTATAGTGCTAGGATATAAATTCCCACTGAGTGTAGTGGAAAGAGGGAAATCTTGTAGGGACCACAGTGTACATTGACTAAAGCAGAAGTATTTTGACTAATTGTCCAGCATCAGTCTTGCTTCTCTTTTTTAGATTTTCAGAAACTGTTTGTGATCAGCAGATGGCAGCCTAACTACACTCTTCCCAAAGAAGTTTCCCTTCTCTAAATCAGCAATGAGTACCTTACTTAAATGCTTATATTTCTCCAAAAAGAAATATTAGTGCTGTTTTATTTTATGCTTGAGTCTTTATGTAAATGGATTGTCACACCAGTACACTTAGAATTGTTAAACTGGGTTCCATGATAGACATACTTCATTCTCATAGAAAAGGCTGTCTTTCATATTTTCCTTTGACTTTTTTGCCATTTGTATCTAAATAGGATCATGACTGTATTTGTACAACATATTACAGTAAATAAAATATATTTTTGATTTGTTGTTTGTGTACTGTAGAAAACCAAAGCAGCTCTTTTGTTATAGTAATGCTTTAACTTTTCTGTCTCTAACAATGTACAATACATAAATTGCATTGAGAACCTGCTAATGGTAAAATCCCACATTATAGTTACAAAGAAATTGATGCTTGCAAGCATTTCGAGACCCACTAATATCTCTTTTACAGATTCCTTTTTCCTTCTGTAAATTGTTATGCTGCATCTGTAAAACTGCATGGAAAATATAAGAAAGCACCAATCAGAGCGATTAACAGCATTGGGGGATTAACACCTGCCTTGTAATGGATTGTTATGGGGTTGCTATGTCTTGTCTATGGTTAAAAAAAGGACTATAGGCTAGAACTGGAAAATGAAGACAAAATTAAGAAGAAAGCAAGAACAATTTTTGACAATGTTGTTGTCAAAAAAAAACACTACATAAATGAATCTATGAATTCACGAAGAATTTAATCCTTACTTAAACACCTGAGTCTGACCATTCCCAGTCTTTGCTCCACAAACAAACTAAGACTGGTGCCAGAATTCCCAACTGAGAAAACTCATGCCAGACTGAAGACACTGAATGCTGTCATTTCAAACTTTTGAGTTATGAAATTGAGTTGCACTAGTAGACACTTGGTGTGTTCTATTTACCAAGAAATGGCCAGGTGCAGTCATGGGAGAGTTTTGAATTGTTTAGAAAAAAGTTTAACAAAATCTTCTGAAATGTGCTAAAGGATAAACGTGGTCAAGGGATACCTTACCAACTACAGTCAGTGCAATATTCTATTTTAAAATAATGAAAATAAACATATTACTATAAGTAAAACATTGGGGGGGGGAGAAAATATACACAAGTATGTTTATTTTAGGAGTCCTTATGTGTTTTATATAATTTAAATAATTCCAAATATTTGAGTTTTCTCAAATTTTATATAGTAATCAGTCAACATAACTGACTGTCAAATATGAGGCAAATTTCTGGGGAAAAATACCAGTGGATTTACTAAAAAGAAAAGAATCACATTCTTCTATATAAAGGTTAAAATTCCTCACGTTAGTGGCATGCATATGGCATGTATGCACACACACTGTGTCTTGATATGCTGCAAATATATGTGATTTGGACAACAATGTGTTGTGATTATGGCAAATATGTTGACATACAGTACAGGGTAGTCTCCAATGAGAAATTTTGACTTACATAGAATAGCATGAGTACACATGGAGTAAAATTGGGCTTTAATTATGCTTATCACAAATTGGCTGAAATGTGCCAGTCCTTACTTGCACAGCCCGCTTACACCAAATGCAGCATGTTGTGGCACAAGCAGAGCCAAGAAATAATTAGAGAACAGATTGGAGATATAGAGTTACAAAACAAGTTGAGCCATAGGAAAAAGATCTCCCAACCATTAAGAGAAATACAGAGATTTTGCTCACACCTGCAAAACATTTGTACTCAGTTACATGCTCCAATTATAGATGGGCCTTTTCCAGGGCTTGCTTTAAAGCTCTCCCTTCGGGCATCTTGGAGGGCAGCTTCTAAAACATCCCAGGATTGCAAAGGCAGCACTCATGTAGATCAAGTATCATTGAACCCATGGAATATGTTTTTCCCCTAAATTGGGCTTTTTATACAATTTTTTTAAAATCTTCCAAGATGTACTGAAAAATTTAATGTACCATAAATTACCTTACAGCTGATAAAATCCTAAAGTTGCCCAAGCTGCAGAAAATGTTTGCAACTTTGCAACATGGATATGCTGTAAGTAATTTATAATCACAGGTCAGAATGGCTATCTGCAGAATTACCTTGTTTATGTATGGAAGTAGTTGAGCCATTTAATATTAGTTTACTTAATAGTATTTCTTGTATTGGATCTGATGTTGGATTTCTAGTCAATGACTTCAATAAAGTTTGGATTTGATCTGACATGGGCACAAACTAGGCCATACTTTTTCTATTTTAGTAAACAAAATATTTAGTATCTACGTAAGGTAAATAGTAAAACATTGTGAAAGTCCCCATTGACCAAAGCCATGCTGGGCAATAAAAGCCAGTTTTCACAATATCATCTGGTTAAAAACTATGGCATATACCAAACTGTGATTTGGAATGTAAAGGAATAAATGTTGATAAGGAGGAATTAATTAATGGGATCAGTTTTATTAGAAAAATAAATGCATTATATACCTGTGAAACTAAATAAAATGAACTCAACTATAATAGAACTGAATGAAGTTGGGCTGATCTTATGGAAAAACATATTCCATGGGTTCAATGATACTTGATCTACATGAGTGCTGCCTTTGATCAACACATGCAGGGAAATGAAGATGTAGGTTTAATTATGACCGAAAGACAGTTGTACCTCAGAAAGTATGAAACATATCTTAGCAGCATATAGTAATATAGGGATGGCCTGTGTGCCAGCTCTTTGGGATGTAATACATTATTTGACAGAATCTGAACAAGACAATTAACCTAGAAGTTAAATAATAAGGAGGCAAGGCTAATTTCATTGCAATAAGGATAGGATCAGTAAGAGTTCAATTAGCATTACATTTAATCTGCATGAAGTAACTCTTGTGTAGTAGCGTGAGGTGTCAGAATAAGTAAATGTTAACCAAGATTGTTATGTCTTTCAAGATTGAAGCTGTTCCACAAAAATTTGTATCTTCAAAAGAAGTTTTAAATGTGGAGCAGTCCACTGAACAATCTGGAAAAAGGAGAACAGTCTGGAAGAAAAGTAGAACACTGTGGGAAGGGATGCAAGCATTAGAAAGTATATTAATATCCTAACAGAATGAATGGAAAGTTGACATGTGGAAGATGTTTCCAAACAGGTGAAAAAAATAAAGTAATATTACAGAGCAGTGGTATAGAGACTGGTTCAGCCAAATAGGTGGTAGCTCAGCCGGACATGTGACCATACCAGTTCTATCCTGGACACCGCCATCTTTATTTTCTGTTTTGCAGAACAATCTTCATTGGAAAAAAAAATTCGGGCACCGAACCGGCAGGAACCCACCCGTGTCACAGAGCCCCTTTAAATACCTTTTGTGGCCACAAAACATGGTCAGGACCCCCCAAGACTTAACTCAAGATTTAAATCATAACATTTCTTCAAGCCTTCGTGGACCCATTGTGACAACATCACAGCCCCCAGGGGTCCATGGACCACAGATTGAGAACCACTGTTATAGAATGCCAGAGAAATCGGTGGAATTATGAAAACCTGAAATAGAAGACTTCATAACTGATAACTTGAAAAAGCTATGGATGACAAATCTGTATATATTCATTGAGGATGAAACATACTAGTAGTACATAATAAAGAGAAATGTGGTCAAAGAGCATGGAAGAATTAAAAGAGGTGGAAAAATGCATAATAATGGTAATCAAATGTTTTGGGGAAATTCTAAATAAGGTGGGCTGAAGAGGGCTAAATAAGGAACATCAAGCAAAGTGAATGGGATCAAAAATAAGGGTAATAAATGTTTTGGAAGGGAAAAAATGAGGCAATGCTAAATTGTTTAAGAGTTTCTATGGGCTTTCTAGTGATGTATTGAAGAACGGAATTGAAGCAAACTCTAGAAAGATTAGTACCCAAGAAAAATGACCAAAGAAGAAGACATAAATGTTGTAAAACGTAAGAAAAACTGTAAGGTTTCAGAGGTAGCTAGTGCATCTGGATCAATTCAAATATGGATGTGGTTTTCTTTATGGAGTGATTGTGTGACCTGTTAAATATGTAAGGAGACTGCATCTGTGTGTCATGACTGAAAGAAAGCTATTGTTCTCTATACAAATAGAAAGAAGAACACAACAATAATAGAGAAGGTTAGTTTGCTAAACATACCTGGGAGCTTGTTTGGCATAATGTTGTTCAAAACGGTACAAAGTGTGAAAATGAGTACAATTTCAGAAATGCAGTGTTTGTTGTGCAGAGGGTGTACGAACAAGGTTTTGTTCTGCAGGAGGTATTGTATGAATGTGAGGCTGTATATGTGTATAGGTGAAGATTGGTTGTTGAATGCAATGAGCAATATGTAAGTAAATCATGCATGATAATAAATAGAATGCCTTACATATGAGTCAATATTGAACGGCATATAAGACAAGATGATTTTCTTTGGTTGTTTAATGTATTTATGAATAAATGTATAAAAGGTGCTTTTGATAATGTTTCTGGTGCCTTGTTTACATAGATAGCACAGCTAACCAAGAGGATGCAAAAATAATAACATGCATACAGTAACATAATAATGCAAACTTCACATCTTTGTACCAAGACTGGACTGAATTAGCTAATTCACTGGATTTGTGTCATGACATGACATGGTTTTTGTCATTTGCCTCCCTGAGGAGGTTTATTGTTGTTTTTAAAAGTACATTTATATCAGAGGTGATATTCAGCAGGTTCTGACCAGTTCTGGAGAACTGGTAGTGGAAATTTTGAGTACTTCGGAGAACTGGTAAATACCACCTCTGACTGCCCCTGCCCCCATCTATTCTCTGCCTCCTGAGTCCCGGCTAATTGGGAGGGAATGGGGATTTTGCAGTAACCTTCCCCTGGAATGAAGTGGGAATGGAGATTTTATAGTATCCATCCCATGCCACGCCCACCAAGACACGCCAACATAACCGGTAGTAAATTTTGAATCCCAGCACTGAATTATATGCATATGATGCTGCGTTTTAGATTGAGGACTTGGATTATTTCCAGCAAATGTTAGATAGATTGTATATTGCAACAAGTAGCATGGCTCTGAAAGTATCAAAGACCTGGATATTTGACAAGGGAAATGAAATGAATGATTGCGAGCTATAACCAAATAAGGGGGAGGGGGAGTAGATAAAAGAAATATGTACATCTTGTAGAATATTTACTAAAAGGGGAAATGCATGGAGAAATTTTAAGACATACAAGTGCAAAATAATAAATAGCATGTATATATCATGAGGAATAAATATTGAAAGAAGCAGAAATAGAATTGTGTTTTTGCCCATTCTGTTTCATGGAAGGAAGTGAGAGTTGGCTATATCAAGAGGGCCAAAAAAGCAAGATAAATATTGTTGGAATAAGTTACTTTTTTAGTTTGCATGTGACAATTTTTTTAAAAAAAATATTAAATTTTTGCAGCCTGTCTTGACATGGGGCTAATCAAGGCAGCTAAAACGAATGAGTGCTGAATTAATTCCGATTTAATACAAAAAAGTGACTGGTATAAAAAGTGCATTGGTGTGGTTTTGTCATATAGAAAGAATGGATGAGTGATTTGTAAAATAGATGAAGGAAAATTCAGTGGGTCAAGGACTACTGAAGAGCTAATGAGATTCTCCAAAGAGAAGGGTGAGACATTTCAGAATCAAAAAAATAATATATGGGGAGATGTATGGATGTGATAGAAGCAACAATGTGGAGATGTTGAAGGTATGATATTGGTAGAAATTAGACTGAGTTATACAGTACTGTATTTTCTTCTCTTTATCTCGTGGCGTTAACTGGACAGGAGAACCCTTATTAATTCTTTCCCTGCAGCATTTTGCACGGTGTTGGTGATGCTAAAAAAGGAAGAGTGTGGAGGCAGTATGTGTTTGTCTGCATTTTACAGCTGAGTCATCAAGACCTGGATTTTAAAATGTATGCATATCAAATATGGCTAACAAAGCCTTTAATCTAAAGTACATTAGAGAACAATTTTGCTATAATTTTAATAGAATCTTCAGATTAGGGAGCTGAACTGTTACCGTATGATAACAATACCAACTTCTTCATTGATAATAAGCTAAACTGACTCCTAAAAGGAAATCTGATTATAGGATTCCTCGAATGAATAAAATGCTTTGTTTCTGGGTAAAACATATGCTTTGGATATATTGTTGGAGGAAAAAGAAATCCCCCACCAAGGAAACATGTGCTGCTGAAGAAAAGAGCTTATTATTATACCTGTGAGAGGTCAAAGTCTGTGGGCCTCTAGCTTATGGTATTATGGCAGATTACAAGAACATTCTGTTGTATTAGTCAGAATGTTTCCAGACATCAAGAGCAGGAAGCTGTGCACTAACAAATTAGCCTTGCTTTGACTTTTCCCCCTTTAGGTCTTGTGATGGGTCAGCTGTTGATGGCATCCTCCTGCCCATTCACAAGATCACATGGCAGAAGCTCTTTCAATGAGCAGCTTTGAGGGCTTTGAGATGAAGAACCATCTTTCTCAGCTGAAAAGTCTCTTTTGTGACTCAGCACACTTTTTGCTAGACCAAAACCACAGGCGCTCATCGCTGGCCCTCAGGAAAAAGGAAGGAGCAAAATAATCGTGCCAGATTGACTTTCTTTGGGAAACAAAATATACCAGCAAGAGAAAGATGAGAATGAAACACAACTATAAAATCAGGCGTGACAGAGAGAGAAAAAATAAAGCAGGATACACCTCCCATTGTATAATGAATGGCATGTGCTAGATCAGTTGTTTGGCATTAAGTGAGAGCCACTGTGAAGCTTGGTTTACACATCACATTAAGTCATTACATGTTTGATTTTAGTTTAGGTTTGTTGGAAGAACAATCCATCTGATTCATTTCCAAGCCGAGAGAAAGACCCTGGAAATATGGAGGCTGATTGGAAAGATGGTTTAATGGTGAAGCAGAACCACCAAGCACAAGGTTCTCTGGTGCAGCTGAACACATCGAGTTGAGTGAGGTTTTTTTTATACCTTCTCTTGGGCTTTGCACTTGAACTTCCTGTTCCTGTGCAAGAACACGCATTCTATTGGCTGTTGTAGGAGTCATACCTCTGTAGGTTGTCTGAGCTCTCAGGTTTGGTTGAAGTTTGGACTCTGATGCAATGTCCTTAGGAGATTGTGCAATGTAGTGAGCTCTGCTGCTAGTGGGTTAATCCTATTATCTCATGTCTTAATCCCATCACCCTGGAGCTGAAGGCCTTTTGTCTTGTAGGTAGGCTGGCCCAGCTATTAAGAAAGACAATAAGAAAGACTGTTTTCTGTCTTTAAAAACATTAGGGAATGTCCTTTAGAGAAACATAATAGTCTTCCTTTTTTTAATATTTCTCAAAATATTTTATTCTTCTGGGAGGGGGTGGCTTCCCATAGGTTAGAAATACCCATCCACTGATACCTATAAACTGTGCTTAGACATATGTATGGCTTAATCTGATAAACTGTGGTTAAGAAAATCATGGGACTAACATAACGTCTGAACCCATATAATTAACTCAAAATGCTTGTGTGGCTGTCACCACTTCTCCTTGGCTTCCAAAGACATACACTTAAAATAACTGTATTGTATATTGGGCTATCAGAACAACCCATAGATGGCAGCAGAGAGTGAGTTTTCTGTATCCCTTTGCTGCCATCCTTTTTTTTCTACTTTGTAACCCAATTCTCTTGCTATCTTAGATTGAAATTCATATTGAGTATAGGTTATAAACTGCTGCAGGAAGAGCAACATAATGAACTTTTCTTTATGCCTCCAAATGCTGGCTTCCCTTCCATTCCCAGACAGGAGACATACAGCTATGCCGATTGGGGAAGGTGAGATTTGTACGCTATGTTGGCACCGTGCTAGGAAGATGTCATTTAAGGTGATTTATAATTTGTAGAAATTAATGCATAAAATCCTATTAGCCGCAAATAAAGTCCCAGAATAACCTTTGGCTCTACCTATTTCTATAGGATATTTGTTTTCAGGGTGCATTTTCTTAAAAACTACCTTTATAAACTTATGAAAGGTCATAAAATGAGGCAACTTTGCTTTTAAATACTTTTACTTTTATATTCTTAAGTACTGCATATCTGAGATATTTTTTCTTAACCTTTGTAATGGGATATTTGTATGAAATACACAGATCGGTATATAGTAGATTACAAATTACTTAACAGCTTATTCCAATAACTCTTAACGGCTCAAAATAATAATTTTTCTAGTCCATGCACTGCATTGTGTTTTTGAACTACCTGATTTTAAAACAATTTACCCCCAACTGTTAGGACAGTTAGATCCAGAGGACCTTCCCTTACTTTGGCGTGTTTTTCTTTGACAGGAAATCATCAAAAATAGAAAGTATTTGCAATCTTCCAAGGTTTGTGATTCTACAGATTTGTGGCAAATAGATTAAATGCTAAAATGCATTCACCAGATCGAATGCAACTCACCCCTCTAAAAAAAAATTTTTTTTGACCCAGAACTTGCAATGCCCAAATCATCTCTGTGTTCCTTGTGAAAGATAACTTGCCCTCCTCATCTTGCTCCTTTCCACATGCTGAACTGAGATCTGGAAGGTGTGGGAGAAGAGAAAAGCAGTTGCTCTTTCAGATATTCCCTACAGAATTGAAAGAGCTCAGATAGATTGAATAATGAAAGAAATGGTTTCATTAAGTATCTACAGGTAGTCCTCAACTTATGACCGGTCGCTTAGCAACTGCTCAAAGTTACTATTTATGACCTGGTTTCAAAGTTACATTTGCTGCAGTGTCCCTGTAGTCATTTGCCCTTATGACTGACTGCAGGAATGCTATAGCACCACCAACCCCACTTATCTTCCCCCACAACCCATCCCACCAGCTCCCCACAACTCTTGGACCTGCTTCCCACCCCACCAGATCCTGCAGGTCCCCCTCCCCAGCCCCCCCCCAACCCCCACTGTGCACTTACCTTTTAAATATATCCGAAGAGCTTCGGAGATGGCATTAGGGAAGAAAGACTGTCCCTCGGTCCCTTGGCATCTCTAGTCCACGTGGCTGCATCCCAGAAACAGGTACCCTTTTCAGAGGACTACCCATACCTTACAACTTTTCCACTACAAGGGACTCTTTATGACTTCTTCTGGATCCACCAATTCTCTCATATCTATCTTCTTTAATTTTTACAAAACTGCTCACTGTAATATGGTATGTGGAAGCAGTATGACTTTCTGGCAAGGAAATGAATGGTTCCTGGAACAGGAAAACTGTACATTTTATAAAACAGTATCTGTTTTGTGACTTACTGTGTTTTATTCAGGTTCTTCTTCAGATGAAGAGAAAGAAGCATTCAAGGAAATGAGAAGAGTAATTCTGGGCAGATTGAAAACCACCCATTTTCTTAAGAAGAGTCGAGTTCAAGTTCAAGGAATTCAGGTAGCGGAGGGCATGGAGCCATAGAATAGAATAGACGTGAACCTCTCTGTGTCAGCCATGTTTTGTTTGTGACCACCATTTGTGACTATTAAGATGGCGGGGGGGGGGGGATATGTGTCAGGGAACAGCCATATACAATCAACCCTTTGAGAACAAACTGTCAGGCCTGCAGCCAAATTCCTCTTGGATCTTTGGCCTGCCACACTTTCTATTATTCTACTATGCCTTTTCTATTGTGGGAAAATGGGAGGAGGGATTGCCCTGAGTTAGATACCATGTAGCCAAAACAAAATTCCTTCTAGAAAGCCAAGGCCATCCTTTGTCTCTGCACCTGACCATAACTGCTAGCATAGCAGTGGAAGATTGGACCATGTGGTGGGCTTGGTGGTGTGGAGCAAGAACTTGAACTTTCAACTGGGTGGGGGGAAAAGGGAAGCTTTCAGATTCGGGTTTTCCCAGATGTGCCAACATGGCTCTCTTGAGCAATACTTTGCCTTGGACTCTGATTTACTTTTAGATGCTATTTGGAACCCTGACACAAACTATCCTTATGAGATAAAAGTGGGGTGAATCCTTATCCTTTCCAGACAAAATCTTTGCCCCTCTGAAAATATGCCTGACAATGATTGCTTTGTAGTCTATTCTTTTGAAGGTATAAACAAAGAAAACTTTGTGAGGATGAAATATATAGGTAAGATTCCATCTTCTCTGATTCAAATCCTTTCCAAGTTGGGGATGCAGCTTTCCATATTTTAAGTATAAGATGCATCTTTTTTCCTCAAAAAAGAGGCTGAAAATCAGGGTGAGTCTTATACATCAAATGCAGCATTTTTTGCCTCCCGAAGCCATGCCCCTTTCACCAAAATGGCCATGCATAGCCTTATGGAGGCTTTCAGAGAGCTCCTGGGGGCTGGGGAGGGCAGAATATTGCACCCCCCCCCAGCCCCTAGGAGCACTCTATAAGCCTCCATAAGGCTATGCATGCAATTTCTTTGACAAAAAACAGGCCCATTTTTTGCAAATTTTGCCCATTTTGGGGAGGTTTGCAGAGTGTAAAAACTTTTTTCCCCCTTTCGGAAAGCTCTTTAATTGATTGATGAGAATTACACTGATCAAGTGCTGTGCCATCAGAAACAAAGTCTTAGGTGCTGCAGATGGTCAGCGATTTCCTTCTCCAGCACATGGATAAATACATCTGGAAACATCTACCTACCTCCCTACTCTTTTTCCCTACCTACTTACTATATTTCTCTCTCTCTCTCTCTCTCTCTCTCTTCCTCCCTCCCTCCATCTACCTACCCTTTCTCTCTCTCCCTATCTACTGCATTTCTCTCTCTCCTCCCCTCTATCTACCTACATACCTACCAACCTATTCTCTCTCCCCCTACCTATCTACTGCATTTCTCCCCCCTCTATCTACCTACATTACTACCTACCTACTCTCTCTCTCCACCTACCAATCTACTGCATTTATCTCCTCCCATCTACCAACGTATCTACCTACCTACTCTCTCCCTATCTACTCTCTCTCTCTATCCCTCTACCTACCAGCCTACCTATTCTCTCTCCCTACCTATCTACTGTATTTCTCTCTCTCTCTATTTCTCTCTATCCCACTACCTACCTACACACTCTCTCTTTTCCTACCTACTGTATTTATCTCTCTCTCTCTCTCCCCCTTTATCTACCTTACTACCTAACTACCTAACTACTCTCTCTCTCTCCCCCTACCTACCTACTGTATTTCTCTTTCTCTCCCTCTCTATCCCTCTATATACCTACCTACTTTTTTTTAAATTTGCCTCTTCAAAACCTTGGTGCGTCTTATACTCTGAAATATACGGTAATTTGCTATCCAGTATTTTGCCCAGAGCTATTTCTAAATTAGCACGGTATTTACTGTGTTGATATAAATTTCTCCTTACATTTGAAAATCCAATTAAGATCTAAGGTTCAGTTCATTGACAGTAATATTGTAGCACCTGATCATGATAATGGCAGTGTTTGGTCCTATAACACCTCTTATTCCCAGCCTGTGACTTTTTATGTGTTTCTGAGAAAAGGCATTGAAAAAAAGCCATTGATATGATTCCTTAGTAGATGAGAGCAAAAGGTTCTTTTTATATTTAATCTCTTCCATGCTTTGCATTGCGCGGAATAAAGCATTTTTAAAAATAACTCTGCAGGTGTTCAAGCATAATGCTTTGAGAAACAAATAATTGTTATGTACCATCATATACATTTATTCCCCCTGCAGTACTCTAGTGTTTTTGACTGAGGTTCCCATAATCTCTTTAGATTTCTGTTGTGAAGTTACATGATTATAGAATAAGGATATCCAACCTTGGCAACTTGAAGACCTGTGGATTTCAATTTCCCAGCTGGTTGGGGAATTCTGGAATTGAAGTCCACAGGTCTTAAAGTTACCAAGGTTGGAACTCCTGCTATGAAACCTGACCCTGTCACCAGCAAGCTAGAAGACAAGAACTTCCTGGACCCTCAGAAATGCTCTTGATATTGCCCAAGGCGTTGTTAGTTCTGAGATGTGAAACCTATAAAAGTGTAACTATTCTGCCCAAACAAGAGACCCAGAAGCTACACTTTCTTGTTTCTTGAAGTTTAGAAGTGGTAGGAAGCATATTTCAGTCAGTGTGACATTTACAGAGCAAAATGCCCCAAATATTGCATTTTAATATCCTTGCAGCTCAGCCCTAACGTGTCCACTAACAGCGGTGGTTCTGTACCAGAGGTGGGTTGCTCCTGGTTTGTCCCAGTTCTAGCAAACCAGCAGTGGCGGAGGCGGGATGCTCCGTCCACCCGCCCAGACGCTTCTGCGCATGCACAGAAGTGACGCGTGCGGGCATGAGCAAATCGGTAGCCCCAGGATTTGCAACCCACCTTTGTTCTGTACCTATAGCTGAAAAAGCAAAAGAGGCTATTCCGGGATTCCATCACCAACCACAAACCCAAGAGTAGTTCACCTGTCTAAAGTTAATGCGAGGTGTATGGTGTGGTGTGGTGTGGTGTGGTGTGTGTGTGTGTGTGTGTGTGTGTGTGTGTGAGAGAGAGAGAGAGAGAGAGAGAGAGAGGGATGGGCTGAAGAAAAATGTCATATTTTCTGTCTGTTTCCTTGAATAATAGGGTCTTGTTCAGTGGCATGATGAGTGAGAACAATATTGGAAATTAGCCATAAACTTTGGAAAGACGGGATGTATTGATGTTTTCTGCAGCCCAAAGTTGAAAACAATATTAAGTCCTGCAAAGACATTGCTTTTGCATTATTTTTGAAATAAGCACAGTAACAGAGGCAAAATGTACAGTATATGCTTCCAGTTAAAAATGTATGTATGCATAGTTAACTATTCAATAAAGAAGCCTCTTTAAAATGTTTGCAGTAACACACAGCTATGAATACTAGTGAATCAGAATCACGCTGAGTTACCCAATGTGCAAGCACTGGAATAAAAAGCTGCAATAAGGCCTTTTTTCCTCTTATTATTTCATACACACTTTAGTTGAAGTCATGAATGGTGAAGTCCCTTCTTATCACCTGCCCTTAAGTCTCATGCAAAGCTTAATTTTGTAAGAGGAATATCATAACCTATTTGCAAATCAAATTATTTTTATGAGCTTAAAGAAAGATATCAAAGGTTGGGTTTATTTGCACCAAAAAATACGTATTTTTCTGAAACAGAATTTCTTTCCAAGTTATTTTAATATTGTAAAAAGACCATTGTCTGGAACTGGTTGGGTAAGATTGTTTTTAAGCTAATGCTTGCATTTCCTCTTCCCCTTTTTACATTTTGCTATATATGAATAAAGAGAATTTCCTGTAAAAATGTAAACACATTTTTTTCCAGTCACTTATATGTGAGAAGTTCCTTAATTACTCAGCAATGTTTCCTATGTGAGATTTTAAAGAGTGTCGATTACTTAAATGTTTAATATTAAAACTACAGGGACTTGTCCAAGGAAATTGCCTGGAATTGCTACTGACTTGAAAGCCATATCTATCTGTGTCACCTACAGTGTGTGGGCAGGGGTGGGATTCTACCGGTTTGGACCGGTTCGGGCAAACTGGTAGCTCCGACAATCAGCTGGGAGCGAATCTGTTCTTTCCGACTTTTAGGTGGGCCCGCTCACCCGCTTGCCCCTGCGCTATATTCACTGATATTCCCTTTCTGGAGCCCAGCTGATAGGCGCGGCAGAGCGGATTGCTGCGCCTCAACTGTTTTGCACCAGGGATGCAGTAGAAATTAAGTTTCCAAATATATTGCACGTGTGTGAAGTGTGCACTCAGCGAACCAGTTGTCACACTGGTGGAATCCCACTCCTGCGTGTGCGTGTGTGTAGAAAGATTGTAGTTACTTCTCTGTGTCAGTTGATCCTAAGATATATAAAGTTGCAACATATGCTGGATCGTAATTTTTTAGGACTGTGAAGTATTTTAGATCCAAGACAAAATGGAATTTTGGAGCATGCAGGGAAACACACACTGGATCTCTCCATAATTGCTGCATTTTTTTCTTGGGACTGCACAGCGCTCTCCTACAATTGCTATGCAAGCTCAGAAAAATACAGGTGCATGGCCCTATTAGTACTATGCATTTAAAGAATGTATTCCTGACATTAAATGTAGATAATGGATTAAAGATTATTCAAGCCATCTAATCAATAGCAGTAAATTAAGGAAGAGCTTACTTATGGGTTAATACATCACCTTTTCAGCATGTATCCATTCTGCAATTGAGCAATGCAACTTTTATTTCTAGGATAGATGTTGTTCAGCAATTTGGTCACAATAGACCACTGAAGACTCCATTCAAAAATGTGCAGACAAATGTTAACCACCACAAAATAAAGAATGTCAGTCAATCACCAGCAAAAGATTATACAAATTAATGGAGGTCATTAGGAGCGACCAGAGGCAAAGAAAGAATTTTGTGCTTTCTTGCAGAACAAGGAGAATCCAGTCCTTTTTTAATCGATCATCATAGCTACAATGCACATATATATACCTATACAAAGTATAAGGGCTTAAAAAGAAAGAAGGGTGGTAGGAAACAGAATAATCAAATTAAATTTAGATAATACTGCTTCCTTGCCTCTGCAAAAACCTCTCAGTATTTTGCACATTAAGAGGGTTAAGAGTTAAGAGGATAAGCAGATTTGACATCAGTGAAAGAATACCCAGCTCGAAACAATACAGAGAGGCTTAAATATCATGAATTAGTTAATTTGAGCTCCACAATTGAGGAAGGAATGTTGGTCAAGTAAAGATAGAATGGGAAAGTTTGTTTATATCTGTACAAATCTATAAAGCATCAGCAAAATACAGGTTTATCATCCGAGTATCCATATCAGTAGTGGGTTGGCAAATCCCGTTCCAACCAGTACAGTTGGAACAGGGCCGGCAGTGTCATGGATGCATGCAGCGCACGCATGTGTCTTAGCGCATCCACGATGCTCCAGCTGCTCCACGGAGCATTGGGCAGGCACTGTACGCACCATGCACCTGCATGGAAGCGCAGAAGCCTTTAAACACCAGTAAGGAGCTCAGGTGGGTAGGTGGACCCACCGGAGCACCAGACCGGAATGGTATCCGGTGCTCCGGGCTGGCTCCGCTACGCCTGTATTGGGGCATACCACCTGCAACCCACCACTCAGGAGGTCACTGTACCTCAGATAGGAGGGTGTGAGTCCCTTTTTGTGAAATGGGGCCTTGGAGTTCAGGTGGGCCTTTTTGTTACGTACCTGTCTCCCTGCTACATTTCATTGGCCCTGCCGGAGCTGCTAAATGTATTAGCTGGATTGGCGGTTGATTTCCCCAGGCTTATGATCCTAGGGGATTTCAATCTGCCTTCCATTGGCGAGACATCTGAGTCAGCTCGAGAGTTCATGGCTTCCATGATGGCTATGGACCTAACTCGGTTAATTCAAGACGCCACCCATAATAGGGGACACACGCTCAACCTGATTTTTGTCTCTGGGCAGTGGATGAATGATCTAGATTTAGGGGATATTTCTATCCAACTCTTGACATGGTCTGATCATTTCCTCATCAGGCTTGACTTCCGTACTGCTATCCCTCGCCGCAGGGAGGCAGAACCAACTAGATGCTTCCGCCCCAGGCGCCTGATGGACCCTGAAAGGTTCCTGATGGAGCTTGGGACTTTTCCTGAATCCCTTGCTCACAACTCGACCGAAGCCCTAGTGGAAGCCTGGGATAGGGCGGCCACTGGGGCCTTGGATCACGTTGTGCCTTTGTGGCCTCTGACCCAGTGTCGATCCCGGGTAGCTCCCTGGTTTACCAAGGAGCTCCAGGAGATGAGACGCCGGAAAAGACGCCTAGAGAGTGGTTGGAGGGCCAGCCGATCTGAACCTGATCGAACACTAGTAAGAATTCATATTAAATCCTACTTAGTGGCAATAAAAGTGGCAAAATGGCAACATTTTTCCGCTCTTATCGCGTCCGCAGACAACTGCCCAGCCACCCATCAAAACAATGAGGAAGCTGCCATTTCCTGTCCCATTATTTATCTGTTATGTTCTACACTGGCTTGCAGCTACTCTCTAAAGGAGTGCTTTGCAAACTTAGCAACCTTCAGATATGAAGACTTCAACTCCCAGAAAGTTGGCTGGGGAATTCTGGGAATTGAAATCCTCACATCTTAAAGTTGCTAAGGTTTAGAAACACTGCTCTAAAAAGTACAAAATATCTTGGCCTTCACCTGCTCTCTGATCTTGTTCAGATGTCAAGGATTTTTTTCTTCTGAGAAGAAAAGGTACCAAGAAAATATCAATCATTTTCAAGTCATGCTCCAGGCGTGAGGAAGCCATCCATAAAGTATCTTCTGCTAACATAATACATTTCCTAAAGCAACCGATTCCCAAAAGTACACTCCAGCAAGCATTGGTGGACATGACTTTCTCACAAGGCCCTAAAATTCTGTTCTACACCTGTAGCATCGCCTTTGATTGGAATTGACAGGACTATAACTAAATGAATGGCTGTAAATCAAGGACCACCTGTATTTGCCACAAATTCCATAATATTCAAGAAATCACATTATAATTTAGCAATGATACATGAACCCAGTCTGAACCCAACAACAGCATATTTTCATCATTTAAAAATGATACAATAATATGGGAAAATAAATGCAGATACTATAAGCACTGGAGAAGTAAATTACTTATAGTGATCCCGAAAGCAGCAGGTATCAAACTTACCTGAGTTCAACCTGGTTATCCACAGCGTGTTACTCTTAGATACTAAGAGTCAACTCTTTCATTTCAAAGAAATATCTTTAAGCAGTTGATAAAATTGCCATTTACGTGCAATGATCTCCTAAACATTTCTCTAAAAAACATAATACTCCATGTGAAGAGCATAATTGGTGCAAAATAGAAATGGTACTTCATATCTTCCCTTTCTTTTTCTAACGAATGGGATTGGAAAGAGGAAATAGATCCGAGCACTTGATTAAGGAGACATAAGAGGCAGACATACCATTAAGTCTCTTTTCTGAAGCCATATGGTTATGCATTAGGCAGCAAACATGAAGGACAAATTGCTCTCACATACAATGCATCAATTCATTAAAAACAATATTTAAAGCATAATGTGTTTTTTTTAAAGACTCATCCTTTACACTATCCATTTCCTTCATTATTCAGAGGCTATTAGAACTCTAGATAGATACTAAGAAAGGATACCAGTTATAAACCTTATTGAACAAGAATTGTTCCATTATTTCCCTGTATCTCTCAGATAAAATAGTTCAGTAAAAACCAGAATCTTCTAAAAATTAATGGAATGTTGAGATCAAACTGTAACTAGGCTCATTTTTTCCTCTGTTTCTTCTCAAAATTATCAGAACATTATTCTTAATAAATGAACGTGGAGAAACTGGGGTTGTGACCATTTGGCAACAGTTTAGGGTAGTTTATATTAAAACTTACTGTAGATTGAACGTTTTAATGTAAACATTAACATTTAATTTTAAAAACTCATTAAAACTATTTAATTGAGTAAAAATTAATAAATCAAACTATTCTTTGAAGGCTTCTAAAAGTCTACATTATTCTATTTACAAACTTTCAAGTTATGAATTTTTATCACCAAGAACAAACCTGCCTGCAATGCCAACATAGATGAGTCCGAAAGTCAGACGGTGCACTATAAACTAACCCTTTCCCACCTTCTCCTGACTTTTGCTTGCATAGTGTTCCCTGTTTAATTATTTACCGACTGGGTATGTGTGTATGGCAGCAACTGTGACTAACTGGAATTCAGCACAAGAGTGATTTTAATGTTCGTTTGGACTTACTTATGAACGGCCTTACAAACAGCATCTTGGAACATAACCTGTTCATAAGTAGAGGAACGTCTCTTAATCCATGAAAATGGTTAGGAGTGCATTCCACAAGAATGAAGCAGTGCAAAAGCAATTTAATCAGGAAGAGTATTTTCAGAGTAATTGGTATTATTTTGGCTAGCCTATGTCTGTGGTTTTGTAATTCTGGACACCCTATTTTCTCCCATTTTCTTGCGTTCTACAAACTTTTGGTCTCCTAATGAGTATAAGAACAATGTCCAGTCACATATTATGGTTAATTAAGAGTGGCTTAACTTAGCCCAGCATGAAATATGAGCCCATTTGTTAGGTGTCTTATGCTAACTACCCCACTAGTTGTTAGATAAGTACTGGGTTACATTTCAATTTAGATGTGTCCAGAAAGAGTTTCTAGAATTTTATCAAAAAGATTTGATAAGTCAGTCCAACTATAAAGGGGACTAATCCAGAGGAGCCCAGAATGAAATCACGTGAGTTACTCCACTGGTGTAGTGTGAGGCCAGAGTGAATTTAGATCACTTTATTTTCACCCTGTGGTTCTCCATACTCCCCAAAACATTTTTTAATTGACTAAGTCATCAGAATTGTGTATGAGGAGTGTTACTGGGAGAGGGATGAAGAGGAAATGTTTAAAAATCACCGTTTCCTTTCTGTAGAAGGAAAGTTCATCAGTGGATTTTCTCCACTATTGAAAAGAGCATTTCCCAGTAGATATATTTGTATGTTTGTTTTGTGTGCAAAATAACTCTTTAGCAATTACACCAGCATATTATTTTATCATGTGCATATCAAAAGTTTAAATGTATTACAGAGAAGAGGAATAGTCTCCTTGCGTCAATGGTTCAATGGCAAGCATATTTTACTATCTTGAAATTTTTACATATGCACGCTATCAGAAAATTTACAACAGTGTAACTGGTACACATCAAATGCATTCATACTTCACAATTAGACTGAACTTAATTGTATAATATATAAACTACCTTCACAGAAATATGTGGAGAGGTTAATATGTTTTATGACTAATGGAATTAAAATCAATTTGAGAAAAATGAATAGAACCAGGTTTTGGATGATCCAAAACATTTTATGTCTTTCTTAACCTTTCGTCCGGCAGACATGCTGGACTACAACTCATCCCCAGCAAGAATACTTATGCTGGCTGATGGTGCTGTACACAATAGAACAAGGAATCCATCATGTTTTTCTATATCTAATTACATTCTGCATATAATGTATAATTATGTTTTTCTGTATATAATGAAACACTTCGTCACTGTTCATACAGGAAATGAAATGTTGCATTATATAAGTAGAAGTTCTGACACCCAATATTGGGATAGAATCTTTTTGTCACAGATAAAAAAATACCAAAGTATATTATTTTTCAACAGCCACCCTCTCAGTCAAATAAATACAATTAATCTACAATTCAAAGTAATTGTAAAGAACATATCTTTATTACATTTTTCTGGCTTTTTATTGGAGAAGTTTTACATGTAAATAAAGTTTAAAATTAAAACCAAAGACAAGGAAAATCCATTAACAAGGTATGTATATATCATGTACATTTTTAAACAATATGAAAAATACATAATTGTATCATAAAACTGCTATCTTCACGTTTAAAAATAACTTAGGTCTCTCCTTTTTTACATTTATACAGAAAAACAATAGAAAGTTATTTCCATTTGGCTCAAATACTAAGAAAATCATAAAACCAACTCCATCAAAACACCTTTTTTGAAAAGTGCTTAACCACCATCCTAGGGAGTAGTGACTTTTAGACATATTTAGTGCAAAAGTCTTTAATAAGAAAATCTGTCATTCTGTACCTTTCTATGCACAAAATCTTTCACAGCATAAATAAAAGATTGCTTTGAGCCATTCCCCATCATGTGATGCCTCAAATCAACTGAATGCTATTAAAGAGCAGGACATAGCTAAATCTACATGTCTTGAAATCTGAATAGAAAAAAATAGCTATCTTAAAATATAAAAACACGCTAATAGGCAGATTATTGTTATCAGTGGCATACAAATCTTTTCAGGACCTATGCTACATCTGCTCTTATTTCTATTATTTCATCCAACGTATAGATCATATTCTACAATAATTACCTGCTCAATTTTGTAATTCTGGCCCAAATCCAGAACTCTCTTGAAGTCAGCATATTTTTATTTCAAATCAGCTTAGCCCTGCTGATCAAATATAATTAGCTTGTCACTAATACTATTATGCAGTCATAAGTGTGTGTGGATCTCATTAAAATATAGCCAGCAACTCAGCATCAATCAGAGCAGTTCATTTGATTAAGAATGGCTTAACACCCCAACTTTTTCCAAATCTGCACTGAACAAGTATCATGGGCCAATTATGATTCAGATGGAAAAATTTAATTTTAGGATGAAACAATGACATTTTATAATTGGATATATTCCCCAATCCCACCCCACCCGATGCATTTTTCATTCATTAGAAGCTGTTTGGTATTAAGACCTTACTGTTCCAACAGTAATCTACTGCTGCTTCCACCAAGCTACTTAAAAAGAGATTCTGCAAACTATTTAGGAGTGCCATGCAAGAACTTTTGCCTTCTTAGGCAGAAATAACTGATTAAACAACTGAATATACAGCAAAATCCATATGCAAATTATTTTTATGTTGATTCAGCACTAAATAGATAGGGGAAGAAATAGGGAAATTTTATTTTAAACAAAATCCTTATTCTTAATATTGTTTTTTTTCATTAGATCTAAGAAAACGGACAATAACTCCACCAACTTCAGAAGTTCTCCATTTATTCCAGCACCAAAAGCAATGATTTAGAAGGCTCATTCACCCAAAATGAAACAATGGTCTATTAGAGGGGATTGAAGAGTTTTTAAAGATAGCTCTAATCCCTCAAAAAAAATGGTTCCAAAAAATTTAGCCCATCCTCAAATGAGGTAATGAGGGACTGGATTCTTCACCCTTTAGCTAACATATAAACCAAGTCAATTTTGGTTTCTTGAACAAACTATTATTTAAAAGAATCACAGTTCAATATGACATATGAGCCCAGCTAAATCTTGTCCAATGACACCCTTGACTTTTCCCCAATGCCTTCATTTTTTTGTTAATGCTGGATGCAAGGCATGGCCAACAAGACAACTTCAGCTGAGGACTATTCTACACTATTTAAGAGAACACACCATTTTAGCAGTTTCTTCTCCACCTGCAGAGAGAGAAATGTGCAGTATTTCTATGGCCTCCCAGAAACCCCAAGATTGCATTATAAATGTACCTTTTATTAAATCACTAAGTTCTTCTGCAAACAGATACCAATTTCTTCATATTTACTTCTTAAAAAATGATAGACAAATCTATCAATATTCTTCGTTCTTTAAATACTATGAAACTATTCTACCAAATAAAGAAATCATTTTTCCTATAATGCACATGTTAATTCTTTCTATTCTCTTAACCCAATTTTCCCCACAAGCTGTTGACCTTTTTTCCCCTTTGTTTTAATTTAGGTAACTTTTCCAAGGCAATATATACAAATGCAATAAAATACTGCCTGCAAATTCTAATAAATATATTATGTACCCTTGCATAAAAAAGCCACTTCATAAAAAATAATTTTAGGGGTAGAGAATATTTAAGTAACAGAGTTTCCATTAGTTTAATCTTGCTTTTAACCAGCCAATAGAGATAAGAGCTTATTCAAGTACACTACACTATAAATATCAAGACATGACATTTTTCCTGAAGTCAAACTCTGTAATTATTATAATTCTAATAATCACTTTTATTGCCAGCAATATAGTATATAAAATTCAAAATTTATTTCTATGAGTCAAACAGCATTTTAGTAGCAATGTAGACTAAACACTAAGATTTGTCTGCTGATAAATATTAAGCCATTGAATTCATTTTTTTCATTTTTCAATAATGATAACTTTTAAATAAATCAGCATTCAGGTAAGAATTAGAAAGGAATGTTCACGTAAGCTCATCATACATGGAAATCAATGTTATTAATCCATTATATAAAGTATAAAAACTTTACCAATCAGGAAGTAAGACAAAAGTTCAAGAAGGATTGAAGGAGGGAATATAGTTTCTTTTTCGTTTCTGGAGGTCATATCATCCCCCTGAGAACTATTGCACAATAGTGCATACACCTATCTGAGACAAACAGTCTTTTATTACAGCATAATGTAAAGTTAAATTATTATTGTCTTCAGAGCAATCAAATTAATATCCCATTGCATCTCAAAGCTCAGTTGGATTTATCTTGGATGTTCGCAAAGCTGGCATTTGAGTGAATTCGCTTACCTAGAAAGAGAAGAAAAGCATAAAATCCCACAAAAATCCCACAAAAAAACATAAAATCTCACAAACGGCATATTCATACAAGAAATCTAAGACCCAAGAAACAGATTTTGTATGGAGAGGCATCTGGAACAAGTCATAGTAATAGTATATTTGTTATATCATTGAATTACCAATTAAATTTGTATCATTTATACAACAGCATGGTGAGGCCTCATACTTTCCCACAGTGAATATCAAAAATAGTGACAATACAAAAAATCCCAAATTATAGTTAAAAATTAATCAGAAGAATAACGTTGGTTTGTTTTAGATAAGATAATTATTCTGGCCAATCAGTGCAAAGAGGCCCAAAGCTGATGAGGAGCAATTGAGAAGACCTTTCCTCGTTTTCTCATGGCAAGAGAGGGAGAAGGGGTTTTGCAATAGATCTTAAAATTTAGACAAGTTCAAAGGGAGTTGTAAACAGAGTACAACAGAATACAAAGGCCTATTTCACTGTGGTCTGGTCTAATTTCCAGGAGCAAAACTACTCTTGGCCATCATTTAAACTTGAGAAATCACATTCAAGAGTGAACCAGAAATACACAAAATTACAAATCTGAAAATGAGATAATTGCTGTCCATGCTCAAATGAAAATTGAATTCTTTTTTCAAATGACAAGGTGGACCTCTATTTTATCTGGGCAACATGTTTATTTGTTCATTTTTATCAACTGTCGAATTATTCCAAGTATCAAAACAGCCAACATATACAGTCTTATTATATGAGACAATTATTCCTATATACAGTAACTTGACCATACTATGAAGAGAGGCTTCTTCACATCATTTATTTAAATCATGGCACCCAAATATTTGTATACATAAATAGTAGAATACTGTATATCAGTGATGGCGAACCTATGGCACGCGTGCCACAGGTGGCAACCGGAGCGAGGCCATGCGAGGCGCTGCCCTGTCAGCTGAGTTCACCCTTTTTAAAAGCCATTTTTCGCCCTCCCCAGGCTCCAGAGGCTTTATAGGAGCCTGGGAAGGGTGAAAAGAGCCCCCCCCCGCCCCCCGGAGGCTTCATGAGCTTCCCTGACGCCTTCGTAGCACAGAAAACGACCCTCCGAGCAAACCGTAAGTCACTTCCTGTTTGCTCGGAGAGTCGTTTTGAGCGCTCCGAAGGCTTCAGGGACCGTGCGGAGGCTTCCCTGACACCTCTGGAGGGCGTCCGGGGGGTGGGGGGGTGTTTTCGCCCTCCCCAGGCTCCTATAAAGCCTCTGGAGCTTGGGGAGGGCGAAAAAAGCATGTAAAAATGGGTGGTCGCACCTGTAGTGCGCATATGCGCACTGGGAGGGTTGCACATTGCATTATGGGTGCGGCATGCCCACACACGACCCCCCTGCGCTCCCCCCACTTATGGCATGCGAGCCAAAAAAGGTTCGCCATCGCTGCTGTATATGATATTGCTAATCACAGATGTTCAACAATATGCTAGGTGTAGAAAAGAGTTAACTAGATAGTAAGATGCCTCTACTTACTACCTTAAAAAAAAGATAGCAGAAAATCATCCTATTGTCTGATTTGTTCCATCTGAATTGCCACCTTTGATTCAGAAGGGCTTGATAAAGACAGTTAAAACTTGATTAGTCACTCAAAGAGTGCAGCAGTGAGACAGAATCAAATGATGCATTATCGACTTCCAAACCAGATTATTCTAATTAGATTGTGAACAGAGTCCCAAATTCCAAAACACCCAACACTGAGCATCATGCCATTTAGATGCAAAAACCACTTTCAGCATTGTAACCTTTTTTATTTCAATCCTAATAGAAACCATAAAGATTTGTTAATTTTACTTACCCAGAATCAGGATACGTTTTTTCTGCTTTGAGTGAAGGAAGGTACTGAAGTAGAAAACAAGTGGTAGAAAGAAAATGAACAAAGAAACTGCAATCACTGGCACTGTATCTGTGCAAGGGACAGAACAATTAAAAGTTGTGCTCCACAGCCTTTGTGTGATGTTCATCTAGAAGGATACAATTGTTAAAAAAAACACCAAGGAAATTAAGACATCTAAGGAATCATCAATATTTGAGTAAATTGCAAATTTTTGCATTGAATGAGCATCAATATGTCTAGGTTTTACTGGGTACAGATCCTGCTTCCCTGGATAAGATGCAACATGGTTTTTACAATTATCAGGCCATCCTTAATGGCACTTGCAAATTTAGCAATCTCATGGGTTTTCAGATATATTTGAAAATGTCCACCCTGAAAAGCTTTAAATGTAGCGGTCAAGTGCTTTATTAAGGGTGTTCTTTCGTAGTTCAACATTTGAATTTGTATTAACTACAATCCAATCATTTCATACATTAGTAAGAGCATCTGCTTATTTGGATGCTATATAGAAGATGCCAAATTCATGTGTGTTGAAGAAAGTCTTAAAACAAATGGAAACCTCTCAGTGGATCCATATTAAGAAAATGTCAGAAGGATGTCCACAGAAGTACAATAGAAGGTTAATGTAAATGGTTGATGGGACCTAAGCCTTCATCTAGCAATACGCCTCATCACTGCTAACACATCACAGTATATGGGCAAAAGACGTCCCTGTCAATTGATCCTTTGAGAAACCAGCCAGTGAGGTAAACAGAGACTGGATATTCAGGAGGTGAAAACAAAACTGGACAGCCAGAAAAAGATGTTTTTACTGTAAGATGAAACACTGATGGGTTTTCAGCCATTTAGCCTTGGAAAGTACCAAAATGCCTGAACTAGGTTTATTCAAATTATTATCAATGTATGTAGAATTGATTAAGTAGCATCAAGTCATTTCAGAATCCTATATAAACTAGCAAACTACATTAAAAGGTTTGTGTTATTTAAAAAGCTGTGTTTTCCCTTTTTGGCACTCGGTGCCGCACCCACCCACCCGCACTCCCTTTTCAGCACTCGGTACCAAAAAGGTTCGCCATCACTGCACTAGAGTATATTGAGATGTGATACAAATAAGGAAAGTAAAATAGAAAGTAAGACTTACTGCATCCTCTATATCAATGCACAAATGAAACTGTTCTCCAGATTCTTCATGCTGCTCACTCCTCTGCATCTTACTGTAGTGGGAACTCAAGTTTTTATATGTAGCATTGCAGTTCTTGCAGACCACTGAGTAGTTATTTGGTAGCAGGTTTCCTTCCTGGCCATACAGTATAAACCAAGAAATTATTTTTTAAAATAACAGATTAGAAAATTCAAAATGAGTTTGAATCCAAACGCAAAAGACTCCCACAATTTTCAAAAAAACAATTGCAAGATAAAAGGAAATTCCTACAGTCAGTCTTCAACTTGTACTACAATAGTGACTAGAATTTCCATTGCTAAGCAAGGTGGATTTAAGTGACTCATGCCTAGTTTTATGACCTTTTCGCCACAGTTATGAATCACAGTTGTTAAGTGAATAATGTGGTCATTAAGCAAATCCAGCTTCCCTCATTAGCATCAGAAGCCAACTTGAAAGATTGCAAATGGCAATCACATAACCTCCAGGACCCTGCAATAGTCATAAATACATGCCATTTTGACAAGCACTCAAAATTTGATCATGTGACCATAAGGATGTTGAGACAGTCATAAATTTGAGGACCAATTGTAAGTAATTTTTTTCAGTGCCGTTGTGACTTCGAATGGTTGCCGAATTAATGGTTGTTAGTTGAGGACTACCACTATTTTCTACTGCAGAAACACTCCAAAAATACAAATAAAATTTTAGATGTATGGGTTCCTTAAGCTCCCTGGTTTAGTGAGTCTTTATGATGCAATATCATTAATAAATATTTTATAGAGCAAATCTAAGCAAACATTCACTATGGCCAAGATTTATCACTCTCAGGATCTCACCTGAAAGTCTAACTAAAACTCTTGGTAAATATTCGTATCATATTATTGTTATTCCTGTGATGTAATAGTTATCCTTTTATAGGAAACTCCTGAACTAATGGATCCAGTCTGGTGTAATAATTAAGGCCCCAGGCTAGAAACAAGAAACTAATCTAATCCTGCCTTGGCCCAAAGCCAGCTGCATGATTTTGAGCCAATCACCTTCTCTTAGCCCTAGGAAGGAGGCAATGATAAAACACTTCCAAAATCAGTAGCAAGAAAAGGGGCTTGAAGGCAAGCATGCAAGCAAGGCCATGCACACACAGATACACAAACACACACAATTCTGAGTTCATGATTGCTCCTTCGTCTAAAACTAAATAGGTACATGATGTTAATAGTTAAGGAGAGGCAAGTTGTCACACCAGCAATTCAGGAAGGCATGGAGTTATCTTATAAGATATCTTAAAAGTATGGGTTGCGAGGAAATTGCAGAATGTGATGTGAAAGATAAATGCTGCCAAAATGCAGCAACCGGGATGTTGGGTGAAAATAATTAATATGTTTTCAAGCTGTCAGTATATCCATTCTTGTCCAACTTCCGCTATTCTTTTCATTTACCTCCTGCTGACAATGCTCATTATTCAATAGCTCCTGACTATTCTCCCATCAATGCAAAACAGTTATGTTAATGACTGTTACATCAACAATCAGTACTTTGTTTTGGTATAGCAGAACCTACCACAACAGCACATTTTAACATTTGATATCTGATCAACAGTGAAACATGAAAAATAGAAGAAAAAGACAAATGAACAGAAAAGTACTATATTATTCAGCATCAAGGATAATATAAACACAAGAGGATGTATTTAAATATACACAATCTTCCAAAAAGATTGTGGTGGTAATGGTGGCAAAATGTCAGTATTCTTCTGTCCTAACAGACCCTGTGTGCTTTTTGGGAGTCTTCCAGTTCAACTGCAGCTCCTGTTCACAGAACAAGTAGTACCTGTGGCCGGAAGGAACACTGCATAATTTTCTGTTGTGTGCCAGCTATGTTCATTCTTTGACCAAGAGACCCTGTTCATAGTCCCTCATGCTATGGTCACTTCCCAAATGGACTACAGCAATGCATTTTATCTGAAAACTACAGCTGATGCAGAATCCAGCAGCATGGACATTCAAGGTGTTGGTAATAACCTATAAAACCCTTCAAGGCATGAGGCTGAGTTCTTTGAGGGACTGCTTTTTCCCAATTATGTCTATCCATCCGTTAAACTCCAGCAGGACAGGGACTTTACCAGGGAACCTTATCTGGCAGGATCCAAGAAGAAAGACTTTTCCTTCATGGTAATTTGAAATATCAGCCCTCAGGAAACAGGATTAATCCCAACCCAACTTGCTTTTTGTAAGGCCTTAAAGGCATGGTTCTGTCATTGGTATGGGGTGAAGCCCATGAGGTAATTGGGTTAATTGCTCTTGATGGGTTTTTCTTTTACCTTAGCTACTAATTGTACTTCTATGGTTTTTATATAGTTTTTAATTTAAAATTTTAAGTTACATTTTAATTTAAAATTTTGTTAGTCATGAATTTGAGATGGGCGGTCATATTAATTGAAAATCAGCAAAAAATCCAAAATTATCAGAGAATTTCCAATTTATCCACAGAGTATACAGATTATGGAAGGTTGAGTAAATTCATCCCCGTGTTTAAAATAAATATGCAAAGCAGGCAGTGTTCACAAACTGAAGCCTTTCCTTGTCCTCTTAAGAGAATGTCAACTTGTTGCATCTGAAGTATAAAGTTCTGAAGGGGCCCTCCATACTCTCAACTGAAGGCAATTAAAGATTTGCACACCTTCCTGAAGGTAAAAGTGCCAAATCACAATAAGTTTTTTTAAGCAGCTTCCGCAGATTACACTGAGATGCCTCCTGCGAATATGTATAGGACTGGCACTTTTTTCCCTCCCCATGGAAGGAAACACGGGGAACAGAAGTTTCTATATGCAGTTCCATTTTTTTCTAATTCTTTACCTATCCTGATAACTTTTTTTCTTTTATTATAATTCAGAATCGTCTCAGATGAGTTTTCTCATAATTCACTCTGATTTACCCAATGTTCCATTTAATTCATCTGTGTCATTCATTCTTCAGTAATGAAAAAAAAAATCTTATGCAACTCAACTAATTTTAACTTTGCCTTCTCTAATAGTTCATAGGTACTTAACTTTTCTATATAAAGGGGGGGGGGAGGGAATGTTCCCAAAAAAGTCACTTTTGTGGCTAAATAAAATGCTCACATTATACTTCAATAAGAAGAGAAAAGAATTGTTTGAATTCAAAAATACAAGACTATTTTTCAATATTTGAAACTAAATGTAAAATCATAAATACTGGGCTTGGCATTTTCTTCTTCACTAAGAAATAAAAAGTAAGAACAGTATTTTTCCCTCATTTTTTAATGTCTGATTTGCCAAAATAGTTCAATGATTATACATACATGGTTTGGTTACACAGCCATATAGTACAGTAGTAGGAGTATGATTCCTATTCTAAATGTAACAACCAAGGCAGAGCAGTAATAAATACCTTGCAAATTACAAATTAATTGGATTTCTACAGAGACTATGTTAAGCTTCTGGTTAGAATTTTGCTTTCATCCTTCATAACAATAAAGACTTTGATGATATAAATTAAAATATGGGATATACAGATCTAATGTTTTGAATAAAAAAAGCATAGTAGTTCTGAACATAGTTGGATCATATCCTAGAAGTTGGCCATATCTTTCCAACTTTACAGTGATACTAGATTTAGAAAGCTTTTAATAGCAGATACTATATGTGAAAAACCAACTTTTTAAATAGCTATGTATCCATGACTAAACTCATACTATAATAACATGCCAGATGACCCATATAGTTATATCAGGTGACAAGGCCTAGAATAATGTAAAAAGTGATTTACTATATGAAGAGATTATACGACTCTCCCTATATAATTATCAACTATTGTGAAACCAAAACAGCGCCATAATTGCATATGAAATGGAGGTGAACATTAATTAGAATGCATTTGGTTCTCAGTAGTGAACACCTGCATTTTAAAGATAATTGTTTTATCTGCTTAAACTGTGTAAGAGTTGGTAAATTATATTTGCAGCGCCTTGGTCTGAAAAAAAAGGGGGAAATTCACTAGACAATTAGAGGGCTCAACTGTACCCTTAATAAACAATATTAAGTACCTGGAGGTTCTGTTTAAAGCATGCCATTGATTCATTGTATAAGGCCAGGAACGTCACTGTACCATCTGATAAGCCTTCGTTCTTCTCCTTTAAACAATCTATGAAAGAAGAGTCAAAAGCATCAATAAATTGCCAGTATCCACTTCCAAAAAGCTGTTTTAGATAAAGGCTTATTTATTTTACAGATAGCTATTCTGCTTTTAAATTTTCAGTTGTATAAGTATGACAGTATAATCTATGAACCTGCAATGAAAAGGATGACAAATGCTAGGCTAAGGCATTCACAATCAGTGACACTACATCATCACATGCAGTCCCCTTCTTTTTACAGTTCTCCCTTCTTTAAACAATTCTCTCTTCTTTATACAGTTCTCAGATGGCATGCTGCTGAAAGTCTGTAAAGAGAAAAAAAAAAAAACCCACCCCAAAAAGAGAGGATCTAAAATAGATTCCATACACTTCAGGATCTGGTTGTGGTGAGGGAGGGGAATGTCCTTGCCCATTAAGTGCACTCTTCCTTCACTAAGATGATGCTAGGAGGAAAGAGGAGGGGAAAGAGGAAAAAAGAGAGGCTAGGTTGGTACCCTGGTAACAAGCCAAAACCTCAGATCTTTTGCCCCCAAAATGGGCAAAAAAATATATCTTCCAAAATAAAGGTGTTATAAATTCTTGGAAACCTTGTTGTCAACTATTGCCAAATTAAGCAATAAAATGCTCAATCTACCCCCAGGATAAAATAAATAGGAGGAAAAGGTAGAAATTCTGAGTTTTGAAGAGAAGCTTAGCAGGAATAAGGGTTGTTGGTCTGGGGGTTATACCAGACATAACAGGGAGCAAAAGAATATGAGAGAAGTGACCTTACAGAAAAGAAAAACAATAAAATGAAGGAAATTGTAGAGTTGCTAATCAGAAAGATGAGGAAACCTATAGTAAGGAACAAGATGGGGATACAACTGGGGGTGGGGGTGGAGGGATCTGGACACAGACAACAGTTTTCATTGAAGTAATTTTTTTCTTTTAATAATAGAAGAAAAGTGTCATAATCTGACAAGATACAGAAATGTAGGGGTGACTAGGTAATATTGGTGTTATCAGAGAGTAACAGCAGTGAAGGAAAAGGCAGCTTGGAAGGAAAAATGTCTGGATAGGAAGAGGCATCCAAACAGTCTGCTTTCGATTTCCAAAGGTGGAGGGGTAGATATAGAATTTGTATCACCACAAAATAAGTGACACTAAACAAGCACAGGAAACAATAGGCTCTTGGGGGTGGGGGGGAAGAGACAGAAATACTCAATAAATTCACAAATCACATTAACCCATGATTTGTTTAATTAGGGATTATAAAATATGCAATGTTTACATAGGTAACATGCTATGCCACAATGAAATAAACCATCTTTTGCCAAACACCTAATGTGAATCCAGTCTGTAAAAGAGTAGATTAAGCATGTGGAACAATTTCTTGCTGAAATTAGGATTGCAGAAGTTTAGAAACAAAGGAAAATAGGGGAGGAGAAAACCTCAGTTGAATCAGAGGCAGCAGTAAGATTGAGAAGGATGAGAATATTTAAACGCAACAAAGAGGACATAAATGGATAGGCTTAACAAGGCATCCAGTACAGAGGTAGGTTGCTAAATTTTTTACTACCAGTTCAGGCGCACATGCACAGAAATGTCCAGGTGGGTGGGCAGAGCCTCCTGCTGCCATTACTACTGGTTTGCCCAATCCGGGCCAAACCGGCAGCAACCCACCTCTGATCCAGTAGTACATAACAGTATCAGGCTTCTGTCATATGATCTATTCTATATTTTCTCTTTTAATACTGATATGGACATTAACTAGTAGTCCTTATACCATTTGAAATTACCCAATTGGATGAAATTAGAAAGTGATCTCATAAGTAAATTCTGAGAGAACCCACAGTGGCTTTGTGTGATTCCATAAAACAACGCTGTGTAAAGAGGAGCATAGAGAGGAAACAAATGAGGGCTAAAATACCAGATGCTTTAATATCCAAATCTCATCAGCCTTAACTGGCATGAGTAACAGCAAGACTGTGGGAGGAGTTTGACTTGGTTGCCATCGAGGATTTGGACAGATTGCGTGGACGACTGCGACCTACCACATGTTTGCTGGACCCGTGTCCCTCCTGGCTTGTACTGGCTTCCTGGGAGGTTACACGCGACTGGCTCCTGGGCCTAGTGAACGCTTCGTTGGGTGAGGGGTCTCTCCCGGCCGCCTTGAAAGAGGCGGTGGTGAGACCCTTGCTCAAGAAGCCTTCCCTGGACCCTACGGAGCTGGCCAATTATCGTCCTGTCTCCAACCTTCCCTTTTTGGCGAAGGTTGTAGAGAGTGTGGTGGCTTCTCAGTTCCCACGACATCTGGAGGAGAATGATTATCTAGACCCGCGCCAGTCCGGCTTTCGCCCTGGGCACAGCACTGAGACGGCCTTGGTCGCGTTGGTAGACGATCTCTGGAGGGCCAGAGATAGGGGTTGCTCCTCTATCCTGGTCCTATTAGACCTCTCGGCGGCTTTTGATACCATCGACCATGGTATCCTGTTGCACCGACTGGAGGGGTTGGGGGTCCGGGGCACCGTTTTGCGGTGGTTCGGCTCCTACCTCTCCGGCCGGACGCAACGTGTGTTGGCAGGGGGGCAGAGGTCGACCCTAAGCCCCCTTACTTGTGGGGTGCCACAGGGGTCGGTCCTCTCGCCACTCCTGTTCAACACATACATGAAGCCGCTGGGTGAGATCATCCGTGGTTTCGGGGTGGGATATCATCTGTACGCTGATGATACTCAGCTGTACATTTCCACCCCGAACCACCCCAACGAGGCCATCGAAGTGATGTCCCGGTGTGTGGAAGCCGTACGGGTCTGGATGGATGACAACCGACTCAGGCTCAACCCTTCCAAGACGGAGTGGCTGTGGGTTCCGGCCCCCCGGTTCAACCAGATAATTCCATCTCTGGCCATTGGGGGCATTCAACTTGCCCCCGTGGAGCGGGCGCGCAATTTGGGCGTCCTCCTGGATGCCAGGCTGTCCATGGATGAACATGTGACAGCCGTGGCCAGGGGGGCGTTCCACCAGGTTCGCCTGGTGCGCCAATTGCGCCCCCTATTGGACCGGGACGCCTTACGCACAGTCACCCATGCGCTGGTGACGTCTCGCCTGGACTACTGTAACGCTCTCTACATGGGGCTCCCCTTGAAATGCACTCGGAGACTGCAGTTGGTCCAGAATGCGGCCGCGCGGGTGATTATGGGGAGTACCAAGTACTCCCATGTGACACCTCTCCTGCGCGAGCTGCACTGGCTCCCTGTGGTCTATCGAGTGCGTTTCAAGGTTTTGATTACGATCTTTAAAGCGCTCCATGGCTCAAGACCTAGTTACCTGCGGGATCGTATTCTGCCCCATACATCCCTACGACCCATCCGCTCGCACAGAGAGGGACTTCTCCAGGTGCCGTCTACCAGACAGTGCCATGGGGCGGCGCCTAGGAGCAGAGCCTTCTCTGTGGCGGGCCCAGCCCTGTGGAATGACCTCCCCCCGGATATTAGGACTACTACTGACCTCCGCTCCTTCCGTGTCAAGCTCAAGACCCACCTTTTCCAAATAGCTGGCCTGGCTCGACCATAACTTAGTAACGCTCCTGATGGGTTTTTTAATTTGGTAATTTTATTAGGGGATTTTAAATTGTATTTTTAACTGTCTTTCACTTAAGTCCATCCTCCTCCATGCACATATGTATATGTCTCTGTTTTTTGTATATATGTTTGTCTTATGTGTATTTTTATCTGTTTGATTGTACGCCGCCCCGAGTCTTTCGGGAGAGGGTTGCGGCTAATCAAATAAAATTATTATTATTATTATTATTATTATTATTATTATTATTATTATTATTATTATTATTATTATTATTATTATTATTATTATTATTATTATTAGTCTCACTCAGATAGATATCTGTGTAGTACCAAGTTGTCCACTACTAGCTTAAGATACTGTAACTATCATCTAAGGCATCTTCAAAAAGTGTTTCTTTTTTTAAAAAAGTTATTCTTTCACACACAAAAAGCTTTATTTCCTTGTCCCCTTAGAATGTGAAATTGTTGCATCTGAATTGTAAGGACCTCAAGGAGGCCTCTAGACTCATTCAACTGAAGGTACTTAAAGCTTTGGACTAGATCTAGGATTTGGCAGCACAGGGAAACAACAGCCAATGACTTAATGGCCAGCCATCAATATCCTAATCAACAGCTAGAGGCCAGACAGAACCAGCATATAAATACTGCACATGGCATAGCCCAAAGCACACATTCCGGTGGAGAGAAGTTCCCTGAGGATGGGCTCCAGCACAAGTCCAAAAACTCAGAAGAGCAACACATACGTATATTTGCCTTCTTTCACATAAAGTAACTTTCATATACTGTATATTTTTAATAAATTGTTCCTGAGTAAGCCTGACTTTGAGTGTCATGAAGTGATAAGGAGAATATGAATCTAAATATAGTATGATATATGTGATAGATTTATACACACACACACAGACACACAGACCCATCACAAGACTCACTGATGACTTAAAGCTGACCCATCACAAGACCCTTGACACACCCACAAATGAAGCCTTTATAAACAGAAGAAGGCAACTGCAAACTACAGTTAGGATCATCGATAGTTGTTTAATATTAAATATGGCTTCTGAACATGCCTTTCAGCTGTGCCAAACCATGTGTCATTCTTATCACAATACACCAGTGAACTATAATGTAGCTTTACAAATCTGTGTTAAGTACAAGTACAAAAGGCAGTATATTTGCTTGGCAAAATTAGCCATTATTTATCTAAAATACACACACACAATTTAAGGTGATTTTCAAATCAGCTTCCATATCAAGTATGTTCGTTAGAAACATTTTACTTAACATCATTTTAGCAGATGAAAACCACAAACTGTAGAAGAATGCAGGGATAAAAATGAAGAGGATGCAAGAACAATTAACAGAATCCTTAAAAGATAAGAGAGACTGTAAACATCATAATATGGTAAAAGACGGGAGCATGAGAGAGAGAGACTTAACTCCACCTTGATTTTTTATGGTATAAGAGATATAACAGAGACAGAGGAAAAATCTGGCAGTCTTTCAGGATTCTACTATTATAAGCTACAATAAGAAAACAAAGGGCTAACACAAACAGATTCTAGAAGGATATTCACATCTAATGTCCAAAGGAACCCTCATACACAAATATGCTGTTGCAGTGCTTGTCCTTGAGAACAGTATCTCCCATAGTGTTCTGTATGGCCCCTACCTGAACTTGTTTAAACAGGCTCTCAAAAATTGGCTCTTCCCCAGGCCCCAGACTAGCATATATGGTGGGCCTCTTATGGGCATGTTTTGAATTCAACTGGTGGATTTTATTGTTTCTACAGGCATCGTTCCCCCCCCCCCCAGGTGTTATATTGTTTTGAATTGTTTTTCAAATCATTATGGCCTAACAGCCTTAGAAATTTAAATAATTAAGGATCACATGCATCAACTCAATGTCAATTGTGTGGCTATACAAGACTCTTGTGATAAATTGAAACAACAGGGCTGTAAACTTTTATGCACAGCTATTTACATGTATGTATCAGTAAAAATGTATTTTATTGGATATCACTATTTCTCTATATAGCACTGAATTGCTGGAACAAGTCCATATATATTGACATAAGCATGCATCAAGAACCAAGAAATAATTAAGCTTCATGCAATTAATTCAACTTGCAATTTATGAACAAGTTGCTTACAGATTCAGACTATCTGTTGCTGATTATGATACAATCAAATGGTTTACATGGCTGTCCAGTATTTATTAATTTTATATTCTGCCTTTTATTATTTTTATAAACAACTCAAGGCAATGAACATACCCCTATACTCCTTCCTCCTATTTTCCCCACAATAACCCAGTGAGGCAAGGTGAGCTGAGAAAGAGTCCTAAAGTCATCCAGCTGGCTTTCATGCCTTAGGCAGAACTAGAACTCATACTCTCATGATTTCCTACCTGGTACCTTAACCTCATGCATTAATTGTCCTATTTATTTCTCAAATCTATGGGCCCATCCTACAATCTCTAGGCAGTGAACATAATGTATAAACATCAATAAAGCCCAAGCACATAGACCAGGGTTGTCAAATTCGCAGCTTGCGGACCAGATAGATCATGTGCTGGCCACATCCATGCCTGGTTTAACGAAGGGGGGGAAAGTCCTGATAGGTCATGTGAGTTTAACACCCCTTACATACGTTTATCAAAACATTTATGTAAAACACTGTATTTTCCCTTTTTTCCCCTCACTTTTCCTACATACATATTCTATACATCTACATATGTATACATACCATATATACTTGAGTATAAGCCGACTCGAGTATAAGCCGAGACCCCTAATTTTACCCCAAAAAACTAGAAAAAGTTATTGACTCGAGTATAAGCCGAGGCTGGGAAATGCAGCAGCTCACGGTAAATTTTAGTTTGAAAGCAGCTTCGTATGACCTGCGTTTTTGTTTTGGTGCAGGATTAGAAGTACTGGGATCCATTCCTGATTTTTAATAATTTGTCCTGCGTCCCACAGCGTTTTAAAAACAGTCCCGACTTTTGGTAACGTGCGTGGCCACGCACGTGGCAAGAAAACACCGTGCTGTTCCCCGGACTTGTTTTGATGAGCGCAAGGCAACTGACAATAGTTTGTGCCAGCCGCGCCCGCTCAAACTATTGTCAGTCGCCCCGTGTTCAGCAAAGCAAGCCTGGGGAGGTCCTTTGTGGGCAGCCAGTCCTAGCCGCTTGCACCTGGCGCTGCAGCTGAAGTGAACCCAAAAGCCCCCGCCGCCACTAGAAAGTTACCGAGGACTTGCGCTGCAGCTGAAGTGAACCCAAAAGCCCCCGCCGCCACTAGAAAGTTACCGAGGACTTGCGCTGCAGCTGAAGTGAACCCAAAAGCCCCTGCCGCCACTAGAAAGTTACCGAGGACTTGCGCTGCAGCTGAAGTGAACCCAAAAGCCCCCGCCGCCACTAGAAAGTTACCGAGGACTTGCGCTGCAGCTGAAGTGAACCCAAAAGCCCCCGCCGCCACTAGAAAGTTACCGAGGACTTGCACGCGGCCGAGGCTTCGGTGCTTCCGGGATCGCTCCCACCCCCTCCGCCACTGGGAGCCAGTGGCGGAGGGGGTGAGAGCGATCCCGGAAGCACCAAAGCCTCGGCCGCGCGCAAGTCCTCGGTAAGTTCTTTTTTTTTTTTTTTTTGTTCACTGGAGTATAAGCCGAAGTGGATTTTTCAGCCCAAAAAGTGGGCTGAAAAATTCGGCTTATACTCAAGTATATACGGTATATACTGTATGTATGTGTGTATAGACACACACTGCAAGCTTATGGATTTCAAACAATGATGAACAGCACATTATTTTAGATATTTCCTAAATCATTATCATGTAATTTCCCTTCCTATTTTAATGAACAGAATCAAAGTAACAATTGAGAAATACAACTATAACCACAGTGTCCCTGATCATGCAACAAAAATATCAATCAGTTCATTTAACTAATAATAGTAATACAGATACGAGTAACACAGCAGATACTATACACCTCATTAAAAAGGATATGCCATTCCATCAAAAGAAACACAGGCTTTTCAGACTTATCATATAAGCATGGTGGATTGCCATGCTCTTAGTTTACCTGCACCTCTTCACCCGGTCCATTCCTCATAGATCATTCCAGAAATAATATATTTATTATACTGTGGTTTTGTTTGTTTGGCTTTAGCTTGGTATATTGTATAAAGTCAGCCACAGGGGGGTTCCCAGCTTCGCCTCAGGAGCCGGGGAGCGTGGGGGGTGCATGGCGGCGCTGTGCGCTGTCGCTGTACGCCTTCACCAATCGGATTCCGGAAGGAAAGAATGAATTAGACGCTACAGCTGAAGTGCAGTGAGGTGAGAAGTTTCCCTCGATCTCCTTTAAATCTACTTAATTGATGAATAACAGCTTCTCTAAATTGTGGATTCAATCCTTTGAAGTGTTAAGACTGGAGGGGGGGATTTTCTACCACCACCCCTCGGAAAAGGCGGCACTCGGAATATCTCTCTCACTCGGAGGAGAGAGAGAGAGTTAACAGCTAACTTTCACTTCCACTTGCAATGGGAGAATGATTTTTGCTACAATTGCAAGAGATGACTGCTGAGTTGTTTTCTTAAACTACCTTATGGAAACTTGGACATGTTGCTCCCTGGTCCCCTGTGAAGGTGGAGCCAAGAAACTTCCTCCTTCTTCTTTGCTTTTACGAATAAAGTTTCCCCTTTGAAAGAATTTCTGGCTTTGTATTACTCTACACCCCGGAGATCTCCTGGAGCCTCTCTTCTTATGTGGTCCCCTTGGATTTGGAGTACTTGATTCTTATCCCCTGGCTTGTAGCTGTACAGGACGACTAACTTTCACTTCTGGGCTTGTTTGTCTCCACGATCCGTCCCAGCTGTGTATTCCACAGACGCCATTTCTTTTGTATAAGACTTACAGCTATCTCTGAACTTAATATGGGACCTAAAAAGCCACCGCCTGGTAAGGCATCTTCGGCCCTGACATCTCCTACGTCTATCCCGATTACACAACAGACACAAATGGCCTCATTTCTACAACCTAAAACAACTGAAGAGAGTTCAAAGGACTTATCTGTTGCCCAAATGTTTCAAATTATTATGAAGGGACAAGACAAACTGAAAAAACAACTGGCACTTAAATGAACAGCTCAGAGAAACGCAACAACAAGCAACACAAAATAAACAGAGAATAGGTGTGTTGGAGGAAGACACGACTGGGTTGAGGGAGGAGGTCAAGATAGTCCAGAAGGGGAATAGAGAATATGAAAATCATATGATAAAGATGGAATTTGAAAGAATGTCTTTTTTCCTTAGATTTCAAAACTTACCAGAGATAGAAAATGAGGATCTCAAGGAGATTATGAACACAATTTTAGCAGAATACATTAAAAGAGATAAACAACAGCTATGGTGGGATATTGATTTGATTTATAGAATCAATTCAGCATATGCTAGAACACACAATGTTCCAAGGGAAGTACACATTAAATTTCTTAGAAAGACTACAAGAGATGAGGTCTTAGGAGCTCAAAGGGTGGGACCATTAAAATATAAAGATAAAGAAATAACCATTCTTAAACAAATTCCGAAGAAAGTAAGAGATAAGAGGAAGAAATATTCCTTTTTATCAAAGAAATTATATAGTAAAGGAGTTTGGTTTAGATGGTTATTGCCAGAAGGAATGTTGATTTTTTGGGAGGGCAGTAGAATTAGAATTAACACAGTTGTGGAGGCAGAGGCCTTCATTAAAAACACAGTGCCTTTCTAGATGGAACAGGGGACACCACTAAGATATGAAGGAGGGAGGGGCTGTGGCTCTGCCAGAAGACAGGGGGGAGGAAGCAATATTGAAAAGACTCAGGTCACAAAAACAAGTTTGAAACATTATTGCAATTGTTGCTATAATGTAATTGTTGGAAGTGACATATAAGATGATTGAATATATTGTTGATACAGTGTAAAACAAAAAGCTGCCAATGTTTATCTCTTAATTTTTGATCTTTATTTTTTTCTGTAAAAGTTGTGAGATTTGGGGGGATTTCTACCTTTCGCACGATGTAGCTGTCAAAATTTTTTGTACCTATCTACCCCTTCCTATAAATATTTGTAAAAACCAATAAAATTCTTTTTAAAAAAGCAGTCAAAAAGAGTACATACTTGCACAGTTAGCTTTTATCCATGTGTCATTAAAAAACGTGTTCACAAGTGCAACCATCTGCAGCCTGTCTGACATCAAGAGACTTTGGGTACATCGGTTACTCTTAGTAGTATTCTGAAAGGAGAAAATATACATATAGAAATCATTTGTTAGCAGATCCAGCAATCAAGTATGCAATACCTATGGTATCAAAGGATTGCATTTTAAAGCTACTAACCTATATCAACTAGCTTTCCACTGGGGAAGGCCCCACTGAGTTAGAAATCATTAATTGTGAGTAAATATAGTGTTGCATTGTAGTTCACTTGAACAAATAAACATGTTACCTTCCTAATAAAATTGGGACATACATGTACTATCCAAATAAATGGCATAAAAGATGCCCCTGGCATCTTTTCCCAATTAAATTGCTCAGGAACTGAAACAGCTCTCTCAAAGGAATTTCTGTGCTAATCCACCAGTTGCTGAGAACATCTTTTAAGTTTCTCCACTAGATACCTTTGTCTTTTTATAATATATAAATGACAAGCTGAAAGATCATTTATTTCACCAGATATCTAAATTCTTGTAACTTAATATCTATGGAGATTCTCAGTCATCTAGATAATGGTTGCCCCAGAGGTGTTTTTTCAAGAGGCAATTGGAATAAGAGAGTCCAGTTGCCTCTTGAAAAAGCACACTTGGGACATTCTTGTAACTTGGATATCAAATCCATGCATTTTGCAAATATTTTAGTAATTTTTTTCTATAAACAAAGAAATGTTCTGAAAATATTTTGCTGATGAAAATATTCTAAGATAAAATTCATTAATGCCCAAGTGGGTCCACTTATACAAATGAATCCTCTTTCATCCAATCCTCCCACAATTCCCAAATCTGTTTTAGAAAGTCCCCTCATTCCCAGCAGGTCTGTTAGTGGAAGAGAAGTTGAGCCATCCTTAATTAATAAAAGCATCTGCATCTATTTGATTAACTCTATTTACAGGCTGCAATGCAAGAGAACATTCCATTCCAATCAGTTCTTGCATTTTCTATTTCTGTGATTTTTAACATGTGAAAAATCATATGATAGAATGCATACTTCTATCATTTTCCAGCAATGACGCTTTGTCTTAAGTTCCTCTTGATGCAAAGCAGTAATTGCTACATTTGAATTTAATTTAAAGTGACAATGTGATTTTTTTTTCAGATTCAGTCAATCCTTTAAGTCAGTTGATTTTTCTTATTTCTAATTTTTCAGAATTTGTAGACACCAGACTGAATACCTTCCATGATGATCGATGAAGTATTCAGTAATTTAGTTTTTTGTGTCTGTCTGGGATTTGTAAACCAGGGGATAAATATGTGGATAGCTGAGTGAAAGCCTATACCTATTTTATATGAATATGGAAAATGGCAAATTCAAAGTTTACCTAAAGTATCCTTTCAGTCACATTCCCAGTGACTTAAATGCTTATATAGGCACAGGGCTTTTTGGCATGATAAGGAAGAGGTTGGCCATTGTATTTTTTATCTTCCAAATGTAGCCTAGTCTCCTGTGATGTCCTCCTATCTATCCAATTACTAAGCAGGCCTGATACTGCTAATCTTTGCAGATCAATCAGATGCTGTCACTTGCTGAGGAGGGCAAAGAAATTGACTCTCCAAGCATTCACCTGCACAACTTGATATTTTATCAAAAGCAAACGCCAATTAATCCTCCTTGCTGCAAAGATAGAGACATTTATAAGCAATCTCACTGACAAGGAAAACAAAATCTAATTTGCATCCCAGAAAGAACCTCTCTACTCTAAGGTAGGCTATATATGTTTATTGTAGCTCCCACTTGTTTCATGAGTTCCCATCAGCCACAGAAAGCAGGCTGCAGGTTTTATTCCACAGTAATAAGGGACGAGCCTCCCTCCCCGCCCCCCCGCCCCCAGATAAAAACGTTTCACCAGTACAATTTTGAAAAACTCGGGGCAATGTTTTTAGGCAAAGCACACTGTGTTATCCCAAGCATTGAAGCAAATTATAATTTCCCAAAAAACTGCCACGATTTTCGGTGGCAACTGCACAACTAGCCTTGTTGGACGGTAGAGTCTAACCAACATGTAGATAAGTAGAGACCCCACTTCATTCGACGCAACTGCAATCCACAAAAACAACAAATTCTACAATGCACCACAAGCATCTTTATTGCTTCAACAAGAAGTACGTGCGGAAGAATAGTAGGGCAGCTTCGATAAAGCAAAACTGTTCCGGGGGAAACTGACAGACTCTACTCTAACGCTTGAGCCCAGTGTTTAAGGAACCCGATCCACGCACCTCGATGTTCTCGAACTGCTGCATGACTTCCCCAAATTGACGGTAGCAGTTCTGGCAGAGCGTCACAGGCCGGGCGCTCTGGATTAAGCAGCCAGCCAATCTTATGCTGCTATTGGCGAAGGCACTCAAGAGCTCCTTGCACTCTGGATCCAGCTGCGGGTCCTGCGGGAGCCCTAAGAACCCCGGTTCGAGCGAAGACAGGTCCTCCAGGGCCAAGGGCCAGGCGCTGCGTCGGCCTCCCAAAACTATTTCTTCCAAACCGCTTTGCAGTAACAAATGTCGGCCGGGGATGAGGCTCTCCCCGGCACAGAGGCCCAACAAGACGCCGGATAGCAGCAGCAGCAGAGTGGCCGAGCCCATAGCTGCCACCGCGGGCGAGGAAGACGACAAAGAAACCGACCACTTCCTAGTTCAGCGCCTGCCACTGATGAAGACGATCACGTGCGGCCGAAGAACTACAGCAATAGCGGCCGGGAGCTGGGCGAAACGCGGCGTTTCATTGGCTCCCGGGGATTTCGTTTTCTAAGAGCGGGGATGTCACCCGCCCGTTTATTGGGGGCGGAGTCTAACCTATCAACAGATTTTGTTCGTACTGGCTCGCGCTAGTGTTTTAAACTGGCATTTATGCAGCGAATCAGTTGCACCCCATGGATTCTTTTTTTTTTTTACTTTAGTACATTATAAATGCCACCAATTATCCAGTATATGAATATAAACTTTGAGGTGCCTTTTATTGCTTATTTTTTAGTTGAAGTCATGCATGTTTTGGAATATTTAGTTATAAATAAATCCCAGTTGTTGGAAGCTGACATCAAGCATGACAAGTGCATTTTAGACCTGCTGGTTTGGATAGTATAACTTCCTATATGGCTTATTTAATTGTCTGATTTTCTGAGCCATAAATCAATGGCTGGATATGAACAACATATACTAAAATCAAAGTAGCCACATTGTAGAGTAATAAACTGAACTCAGTCATGCCAGACATATTTTACGCTATGCCATTGTTTGTTCAATCACTGCTGAGTTTAAAAAGCATGCTGCTAATCCAAAACCAAATAAACCATGTTATATAGAATTCTTTATTGGCCAAGTGTGATTGGACACACAAGGAATTTGCCTTTGGTGCATATGATCTCAGTGTACATAAAAAGACAAGATACATTCATCAAGAATCATAAGGTAGAACACTTAATGATAGGCATAGGGTACAAATAAGCAATCAGGACATATCTTAATGCAGCATAGGAATACAACACACACAATGCTAAGAATGTCTATTTCTGCACAGCATGGTTAGGTTATGTTGGAAGAAATGGCAGAGGGGTGGGTTTTAACTTCCTACAGTTATTTATTCAGAAATATTTACTCAATCTATTTTTTTTTTTTTGTATTTCCATATACACTGAACTATAAACAGACCATATGGCTGGTTTCTCACAACTCCTTAGACTAAAATTTGGTTGACTAGTTTGTGATTCAGTCTATCCTAAAAATCCAAAAAGTGAGACCTTAAGTGGGTTGCTATCGTAAGTGAAGTGGGTTCTGAATTATTTTAAGGGGTTAGAAAAATTAGGAAAGCTGTGAGAAATTGCATACATTTAAATGGTGAAGCCAAATGTCATGAGCTGAATTCAAGTTTAATATTAAACTAGGAGTGTTTGTATGAGAGAGAAAGAGATTTATAATCAACTTATCATAGTCTGCTTTACATACTTTATCTAAGTCAAAACTGAACCTACCTAATGTATACAAATAAGAATATTGCGTAAGGGAAAAGCAAGGGAACAGGAAAACAAAACAAAATTAAAAGCAAATCTAACATAGTTAATTGTTTTCTACCTGCTTGGGATTTAAAGAATGAATAGGGTTTATTGTAGAAAAGTTGGGCTAAAAGAAAGAATCATCGGACACCTTGCAGAGGTTTCATTTATTTATGGGAATCTTTGTTCAATAAATGTATCTCAACAGAGATATTTTGCCAAATATAATAGTTGTATCTCTGATGTAAATTTGCCAAATACCAATACAAAATCCCTTTAGATTTTTAACATTTCTGTTCTTGCAATGCAAAGGAGTTAATTGGTTTATTTAATTTAAAGAAAAGAATAAAGATAACACAAGAGATGTCAAAGCACAATTGTTTTAGTGCTATACTTCATCTGCTTAGAACAGAAGGCTTTTTATTATTACCTATTCTCATACTAGCTATCAGCACTGTAAGATTTTTTATACTTTTTCAAATTTATACTATTTCAAAAATAAAGCTGATATCAATTAGTTATTTTCTCATTCTGTTTGAGGACCGGATTGTTGATGAAAGTTTATCTCCTCAGTCAATCCTCTGTGCATCATGCAAAGATGATCTGTGAGGAGGTTTTACTGCAAGTTTTTTTTATAATTGAGAATGCACAGCTATAGGAGTCCATCTCCACTGTGTGCATTCTAATATAAAATATCTACTTTCATTTCAATTCCTTGCCATTGTTACAAAAAAAAAATCTACGGGTCAAACTTGAGCATCTTTGGGCAGCTGTACTTAGGGATCAAGACTAAAATGGATACGTTCAGTAACTAATTTAAGTTCAGCCTAAAGTAACAAATTTCATTGGATTTCTGTTAACAGTCTTCATTCACATACATCATTCATTCACATCCTTTTTACATACATAACACATAGGCTGTTCAAGCCACTGGTCTGGGACTTGAACAAAATGTCATACAATGAGGTGGATGACCTGGGTCAGACTTCCTCTAGTGAGTTTTGTGATTCCATCTTCCTTTTATAATATTTTTGTTATGGTTTCCTCTAGAACAGCATGAAGTGTTCACAAATTTTGCCTCTGGCTATATACTTCCCCTTTCAATGGATAGTTATGCTAATTAAAATATGTACTCACCTAGAAGACTTTTTCCCTTATTCATCCATCTTTGAGTATTGGTTTTCTGCTGTTGCTAAGTAGTTCTTGTCTTCCAAATGATTACACAGAGATCACTATGGCTTTATTTTGGTTCACGGGCAGTTGACAAAATCAACTGTCAGAATATTTGCGTCTTAAGGAACTTTATATGTCTGTTTGGCTCAAAACTGAAAAGAGTTTTTTAAAAAAACTTCTTTTCACAGATTGATTCTCTTCTTCATCATTTTGCTTTCCATTAAAAAGAGAGAGAAGTGAGAAAAGGGAAGGCGTTGGAGAATATTGGAAACTATGAGAGTGGGTTTCAACCAGAGGTGGGTTGTTGCCAGTTTTACTACCGGTTCACAACCCACTTGCATGTGCGCCAGACACGCTACACACGCATGCACTGTTCAATGTAAATTGTTCTTCGTGCATGCGCAGAACAATTTTCAGTGAACTGCGCATGCGCAGTCACTAAAAACCAAAATGGTGGCGGCCCAGCGGCGGCGAGGGAACCGGCTCAGGGGTGTGGCAGGCCTGGGTTGCTGCCGTTTCTGCGACCCAGGGCTGAATTCCACTACCGGTTTGGCCGAACTGGGCCAAACCAGGAGCAACCCACCTATGGTTTCAACTAGTAATTTTCAAACAGTTCCCACCATGCTTTGGGCTTTTATCATTTTGTATGCATATATTCAGTATGGCAGCAAGCTACCATTTGCAGTGGTCATTCACTCTGTTATGTTTGGTTTGAGATGACAGGATCTGATACAAAGCCGTCTAGGAGAGGGCAAAAAGCTATCTGGCTCTCTAATACTACCTTCACAGTCCAGTTTGAACTGTAAACTGGGGCCATAGCAACATATAACGTTCCACATTAATGAGGCCATCAATTGTTTGTGCTAATGTCCTGTTGCCTCCTTTGCCTCACAGTTTATCTCAATGCCTTCTAGCTGGGAAATAAGGTTCTTTTCTGGCATGATGCTATGGTGTAAGAAACAAAGCTGCAACTTACGGTGTAATAACCAGTGTTTTCTTTAGTAGATGGTTTCTTTTTTTTCTCCCTTATTCTTTTATTCTTGCTCCTTTATCTTTCAATTGGTATGTGACTGTTTCTTTTTGTTCTTATGCACCTGATGGCTACAATTTGTGAAAGATGTACCGTACTAGGATAGTAAAAGCATCTGGAGAGGTGTTAAGAAAAAGCCTGCAATGGCAACCATTTTGATAGCATTTCCTCAGAAGCAAAAACAGGAATTCACTAACCCCGTCTCCGCACTGCTAATGCCCATTACAGTTTTGTGTTAAGTTTTACCAATTTATAACTGCATCTTTATCCATAACTAATGTGTTTTCAGCACCTTCTCTTAATTTCCTCATGACAACTTTGTGATGACCATGATCCAGATTATATGTCTTGATGGCCCCATTGTGCCAGTGAAAAAACTTCCTCAAATATCTTCTAGAACACACTTAAGGTACGTCATTGTGGATTCAGTGGACTATTGGTCAGATTTGGAAGAATTTCCCTCTTTTCATCGGATCCAGCAATGGATCAAAATCAATCTATGGATCTCTGTTGGAGGACCATAGATATTTTGCAGAACAGCAATTTTGCATGATGAAAGCTTAGTGCAGCTTTTGTTCTTATTAAAGAGTCAGGTTTTCAAGTAGTCCATTCCAATGACTATGATCAAATTGTCATACCAGGTCTTCCAATTCTTTTAAAATTTGCAAAGGATACTTGTAGAATCCTGCTTTGGTGCCTTCTATTACTGTACAAAATATGTGGAAACATTATAGACGCTGAAACAAGTACTTTATCATTTGTAGTTGTAACATCTCTTTCCTAATTCACTTGTGATTGACAGAATTCAAAGTAAACCTGAGAGAAGATTTAATATGTAGTTCTAGTGGATAAGGGAGAAATAAATTGGATGTTATAAAGCCGTGATGGCGAACCTATGGCACGTGTGCCACAGGTGGCATGTGGAGCCCTCTTTGCAAACTGTCGCCCAGCTCAGCTCCACTGCGCATGCATGCATAAGTCTCTGCTGCGCATATGGGAGAGACACGCACATGTGGGGGGGCAGGGGGTTGTGCGCATGCATACATGCGTGCATGCGTGGGGGTGGGGGAATGGGGGGGCAGCCCCATTTTTGGTCTGAGGAGGCTTCAGGAAGGCCTGCTAGGCCCAAAACAGAATGCGGGAGTGTGTGCACGCAATTTTGGCAGACAAGGAGAAAAAGGTTAACCATCACTGTTATAGAGGGTAGGTGCTATTCAACAGCTTCACATCTCTCTTACATTGCAAACAATCAAGTAGAGCACCATCTTGGTGTTCCTGATCTTCACATTACAAGATGCTAATATTTTCTATACAGACTTTCCAAACAACAAACAGTATAAAATATGTGGCTGATCAGAGTTCTGCTGTCTCTGTGCATGTGTGAGAAAGAGATTGCTCTTCATCCTTCTCTCTGGTTCTGAAAGGTAGCTCTCTTTCAGGAAGCTTAAAAAATATATTGAGAAACTAAGGATCTTATATTAATACTAAGAATATTGTTAGTAAAAAGAATTTTGTAAATGAATACAGAAAATAAATTATTTATTTATTGGAGATAAAAGCAAATATCTTACTGTTATTTAACTAATCTATTCTTGTTATTACCGTGTTTCCCTGAAAATTAGACTGGGTCTTATTTTCTTTTGACCCCCAAAATAAGCACTTGGCCTTATTTTCAGGGAGGTCTTATTATTTTTGAGGTGCAGGAGGTGGTCACCCCATGGCTGCTGCTGTGTTGCAATATTTTCGGGGACGGCTTATTTTCGGGGGAGGGCTTATTTGAGTACATGCGCTCAAAAGCCCGCTTGGGCTTATTATCTGGGGTGGTCTTATTTTGGGAAAAACAGGGTATATAGGATGCAGTGGCTCAGTGGCTAAGATGCCGAGCTTGTCGATCAGAAAGGTTGGCAGTTCGGCGGTTCAAATCCCTGTGCCGCGTAATGGAGTGAGCTTCCCTTACTTGTCCCAGCTTCTGCCAATCTAGCAGTTCAAAAGCAGGTTAAAATGCAAGTAGAAAAATAGGGACCACCTTAGGTGGGAAGGTAACAGTGTTCCGTGCCCCTTCAGCATTTAGTCACGCCAGCCATATGACCACAGAGACGTCTTTTGATAGCACTGGCTCTTCGGCTTTGAAACGGAGATGACCACCGCCCCCTAGAGTCAGGAACAACTAGCACATATGTGCGAGAGGAACCTTTACCTTTTTACCTTTATTCTTGTTATTGGGTAAATAAATTATTTTGGTATAAATCTATTCTGGTTCACATAGAACCAGCTTTGGTTGAGGTTCTTATTTTTCTCCATCTCTGTGTCAAAGTGTGATACTAGATAGATCGTGGTTAATTGAAACTTACAAACTGCTAGATAACCAGGTGTCTTACTTCAGGGGAAATGCAATCAATTGAAATTAAGAAACATGGAAAAGCTGGTAAGCAAAAAAGCCCAGTATAATATAACTTATTTTCTGGACACTATCATAAGGAGAATGGGCCTGCTGCATTTAAAGGTAAAGATATCACTGAGGTCATTTCAGAATACTGTTAATACAAAATGAGACAAATAAATCCCATTAGTTTTCAAATAAAATAGTAGACGAGTACTGTCATGTATATTGTTGGAAACCTGGAGAGAGGTTGGTCCCAAAAATGGAAGACTAAGGTAGAGATAATGGATATGAAAAGAGATCTAGATACACTGTGCTAGTATATTAAATAGGCTGAATCCAACTATATTACTGTAACATGGTACATCATGTAAACAACTAGTTTCTGTTCCAAAACATTGCTCTATTAATTTCTGGGACTGGTGCATCGTTCAAAGCCTTATGCCTATAACAGGCCATATCTTGATAGCAATAGCACTTAGACTTATATACCACTTTACAGTGCTTTACAGCCCTCTCTAAGCGGTTTACAATGTAAGCATATTGCTCCCAGCAAGCTGGGTCCTCATTTTACCAACCTCAGAAAGCTGGAAGGCTGACGGAATCTTGAGCTGGTGAGGATCGAAGGCCTGACAGTGAGCTGAATTCGTCTGCAATACTGCATTCTAACCACTGCACCACCACTGCTCCTGGAGATACATGATACATTAGCAAATACACACAATGTGGATGACAGGATCACAAATGGATCCTATGTCTGATAATGAGTTGGCACATCTTTGCTCACTGAAGTTGCACACTTCAAACCCAATAATACACTAAGGCAGAAGCTTATCCCCCCCCCCCCCAAGGATAAAACACCCAGACACAAACTGAGCAATGTGGTATATCCAGTACAATGCAGTGAACCATGTGCAGATCTGAAGCCAACAATTTTCTGTTATCACTGTATCCCAAAGCTACCAACATGTTAGTCCTGCACTTTTGTTTGTGATATCCGCAGGAGGAATTAGCATAGTTTCATCCAATTTTGCTACAAAATAGAATAATTGGCATTGATATTAATTTTCCATTTAGTTAAGCTTTAGAAAAAGATGCAAATATTCTAATCTAAATTTAGCATGATCAGAATAGGACACCAAGTTTGTGCTGTCTCTTTCTCCTAGATTAAGGCATGCTTCAAGCATTTTTGCTTGGTACAACCATACTGTAAACTGGGTATATTTATATGACCAACATCTTACTGCTTAAAAGCATGTGATTGTTATGAACTGCATCTTTTCTAATATACTTACTTCCATGACTATGGAGGTAAGATGGTAAATGAGCCCATAGCACCATTTTCAAAAATAACTCAGAATTATATTTCTGAACATAAATTATTGTTTAAAATTGTACTGTTTAAACTTACATTGGTCAAAGACTAGTATTATTTTTTTACTTTCAAGAGTCAGTCATAATCTCACATTCCTTTATTTCTTTTTCCAACATTATTTTTTGTCTGTTTGGAAGGATCATTTCATTCTATTGTCACAAAAGATACTAAGTACAACCATTTTCTTTCATTTTGTAGAAAACAGCACAATTATAATTTAATTAGAACCATATGAGTAAAGCAATCGGGAACTTCTCAGAATCCTCAGAAATGACATACCTCTAAATTGCTCAGATGTAAAATCTTCTTTAATATAAACTTATTTCAAGAAGAATCTTTTCAAAATAGAAGGATTGCCTATTATATCTGAACTCTTTCCTTGTCGTGGTTTCACCAACAGAAAAATCCTTTTATTTTTTCCTAAAATAATAAAAAAGCTAACAGGTGCATTAAAACGGGATTTTCATTGTGTATAGCTTACAAAAAACATTATATGTAAATATTTCAAAGAAAAATCCAGTTTTAATTGAGGACTTTTTCATTATAAGTAGGAAAAAAGCAATTTCCCCCTTCTCAAATATGATACTTCAGTTCAAATATTTTAGTTCTGCAGATTTGTATACTATCCAAAATAAGTTGGTAGTCCGATCTAAACGTGCCATTTTGTTTTTGCAAATAATTACATTTTGCTAGCCACCTTAAATCATAACAATAGTATATGCTAGTTAGATATTGTTGAATGTTTCAGAAAGGGCTAGGTGACATAAATGGGGACATGATGTCTCAGCAGTTAAAGACACTGAGGTTCTCAGCTGGAAAGCTGACAGCCTGTGTTCAAGATTCAAGCCCCACGCAACATGGTGAGCTCCAGTTACTTGCCCCAGCTCCTGCCAACCTAGCAGTTTGAAACCATGCAAATGCAAGTAGATAAATAGGTACCACTTCGGTGGAAGGTAACAGTGTTCCGTGCACCTTGACATATAGTCATACATACTGACTATAAGTATGTTTGTACAACAATGGCTCCCTCAGCTAAAAAAACAGAGATGAGCACACACACCCAAAGTTGGACTCTGGACGGGAAAAAACTTTGCCTATAGATGACAGAGAATCCTCCAGTTGTGACTGAACTGCACTTTCTATCTCAGCGTCATATTAGCCACAATGGATGAGCGTTGGAGTTCAAAAATATTTAGTGGACTGAATATTGCTTGTCTCTATTGTAAAAGATGGAGATGCATACAAGAACTTAATTCTACCGCCTAAAAGGCCACATATTCCCCATCCTTGTTTTAATCCATTCACATTAAAGCAAACATAATTTGGGTTACCATTACCAGATCTGAGCTAAAAAAGAAACCTGGATGACCTCTCCATGGCAACAAAGAAATATACAGAATGCTAATGCTGTGCTGCCCACTAGTGGGCATCCAGATTTTTGTAGTCCTATTTTGGGACTCTACAGAATGAAGTAGCCCAGTTTCCCTTTCTACCCAATTATCTATTGCAAAACTAAAATAATGCTGGGAGTTTACATTCATATGTTACAGTCTATGTTTGCAAAAGCCAGTCAGAAGAACATCTGGAATCCCTAATTAAAATGAACAATTGATAGTGCTGAATAAATTAATTGCAAACTACAGATGAGTTTTGCACAAAATCAGCTTCTTGCATGAGGATAATTTCATTATATATTAGCAGTTAAAATTAAACTAGAATTTACTTGGAATAGGATCAGATGCAAGTGACTCCATATCATAGTGCATCTGAATAGGTGTAACAAACTAAGATATCAGTGTGCTAAAAATACAGGTAAGCCCTGGTTTATGCTAAAGAGGGATACATATTGGATGGAGAGCCAGTGTGGATCACTTGAGTTTCTCTTCCAATTTTTGAGAAGCATCTGAGGCACTAACAAAATTGGCAATTCCATGAAGGACAAGATTGAGATAGGAAAGCAAAATGTGCTTTCTCTCCTGAGATCTGTAATGATATACATCAGAGCCAAAAACATTTAGAAAGAATAAATATTTTTTTAACAAAATCAAGGCAAAAGTGATTGTTGTAGATCAACTATTACAACTTTTGGAGGTAAAAAACACCTGAATGAATCTTATCTGAAGCTTTTGGACTCATGTTATATTTAAGAGGTCCCTTAGAAAAATAACATCAATTGGGCCCCACTGTTCCCTCTAAGGTGCGCGGCTGCACGGCCGCGCAGGTGGCAAGAAAACACTGCGCAGCAGTTTCGAACTGCCGCGCAGTGATTTCAACTGTCACAGGCGCCGGAGGCTGGGGAGGTCCTTTGCAGGTGGCTAAAACTGGCCGCCCGCAAAGGACCTCCCCGGACTTGTTTTGATGAGCGCGGGGGAGTGAGTTCTGGAAAGCAAGCCCGGGGAGGTCCTTTGTGGGCGGCCAATCCTAGCTGCTTGTGTCCGGCGCTGTGGCTAAAATAAAACCCCAAAGCCCCTGCCGCTACCGGAATATCTGCTGCCACCTCCTCCTCCTCTAACAGCACCACCACATTTGCTGCCCGATGCTGCGGCCGAGGTGAAGCGGCCAAAGCTTCCGCCGGCGCCCCCACCCGTGGCAGCGGTGCCTCCCCCTCCGTTCAGAGCACCTGAGCTGGGCCCCGTGTTACCCCTGGCCCCTCCTCCTCTGCTGTGCTTTTGAGGAGCCATGAGGCCGCGGGAGCCAGTAGGAAGGCGGCGGAGGGGGCGGGAGCAGGGGAAAAAGGCTTCATGGCTTCTCAAAAGCACGGCGGCAGAGGAGAAGGCAGCAGGGGTAACGTGGTGCCCAGCTCAGGTACTCCGAGTGGAGGGGGACGCGCTGCCGCCGCTGCCATAGGCAGGGGCACCAGCGGGAGCTTTGCCAGCTTCACCTCAGCCGCAGCGCTGGGCAGCAAATGTGGTGGTGCTGTTGGAGGAGGAGGAGGAGGAGGAGGAGGAGGAGGTGGAGGAAGAGGAGGCAGCTGCTATTCTGGTGGTGGCAGGGGCTCATCGGCATCTTCAGCGGCAGCCCTGCCCCTTGTGAAAAAAACCGAAGATGGATCCACGCAGATGACGTCGCCGCAGCATGACTGGAGGAGGAATTCTGGGAGTTGAAGTCCACAAGTCTTCAAGCTGTCAGGTTTGAAGACCCTGGGTTTTTTTTTTTCCTAAAGGGTTAGTGGTGCCAGGATCTTGCAACTTGACAGCTTTAAGACCTGCGTGCTTCAATGCCAGAGTTCCTGAGCCAACATGACTGGAGGAGGAATTCTGGGAGTTGAAGTCCACAAGTCTTCAAGCTGTCAGATTTGAAGACCCCTTGGGGTTTTTTTCCTAAAGGGTTAGGGATGCAAGGATCTTGTAACTTGACGGCTTTAAGACTTGCGTGCTTCAAATGCCAGAGTTTCTGACCCAACATTTTGGTTGCTAAGCAGGAGCGTTGTTAAGTGATACTATATAACACTTTTAATTAAGCGGGTACCTTGAATAAACATAACTTTGAGTTTCAAATAATACTGATTTTGTTAGGTGACGCCTGTGAAAAAAATTCAAGTGCTGCTCAGGCATAAAAATGTGCCGCTCAAACACTATACTTTTCTGCTCACACTGAAAAAAAATTAGAGGGAACATTGGTGGGCCCTCTTACGACATTGCTGCACTTTTAGGAAGGGAAGTTACAAATAAGAAATTTCAGTGTAAAATTAGGGGTAATTATTAGTTTGTTTAAAACTAAAGTTTAATTAGAGTTAAATTATATAAAATATAGGCTCTGACTTGGCATCTTCAGTTCTGAAGTGTGACCCTTGGTATACTATTCAAATGTGTACATCAGTGATGTTTTCTGTTCTAAAATAGTTGGGCATCCCATCATTAATGGTTGAACCTTCTTGACATATTGGATGTAATAAGCTTAGCTTTATTAAACATGAAATATAGATCTATATCTACTTATGGAAGATCAGATCATCCCTTTAGCTAATCTCTAGCAGCAACATTTACTTGAAAGTGAATCTAGTGAATCCTATTTCTGAGCAGGCATAAATAAGACTGGATATGTCAATCACTTTCATTTTAAGTGTTATTTTCACAAAATAGGTATGGTTTTTCTTAGCTGGGTATAGAAAAGTCTGTTAAGCATATCATGCTTCACTAAAGACCTGAGATACCCAAACTCTCTTAACTGTTTATAAAATCAATTAAAGAAGGAACTGATCTTATCATTTCTAATTCCATAGAGAAGACAATATGGTTGGCATTTAAGTGCAGGACCATTTGAAAGGAAGGAAAGTTACTTTCCCCCTTTCTTACTCTTCAGAAATCATCCAATCCGCTTGAAAAAGTTGGCATTGGTGGAAGACAGCTATAAAATGTAACACAGAGATTTCAGAAGTAAAAAGGAAAAATATTGTCAGTTTAATCTGAAAGTCAATTTCAGCATTATACTGTATGGCAGAAATGTGAATAGACCCGTTTCTATTTTAAAAAATTAAAATAGCAAGATTCATTATAAAACTTTGATATTTACAGTGTATACAATAACGTATATATGTGAGTGAAAAATCCTGGAGCTGTCAGTGTGTTTTGTTTTTTGGGTGGTTTTATTTAAATAGACGATTATAACATAGCACCTATCTTGAACATCTGTTTTGCTATAGTACACAAAGAGAATATAGCAGAAGAAAAGACTTTCATGCATTCATTCTGTAATTAGTCGGCATGCCTGCAAACTCAGGTTTCCAGAGAATTCTGCAGTCCTGTAAAGCTTCATTCCAATTTTAGCTAACCAGCTGGAAAGTTTTATCTGTCACTCTTTTTAAATTAAAACACTTCCCCAACATTCTTCTCTGCCCTTTCTTTACCTCTGAAGACTTTAGGCCACATTTTTGTCTGCAGAAGGTTATAAGGAATTTACATGAGAATTGTTGCTTTAGGATTAAATGGACATAGAGAAGTTTTGTGAAAATTCCTAGCTATTAATCCACAATTATCAAGATGGCCAAAGGCACATGATCACGGGCAGCTGTCACACAGCATGCTTAGACTGATTATTGAATTAATCCTTTTTCTGGATTTGCCCAATGCAGCATGCTGCAGACTAACTAAACAGGCTGAATTTGCATGGCATTCTAGAACTCCAAAAAAATCAAGGAAATATAAACCATTGCAACATCAGATACAAACCATAAGGATCTACTAGATCTTTACTTGATTTGGTTAAACTTGATGTGTGAATTCAGCCAAGTTATTTCACAACCTCCCAATAAGCTTGTGTTGGATTTTAACTGCTATAATCTGTCATCTTTAGTGCCATTGATTAGGTCATATTAAAGTTTTATTGCAACTCATCTGAACCACTGTATTCTAAATTAATAGCTTTCTGGGTGCCTTACTTCTTGTAACAAAAGTACCATGCTTCTAATGCACTGAGCAAAAAACATTTTAGTCTTGTAAATTTATTCAAACTTGACTTTCAACTGATTAATCTGGAGATACTCTCACTAATCAAATCTTTATTCTTTATTAAGATTGCCCAGAGAGACAGTTTGATGTAGTAGTTAAAAGCATCAGGCGGAAATGGGAAACTCTGATGTCTAGTTGCATCTTAGATACAAAGCCAGCTGGGTGACTTGGGCGAGTCACACTTTCTGAGCCCTAGAAAGGAGGCAAGGGCAAACCGTTTCCAAAAACCTTGTCAAGAAAACTGTAGACACTTGCCCAGATAGTTGCCAAGAGTCAAAAACTGATTCAAAGGCATACACACCTAAAAAGGACTGCATAGTTAAATTATTGCCTGCATTCTTAAGCTATTTCAGAATCCTTTGCCCTGGGTACTCTGTGCCTTGGGAAAGGAAGGAACAAAATCCTTACCATTTAATTGTTTGGTTGGGGGTTTAAGGGAGAAGACTCTGGGCATCCAAGGCTGGGAACTCTAAGATAGACAGCTGGAGTGTTTTAGGAGATTCAACCTGACTAGTAGCGGGCTTTTATAGTTCCATTTTTCAGGGAATCCATTATTTTCGTGGGTCTTGTTCTCCTCCCTATATATAATACTTCAGGTTTCTTCAGGTACTTAGATTCCATATCAAGAATGGGAAATTAACCAAAACAAAATGTTGAAATGTGAATCTGACAACATTTAACTTTTACACTACTTGTACTGGGATCATTCTCAAATACATTATCTTGTCCAATTATTTGCAAGAATCCAACTGAGAAGTTACCAGGTTATCAATATAGCCAGACTGTCTCCATTTAAGAGCAGATAATAGAGACTACATATAAAGGTATTTTGAGCCCCTAATGACAATTGCATACAGAAAAAACGACCTCCTGTTTACTAGTATTTTGGTGAGATTGAAACTCTCTTCGAAACTCAGGTGACATTCTTCTGAACATGAGGATCATTCCCTAATTACATCATTCATTAAGGTATGTTAGCATTCAGTTGTACAGTACACAGTAGGCTGTAATCATGCCCATTTAATAGAGTTTACAGAAGTTCAATTGTTAACTAAAAAGCAGTAGATTTACAAAAGATGCTGAGAATATATATCAATTTTATGACAATTTCCGCTCCTTCCTCACAACACACATACAGACACATGAATATTATTGCTGGGAGAATTATTTTTAGGTGATAATCCTCAAACTCTTTGCTAGAAGTCCTTACCCTAACTTCCCAAAAGATATGGAGAGAGTCAAACTATTCTCCAAAGCACCTGAGGGTAGGACAAGAAGCAATGGGTGGAAACTAATCAAGGAGAGAAGCAACTTAGAACTGAGGAGAAACTTCCTGACAGAACAATTAATCAGTGGAACAGCTTGCCTCCAGAAGTTGTGAATGCCCCAACACTGGAAGTCTTTAAGAAGATGTTGGATAGACATTTGTCTGAAGTAGCGTAGGGTTTCCTGCCTAGACAGGGGGTTGGACTAGAAGACCTCCAAGGTCCCTTCCAACTCTGTATTCTATTCTATTCTATTCTATTCTATTCTAATATTGTTAAGATTTAATGGCACTAATCTGTATTTTGGCTTTATTCATAATTTGCAGCATAATTACAGTTTAGCATAATACGTAATCAAATTATTCATAAAATGCTTTTTTTAAAATCTAGGTCTTATCCAGGAAGAGAATTGTTCATTTTGATTCAAGACAGGGAGGGAAATCCTGTATTTACTCACATGTAGTTTCCACTTAATTCCCAGAAAAATCTTCATTTTTTTCTTTCCTTCTTTGAATCATCTCCAGAAAACAATACGCTGCTATTTCTTTCCTCCAAACATGAAAACTATCCAAGGAATAGATGCCCTTAATTGAGATAAGATTATCCATTTCCATTTTTTTCCACCAGAGGTCGACTTTCTCTTTTGTACCACAGTGGCACAAGGGCTTTAATACACTTTGATAAACCCACTCTGTATGTGTTACCTACATAGTCTGTCTTATTTCTCTCACACACACACAAAGCTCCAATAAGAAGGAATTATCTGGTGTTCGGTTTTATGAATTACTCAAAATTCAAATCTTAATTATTAGAAAAGAACATTTATAACATCAGAACAGCATTCTTTTACAATTTTGAAGCCCTAATGTTTATGTTTGTGGTTGGCCGAGGGGGGATAGTTGGGTTAAATCTATCTTTCTTTGTTTCTTTCTTTCTTTCTTTCTTTCTTTCTTTCTTTCTTTCTTTCTTTCCTTCCTTCCTTCCTTCCTTCCTTCCTTCCTTCCTTCTTTCTTTTTGTTTCTTTCCATCTGGATGGTCTCAAATTACAAAAAAGTTCCAAAGCTCTTTTTTTAGAGAAATGTTTTCCTAATTTGAACTTTATATGATGAAAATAAAAAAGACAAGAACCTAATTCATGGTACATATGTTAGCATTTGATTGAATTAATTGGTTAATGAATGCAAAATTATACATGAAAAATTCTGCTTGATAGTAAGTTGAAAGATTGTGATAACATTTTTATCTAATTGAATTGCTGTTGGGATTGATTAAAATGGAAGGATTTTTATTGTTCAGAATTGTGCTTTTTGGAGGGAGAATTTCCAAGAGCCTTCATGATTGATAAAAAGCTTCAACAATTTTCTACAAAGACAGAACAGGAATTCCACATGCTTGCTTTGTTCCCTAAAATGTGAGAGCACTCCAAAACACACTTTAAGTAATTTCAAAATTTGTTTATCTGAAGACAATATTAACCAGCACTTTGAAGGAAAGTGATGACTTTGAAAATTTCACACTTGAGTATAATCTTGTACCATAAAACATAAATGCCATAAAACATCTGAGTCCCCATGTATAGGATTGCACTTTTAGCAACGAGGTCAGATTGTTAGTAAGTTGCCTGATCCAACTCTCCTTCTCTCTAAATAAAAAAAACATATAAATTCTAGGAGCTTTTTAACAAAGAATCTTTTCATTAAATGTCACCTCATTCTTTTTCTGAGGTTTAGCTAATTACACAGGAACGTTTTGGCATCTCATCTATGGTTTTAGGAAAGATGGTTTGCTTTTAAAGCTGTCGTCTTAAATACATTTCCAAAATACAATGGGCAAGGCTCACTGAACGCAGTAGGACTTAGTTAAGGCTTAACCCGCTTAGATTTGTAAGCTCTACCAATGTGACTTTGGTGACAAGGTCGGTCACTATCCAGCCCTTGTTTTGACCAACTCCTATTTAGAATTGGCTGAGACATTTGTTCTTAATTTCATCCTTTCTGCCAGGACCAGCAATGGAGATCTTTTTTAAATATATTATTTTCACAGAGACGATATTAATTAAAAGAAATACATGATTAAAAAGTAATGAGTTGAATAAAAATTATCTCCGCTCATTTTCTGATTATGTTAATTGTTAAAAACCCTTCAATCACGCTGTTGCAGTCAATGGGTTTTAATGTGAAATTAGTGGGCTCTTGATAACTTCCAGTCCAGAATAATTCTGGCAGTTTAGTCATGATTCCTAATAACGAGGATGTTGCTAGGAGGAGAAATTTCTACATGATTTGGCTACATTAAGCCTTTCGTATCCCTCCTCCCCCACATTCAAGAGTGCCGCGCTCACCCGCACAACTTTCTGCCTATTGTTAAGCAGTCAGAATGAGCAAGCTGCAATGCTACAGAAATTGCCAAAGAGTTGCAACTATGTGAGTTAGTTTCTTGCAGCAAAATCTGTATGTTTTATAGCATGCATATCATGAAAAGTTCTTACCAAACCAAGAATTCACCATAACAGAACTGCTTCAGCTTGATTTTACATGTTTCTTCGGCAGTCAATCATATTAACTTCAATTACCCCCCTTCCAGGCAAGTGAACATAGGAGTTTGATTTCAGACCTTTTGATGTAAAGACACTTGTGTTTTCACAGTAGTTATAGCACTTAAATATATTTGTCTCTTCTGCATGTGTTTGCTTGCTTCGCTATTAGAATACTCATCCAAAAAACAAAATGGGAAGGCTGATTAACATCTGCATTTAATGTAGATTTTGTCCTATTGTAGCATGATTTGAAGTTGTGTGTGGAGAGTGTGTATTTTAGTTTCCACAGGTTTTTTTTTTACAATATCACAACTTTTAGCTGATTCTGGCAGACTTTGCCAAAAATCATATACACTTTTCTACATCGCCTCTTCTATTTTTCCCAGATGTGTAAAGGATATCAGAGAACTATGCTTTGACATAAATAAAGCAGGGGTCTTTTCTGTATTGTTAACAAATAGCAGTTTTAATTAGCAATACACATGTCAGTGACTTCCCCCTCTCAATTTTTGGCCAAGGCTTGGTTTTGATATATGGCTAATAAAGAAATGTGTCTGTTGTTTCAGGTGCTGATGCAAACCAGAAATTTGGAGATTCTGGGTCATAATCACTATCAAGACACTCTTTGGAAAAAGAAGCTGTGATGTTGACCATGAGGCAAACTTTCATCAACCAATGTTGATGAAACAAATGGACTCTATTAGCTTCCTCTACCGATGGATCAAGTTAGATCCAGCCAATCTGCTGTTTGGGAGATAATCAATTGACTGGGCTTGGCTTTTGTTGATATTTTGGATGTTTTGGCGTACCCTACCAAGAGCCAGTGAAGATTCTGTGACACAACAGCACAATTGTGGCACGGTGGAGTTGTTTGTTAGAAACATGTCTCGTGTGTGTCATCCGGGAAGCAGCCAAAGACAATTATCTGGAGAGATGAGTCAGGAAGAAGAGGGAAAAGGTGGGATCCCGTTCTTTTGCTCCCACCTATCCTGCCCTCCCCGTTTTCTGCCTCACTCCCACTCAGCTTGGCACCAATAAACCAGGTAGATTTACGTGTGCAAGGGAGAGGAAAGGGGAGGAGGCAACGAGGACCTCTCCCGTGTAATAATTCCCCCCTTGTTCATTTTCCTATTTGCATCCCGAGTTAGCTGAAGATCGTATTAATAAATAACAATGAAAAGGAAGCGCCTCTATCTAGAGGGCTTGTCTGCAACATTTAAAAAGCCAATAGAGTTTATAATTCTACTCTATCATTTCTTATTGATTAGAGTAATCAAGATAAAAAGCTAGCCGGGCTCGGCGAAGTTCAGTAGCATATCATTAAAGATAAGAGTCAGTTAATTCTGGAGCAAGAAGAGGGTGATGGTGCCTGCGCTGAAGAGTTCATTTGCATGAGATGCTGAGCCCAGTAACAAGAGGACAAAAATCACTAATTAGGGATTGCAGAGTGCCTCCCGCGCTCGTCAAGCACTCTTCGGAGAGCCGCGAGGATGCGAAGACCGCACTTTTATGTAAATCCGGATCAGGACAGCGCCGGCGAAAGGTTGCCTCGGAGCAGGGCTTTATCCTGTCCTGGACGAATAGCAACCTAGGAGGCAGCTCAGCTGCATCAGGAACACCTACTAGGAGTGAGGGGACGTGAAGGTTGTCTTCCTAAAAAATGGGGGGAGTGTCTCCCCCACCCCCCACTTCCTTGCTGCTAAAAATGACTCCTGAGCAGCTCGAAGCCTGGCTCCCAGCCATCTTCTCGCCGTTAAAAACAAACAGTGTCAGTTACGCTACAAGATATTGCGTATTATGATAGAGCAGGATACAGGAACAGACGTTTGGGTTTAGCGAGAGTCGAAGAATTATGAAGTTTCTCAACTAGAGTTTGATTATTCTGAGAAAAGGAGTGGACTGGTTTTTGATACAGTTGTAAAAACCCAAATGTCTTCACTGTTTCCCCCCATGTAATGTATTGGCCCCACCTCAAAGCCAAAAGATTAATTGAATTTCAAAATAGTTTCATTACATTCTCTTTGCCTATTGCATACTGATGTTTTGGTACAGAATAAGTGAATAAAAGATTATAAATTGCACGGGCACAGAGGATACATAGAGCAGTAGTGATGGGTACTTTCCTTTGAGTCCTACCAAAATCTTCCTGTGGCAAAAAGTAAGCCACAACCTTACATTAACAATAGTTAATCTGATAAAAACAGCATTTTTCTTTAATACAGGATACCAAAGTTTAAAAGTACTAGTTCCCAGGTCCTTACTATTAAAAATAGTGGACGTTTTAAAGTAAGATTGTATAAGTAAACTGTAACGTTCACAGGTGAACATTGGATGCCTGTATTTCTTAATCAGGATTCCCTCCCTTTAAGTTAAAGAATGATTTCCTGTAAGAATCAGGTTTGCACAAAAAGAAAATCACACATATTGTTGGATAACACCATATAACAACTAAAAGATTTAAGGTTTATTTCCCTCGCTCAATAATTATTTTTGGCCACCCCAAATCATATTCAGGGCACTGTTTTTAAAGAGATTAAGTATATTTGCATATGTTTGATATGGTCAGTTCGGGCCCATAGACATAGCCCAAATAAGTCAGAACAAATAAGAAACGGTGCCTTTGACCTCTGCAACAATTCTGACTCTTCCCAAATCATACCCTTACACGTTCAGGAGACAGCCCTGATGTCTGGAGCTTGGACACGATTCATTTCACAATGTAGAGAACCCCTCCGTGGACAGGGATATTATAATGTGGGTATCCCAATCGGTGTGTTGGAGGCAAGGGCCTAATTATTTAAAGTATTCTTTTCTGTCTGTTTTGACCAAGATGGTTGTATCATGCAGTACTTGGCAGCATTGGACTTGCTCTTAACAGTAAGAGCAAATAGAGTAACAGTGAGGAGCAAATACTTATGCCCAGAGTTATACTGAAAATTAAGAGATACAACAGTTAAATAGGTTTTGTCCTTTTAGAGTTACGTATATCTATTTTAAATCTGTAAGTCTACCACGGATTAATATTTTGTAATAGGTGTTTCAGTGTATTTTTCTCCCGATTGCAGGTTTACACGTGTATTGTTGTATCCAATAGCTTTAAAAGACGAGGCTTCCTGAAAACATTTTCCCTTTCATATCTAATTTGTGCATTTATAGTCAGTTCATAAAATAAAGGTGCTGGCTAACATAGCAGAAGTTCACTTGCAGCAGAATTATTCATGCTTTTAACAATATTATTTGCTTCTGTTACACCAATCCATAGAAATCAGTACTGTCTTTTCCAAAGTCTCCCTGCCTTCATTTTCCCAAAGTGCTGTGGACTTGGCATAGTTGAAAAGAAGCAAAATCCTTGGTTCTGACGAGGCCGACGAGGCAAGCTCACTCCCCCCCGCCCGAGACAATGGCCAAAAAACACGGACGACAATCAGCCTGGGGTTTTCTTCCAGTCTCTAAAAGCCGTTTTCTTGTCTCACCCGCAACTTCCACTATTCACCCCAGTACTTGGCAGCCGGCTATTTAGTGCTAACTTCGCCCCTTGCTTGGCTGCGAAGCAAAGGAATCACACCCTTAGACTAGTTAATTGTAGGTGTCAGCGTGGAAAACGGCAATGTTTGCCGTCTCTCTACCATTGCGAGGCCGCTTCTCTCCCCTCCAGCTCGCAGGCTAAGCAGCGTTGCCGCCATCCCTCGCTTTCCCACCCTGCGAAGGGCCAGGCGGGCGAGCCCGTGGGATCCCGCCCACCAGAGGCGCTTCCTGGGCAGTCCTAAGTTTCCTGGTTGGAAGAAAGTCCTCTCTCTGGGTTCCACCGAACTTATTTGCTGGCTGGGGAGCAGCTGTCAGATTACCTCCCCCCCCCCCCCCGTTCATTCCTCTTTTCCCTCTCATAAATCATAAATCTGCGCGCGCACAGGTAGATCTACTCGGGACTCCCTAAACCTGCCCCCCCTAACCTCCCAAGTGACCCACGAGTGTTAAAGTGTGAAGTTGAAACGTGCAAGATAACGACCGTATTTATTTATTTATTTGGGTGATGAATGTAGTATTATGCCCAATGCATACTTTAGTATTTGCCCGGCACGTTTTTACTGTCTTAGTCTTCATTTTCACCTCTGCATAAGGAGACGTTGATTTAGTAAGAAAAATCCAGATCGCCCCCTTCCTTGTTTGTAAGGGTTTTGGCGAAGTTACACTCTCGACTTCGCTTTTGGCCCAGATGCACAATCTTTTGGAAAGCGCCCTCGAAGTCTCCTGGAGAAATGGCGTCTCCATCAAACATGGCCAGTGTCAACTCCAACCTCTCCTAGATTATCCCCGCCTTCCTACACACATATTACGCCTGTGTGCAGCCAGAGTCAGTGGGATCCATGCTTAGTGATAACCATACCACAGACCCAATAAGGTCAAGGAAGTTTATTCATAAGTCCTTTTGAAGTTTAGGAGCCGCCTTCAGAGATGACCACCATGCCTTTCTACACCCATGCGTTTGATTGCTCCCCCGTTTCGGAATACGCCTCCTCTCCCCGACCCTCAATTCACGACCCACTCTCTTCCTGCTTTTATACCGCTTGTCGCCGGGGGTTCAGGCTGGGTGTTTGTTAATATGATTTATTGGGTTAGGGATTTTTCACTGTGAGTTGTGTTGGGGTGCACTGAGGGAGCTCAACCAATCTCATTGTACAAATATGTTGTGCACTGACAAATAAATAATAATAATAATTTCCCCCCTATTCATTTCTTCCGCAGGGTATGGCCGGGCTTCAACCATCCTTATGGTGGGGGAGTAGCCTTCCACTGAGTATTTCGCCCTGCTTCCTGGGAACAGGCATAGGTCAATGGCTTTTGGGGGGTCTCTGTCAGCCATAAACGCAGGTGCTCTCCCATGGCTCTCCCAGCCATCCAGAGCTATTGATTCCATTGGAAGGGAGAAGAAAGTTTGGGGGTTTGCAATATCTTTTGCCTTGCCTGAGAGAAATGAATAAATGTACATCCAACTAGCCAGCTAACTTTAGCTTTTCTGTAACAAGTCACGTGCTTTTAATACAGTACAGAAATGCACTTTCTGACTAACCATATTCTGAATTTATTTTCTCGCGGGGGGGAGGGGGAGAGAGAGAGTTTCCCGCGCTTTTCCTTTCAATTTTTTCCCGCCTTACAGAATGTAACTTTCCTTGCAGAAATAAAATACCCGCCACGCACTTTTCCGGTCTCACTTCCACTCACTCCCCCCTACTCCACCCCCACACGAAGGTTTCCCGCGCTTTCTGCCGCAATTTCTCTCCTGCCCCGCCATTATTCGGAGGAAGCGCCCAACGCCTCTTCCCAAAAGGGTATACACCACGCCGCGTCACACCGTCCCACGGCACACACACGCTCGCTCGGTTTCTCGCGCCCATCCAGAGCCAGATATTCAATGAGGCTGCGAGCTTTCTGATTTCTTCCGCCTCGCCTGCCTATGCCTCGCTGTTTGGGCTTTTTGTGGCTAGATATGTGTCGGAGGGCTCCTTTCCCCCTCCTTGCTCTTCTCATACAGAATAAAGTCAGTCTGTATTTAATGGTTATGGCGGATGTGAGGAGGATTTGGCAAATGAAGAGGCCTTTTGCTCTCAAATATTGCTCCTTACGTCGTGTGAGTCTACCAACCCACCACGACCCCATATTCTTCTCTGGGTGTCTGACTCGAATGACAAACGAGCTGATTTTTTCAGTACATCGCTGGGAAATGTAGTGGGTGATAATAGAGATTTCTCTTTCATTTTTTACGCTTGACTTGGTTATTGTTGCCTTTCTTTTCCCGTGATTCCTTCTAAGGATTAGCTCTGACTTCCCCACTATTGGCGGTCAAAGTGGCCCAAACTCTGGATGACAATTGATGGGGATCAAGGGATTGCCCATTCTGTGCCTGTAAGGGCTGATTTGTGCCAGAGAAACTCATCAAGTACAGGCGAAGAATGAAGGGAAGGAGGGGGAGCTTTGGGGGGTAAATGTATTCATTGCGCAGGGTTCTCTCAAATTGCTTCGAAGTTTCCCTAATGAAAAGTAACGCTTGCAGCAATCAACGGCTTTTTGACGGATTACAAACCCGAGTAGGACTAAGGGACGGATTTTTTTTTTCAAAAAAAAAAAAAAATTCCCTCAGCTTTAGTGTGAGGACAACTCACCCACAAAAGTAAAAGGAGGGGGGGGTCAGTCAGCAAAACACAAAGCTGAGATTTTGATGCTTGAGGAGTAATGAAAGGTGCATTAATTTATTAAAATGGAGCAAAAGGGGAGGGTGGATGAAAGAACAGTCCAAGGGATCATTACAGGCACCCACCCAAAAGATGTCATTTACATCAAAATAAGGGGGGGGGAAGAAAGAAAGAAAGAAAGAAAGAAAGAAAGAAAGAAAGAAAAATCTGGATAGGGAATAGAGTGCTGGATAAAGTTCATTAAAGCTGAGAAGCAGGGGAGAGAAAGCTGACTTTATCCCCAGTAAGAGCACAGTTTCACTAAAACACATTGATCCTCCTTAAATAGAAAATCCCCTCTTCCATCGTATTATTGCCTCTTACAAATTCTGTGTCTTTAACTAGGCCTGATCCTCCACTGACTTCATTGAAATGTGACTGCATTCATTGACATTCCTCATTAGTTCATTTTATCCTATACACAACGAAGAACTGGGGGAAAAAGCATTAGTCCCACAGGACAATCTTTGACCATTAATCATAGGTTATAGTTTCCCAAACTTTGAATCTGTCACTTTAAATAACAAATAAACGTATACATTTTTTATTAAAAAAAACGCAAAGCAATTTCATTTGACAGGGAATTTCAAGAGTGACGCTTATCCTTGAACATTAGCAACAAATGAAGAGAATGCTGGAATCTGACTTTTTCAGCTCCGCTGAACTGAAGCTTAAAAAAAAAAAAAACACCCACTCTCATCTCCTCCATCCTTTCCCCGCACCACCTCCCTTTCACCAATACGCTGACAGCTACTAAGCAAAGAAATGGCTGGGAGTTCAGAAAGAGAAAAGTCTTTGGAACTTTGTGACACAGAAGATATGTTGTAATTATTCCATGCAGATCACAGTAATCAAAGTTGTCAGAGAAAGGACTCGATTTTTTTTCTCTCTCCACTTCACTCCACCCCCACCCCCTACTATTTATTCTCCTCTCAATCTCTCCCCGCCAAGTTTAGCGGGTTTTCTCCCTCTTCTTATTCTTTTCCAGCGTTATAAAGTTAGCCTTTAAAGTCAATTCTAAATTTCTGTCCCATTTTTTAATGACCGCTCCAGACCCTTTCCACCTTTTAAAATAAAACATTTTAAAGTGAGTTTTAAGAATGTTAAGACTAAACTATTTATTAATTAGAGGAAATCTGAAGAATCAGACTACAAAAGCAGCAATGGAAAGATATGGAAGCAAAAAAAAGCACAGGAACACTGAGAACTTTTGGGGAAAAAATGCCATCAAAATAAATAGATAGGGGGAGGATGGAGGAGCAAAGAGATTTCCCCCCCCCCCCATCTTCTGCTTTGTTAAATCTCCCAAGCCCAGGAATGATTAACTTTTTCCCCCCTTCATCTTGTCAATGTTATCATGGCTTTGATGGGAGGATCTTCAAGGTGGCATATTTCTGAACTTAACCTCTTTTCTAGCTAACTCTCTACCTCCTTGTTAGTGCCCAGCTCTGAACTTCTGAAGAGTATTTTTGTGTGAGTCAGGGTTCATTCACTCGGGCTCTTTTGTAGGACTTTCTTCCTTTCAGTCCTCAGTGTGTTACACCAATTAAAGGACGACGTGCTGTAAATGTAATGGGCCGAGGAGTGATTGTTTTTGACAAGCAACAAAACACATAGATCCACCCCTTAGATTAGGCCGTTGAAGGGGAGGTTCAGGCCGGTCAGTTTACTGAATAGTTCATGAACTGTAATTCTGAGGGCTCGTGTGAAAGAAACTCTCTCTCTCTCTCTCTCCTCCCTCCCTCTCTTTCTCTCTCTCTTTCACACACACACACACACACACACACATCCTTCCTCTTCCCCAGCCATTCTCTCTACTCTTAACTAAACAGAGAGAAACAGGCACCTTCTATGGAAAACTAGGGCCTGGGAAGATAAGAATGAAGATTTAAGTAAAATATTGATAGCCAGAACAGTTTCCAGTTCCACGTCCTTTCTGGAAAGCTGTGTTAGCCCTCTATGTATTCAGCATTATAAACATACTTTTCAAGTCTCTTTTGTTATCTATAGTCCAAATAACCAAACAGGAGCCTAGTTGCATTTTCATTGTGAAAATCAGTGTATTTCTCAACACCAAATTTATTCTACATTACATCTAAAGTTCCTTTATATTCAGTTATGCATTCTGAAATGTCAGCAATGGGAACAATAGAAATATAAAAGATGAAGGCTGATAGAAAAATTCAATACATTAAATTGATTTTATTTCATAGTTTTTATATGATTTGGTCCTTCAAATTCAGACTCCTACAGTTAATACATCGGACTCCTTACTGTCTGCAGTTCATAAAATTATTCAATATTTTTATTCCACCAATCCAATCCCTGGTGTGAACTAATCTTTTATTCTTGTTAGCATTAGAGGAAAATGATTACTTGCATATCACTACTTTTAGAAAAGAAGAATATTAATTCCAGATAAGCAATAATATACAGTTTGTGATTTATCCTTAACATTTGGTCAAAGTAATAAACAAATAAGACTAATAACATTTATGGAAGGAAAGTTGATGTAGAAGAAGATAGTCTGCTGGCACTATTGGACAAATATACTCTCATCAGTAGTGAAAGTGAGGAGGATTAGACAAGCATGCAGGATCAGCAAAATGTTTCACTCATTTTCATCATTGGCTTTGATTAATTCCTAATTATAGACACTTTAGAGGAGATGACAGGCTGCCAAATGTGCCCTCAATTCACTTATACCTTTTTTAATCATGAATGTGTATACATGTAAACACAGTAATGCAAAACAATGAGACACAAAATTATAAATTTTGGGACATTTGAGGGTAACAGCTCATTTGGGGGGGGAGAGAAACTAAGATTTTTGAATGGGCATACAACATGTTAAAATTAGCACTTGGAAAAGATGCAGTTTCAACAGAAGGCACACTAGACTGAGAACTAGAGCAACTATATATATATAAGCCAATTCAAAGTTTAAAAAAGATCATTTCCTTGAAAACAGGTTGTTAAATCTTAAATAGAAGAGGTATGTATGTATGTATGTATGTATGTATGCATGCATGCATGCATGCATGCATGTATGTATGTATGTATGTATGTATGTATAGAAGGGAGGGAGAGATTAAAATATCCAATCTAAATTGTGCTGATGGTCTTCTAGAGTAAATCCTTGTAGCTCTATTTTTGGTGCAAAAAGGCAAAGAAATGCAGACACTGATCTTCAATAGCAGCAATATTTGACTAAGAGCTTAGAAAGAAAAATTATATATCAGAAAGGAGGAATCATAGCAATTCATAGACATTATAAGTAACCAACATTGACTTGACCTGATCCTATATTTTTTAAAGTTCTTAAGTTTTTATTTGTTGGTTTGAGATTGTGTGTAAAATAATAAAATGCCATGTCTGCCAAAAAGCTGAAGAAACAATGGACCACTCTAGTTAGCGGCTGCAAGAAGATGTCAGAAGATGACAACAAATAACAGCATGACAAAATAATACTAATGGTGCATTGGAATATCTAAGAAATACCATTTGTTTGCAAGCAAGAATTCTAGTGGACCACAAAATAGACAAAATAAAAGAAGAAGAAACTAAAGTGCTCTGGGACTTTAGAATTCAAATACATAAGGCACATAGCATGTCAAACTTAATTTAAGAAAGACAAAGTCTGTATAGTGGATACTGAAGAATCTGAAGGCAGCAGAAGAGAAAAGAAAGAACTGGAGAAAATAATAAAATCCAAACATCTGCAAATGGAAGTAGAACGACTGTAGCAAAAGAAAAAGAAAAGAAAACATAATACCAATAGTGATAGGCATCTCGGGTGCAATCCCAAAACAAGCACCACTTGAACACCATCAGCAGTGACAAAATCCCAATCCATTAATTACAAATGGTAGCTTTACTTGGAGCAGCTTACATCCTGTGACTATATCTTTAAAACCATCAAAAAACCCAACATCTGTCTAGTCCAGATCCTTGGGAAGAACTAAACACCTGGCTGATTCTAACAGCCATAATAATAATAATTTTGACTCATAACACATCAGATTTAACTGTAGTTGAAAAGAAAGTGTGGATAATTGATGTGGCAAATCCAGGGGATAGTAGAAGACAAATAAATGGACATCAGAAAGTATTAAGATCTGATCATCAAATTTAAAAGTTTAGGGAATACTGGCTATGGTGGTTCCAGTGGTGACCAGCACACTAGATGCCATACCAAAAAATCTGTGTGTTGACAAAATTTCCAGAGCTACCCTTTGGCAGGATGGCAACCAATAAATCTGATAAATAAATTTGTCAATTATGAAAGGTCACACTGTTTGTATCTGCACATGTACTATGTAAATGCATTATGACATTCTAGATTCTTGAGAATAACTTGACACGTATGAAAGCCAACACTAGCTAAAGACCTGGCAGCAGTAGCAGTGACTTAAGACATCTTAAGGTTAAGTCTTTTCAGGACTTGAGACTCCCAACCACTACAGGGCATGATTGCCACTTCTGAAGAATGTTAGTCCTGGAAACAACTGAATTTTTGGTGGTATTGCACAGTCCCTGCTTTACTGTGAATTCATCTATTTGAATTGTTAGATCTTTTTATTTCTTAAACCCGTAGACACCTAATTCTACATTATATCTAAAGATCCTTTAAATTCAGTTATGCATTCTGAAATGTCAACAATGAGAACAATAGCAATATGAATCAAAGTGACCAAAGAGCAAATAAGTTTGGAAATAAGTACAGCTGAAACAACAGCCTAGTTTGGTAGTGGGCACTCCAAGCTACAGAAATAATTTCCTCTTCCAGTAACAATGAGGAATCGAGGAATATTCTTCCATTGTAACTTCAGGGGGAATGCAGATGCATTTGCAGTGGACAATTAACCAAGTTAATCATCCACAGTTATCCATGTGTTTTCATTTTATTAGATTTCAACATATAAACACTTGTTTATGACATGCATATAGCAACTTCAGCTTCACTTGTTATAGAAAAACCAAGCTGGATATCATTAGAATGTCCCTCCAAATGCACAACTTGTGACATCATATTGATATTAAATTTGTGTTAAATAGCACTGCAAACAAGCTTTTACCTTGAGGTTTATCCAACAAGATTGCCAAGGGGCTGACCAAAAGCCTTGCAATGCTGTTTCTTGAAACCTGCTCTGTATATAGAAGCTAAATATACCCCAAACTCCTGCCTAGATGGTATCATGGTCAATGGCATTAAATGACATTGAAAGTGTTAAAAGCAAGTAAGGGTAACAAATTGACACTGCTTTTATCCTTCCTGCAATAAAAAAAATCCATTAGAAAATAACGTTAATGCATTAATTTCCTGCTTGGATCTGAAATCCTTGTACAATCTATTTATTATTTTCAAAACTGGATTTCTCTTCTTATATTGTAGTCTGGGGAAGCCCAGCTCAGTTTGACAATTTATAAAAGTTTATCTGGGCCAACAATTACGGTATGTAGGAGTCAATAAGTAACCAAATGAATATTCTGCAGGATCTAGAACAGCATATAAGTATCTTATATATTACAACAAATAATAGCATTCCAGTAATGCAATTCTGGATAATGTAATCAATGTCTGCTTTTATTACATTTGCTTTAATTTGTATTTTATGTTCTTATTATTTGATCTTTTTAAGACAATCTTGATATTTTTCCATTGAATACCTGAATGTACTGTATATCCAATAACAAGATCAGCTATTGGTTTTGGTTTTTCATTGCATTCACATTCCAGTTTATATAGCAGAAGCTCCAAGCAGTGTATTGTTGGGCCTTTTTAATATGTCAAACAATCGAAGTATTGTGGGGTACTGTATGCCATAGGATCTTGTGACTGGTTCAGAGTTACTTTGTGGAATTAGTACCTTTTGTCACTAGCGTATCCAACCTTGAATGCAATGCAGAATAGTTTGTATCTCTTGGGAACTATTAGGAATCTTTCCTCCAGCTCTCCATAATATTGGACTATAGACAGTGAGCTTTCTCCTGACATTATGACCTCATGAAATTACATATTCACATTGTAGACCCTGCTATATTGTTGTAGAATTATTATTACATCAAAGATAAGACAACAAAGAGCAAAATTATGCAACAAAGAGCTAATGCTTGTTAACAATAACATTGTTAGGACAAGGCTTTGAAGCACATGTCCAAAGTCCACTCAGCAAAATATTTAGAAGGGGGCCAAAAGGTAGCAATGCTAACATATTTTACTACATTTAAAGTAAATGAAGCCAATGTATAGGTACTTACAGCTAAAGATGGAGCTCCATATAAAAGAATTCAATCAAAAATCTAAAATTACCCAGCAAACCAATGCATGCTAAAACCTTTAATAGAGAGAGTAAAGCTTTTTCTACATTTTAAAGTGCTGCCTACTTACTTCACTATTCATTCTGTTAATTTTTCATGAAACAATGAACAAAACTATTAGAAAAATCTCATAGAGACGTGTGCCATTGTACAGAACAAACCAGCAAAACAAAACAAAAAAGCAAGGTGAAAAATAAGATGTTACATATGAAGACTTTGAATACCAAATTAAATGAGCAAAGGCAAATAAGGGAAAACAAACAAAATGCACAAGTATTTTCCTACATTGAACAAATGATAAGCACGGTAGAGAGCTATGGTATGGTGCTTCTTAAGGATTGTGTTTTTGTACATTGTTGCATTTTATGAAGGGTATGTCATAAAGGTATATAATAGGTGTGCATTTGCAATCACTGCGGGGGTGGTGGTGAAGTGTGTGTGTGTGTGTGTGTAGATATGGATATTTATCACAAGCACATACTGCTGGAAACTGGGGTTCATGTAGGACAGGGGTGTCCAAACTTGGGAACTTTAAGACTTGTGGACTTCAACTCCCAGAATTCCCCAGCCAGCATGAGTTGAAGTCCACAAGTCTTAAAGTTCCCAAGTTTGGACACCCCTGATGTAGGATTTTCTGTTCTGCAGCCACTAACCTTGAATACTAGCCATTTCGCTGATAAATATTTAAAAAGATAATGTCAGACAGGACTTTCCAACTTCTTTTTAAATCACTAGTGATTAGATATGAAACAGTAAACTCAGATTTCCCCAAACTATATAGAACTTTGCTATAGCTATAGAATTCTTTTTTTCAAGAGATCATTTGGCTCCATCTAATTTCTTCTCACTTGTGAAAATAAGCCTTAATAATATTAATTAGCCTTCCAGACATGGCTTTTGTTCCATTTTTATATTAATTTTATGTAACACTATTTATGTAAATTTGTTACAGAATGTAACTATTTTTTTAAAATTGCTGTAAGCAATTTTTAGACCTGCAAACATGTAGGGAGACAGCAGATACGTAGTTCAATAATATAAGAATAGTGGTTAACTTTGCAGGACAAGCCCAGATGAATAGTTTTATAAGTACATTAAGACAATACAAATACAAATAGGCTTTATTGTTTAAATCATTTTAAGTTAAACACTAAAAATCAGGTAACTTATTTCTTAAAATTGCACAGTTCTAAAGATTGATTATAAAGTCAAAATTCACCGTAATTTTCAAGAACATGTTTACTAGAAACAAAAAAAAATACAGAAATGAACATGTATATAGAACAATTTTATCTACAGATAGTAAATTCTTCTCCAGAGAAGCTCCAGCTGTGACTGGCATCACACTTCGGCAGTGAATCACTAAATAATCATTCTCAGGGACTTGGATGCACAATTAAACTGGGTTAGGGGATAACAATTGCCCTTGATGATAAGAACCAATCATTATTTTTAGAATGAGAGATGACAGGGTTTGTGAAGTTGATTCGGTTCGAGGATTATTTGATAAAAGCATTCCTAAATAGATAAAACATTAATTTCAATAATGCAAATAGAAAACATTTCACCCAATATTAAATCAAGATACAAGTTTAATTCTCTTTCTTTTTGACTTTGCATTGACTTGGAGGGAATGAAGTTTTGAAATGGTTGCAAAGATAAAACATCTTTCCTAACTTCATATCTTACAAGCAGAGCTTCTCTTCTCTGTCCCCAATATTTCAGTTTTGTAAAGTCACTGGACTTGGACTGAGGAGTTCCAGATTTATGTTGAACTTCATCACAGATTTACAAAGAGTCTGTAAGTTATACACTTCCAGGACAACATTAATGATAGAATTGTTGGGATGAAATAACAAGCAACCCCTACGTACAATATGTTGGCTTGAGTTCCAAGATAATGTCATTAAACTCATTGTGAATAAAGTAGATAAATAAATTTGATTGCACAGATTGGTTATAAAACTGAATGGATTTACTTTGTTACCTTGGTGTACAAAATTTAAACTTCCATTTACATAAGAAACCACATTGCAAACTAAGAATATCTACTCAGAAGTAAGAAAGACTGAACTGAGTGGGACTGAGATATACTTCCTAGTAAGTAAGTAACATTGCAGTCTTGACATGCTATCAATCATTGCTATTTTCATAGTCAGAAAAATAAAATGAATTTGCTGATACATTTTGGCATAGATTCCGAAAATGAAGTTGTACACTTGTACAAACACTCAAATACTGACTGATCCTGTCAGTCTTTGAGTACTTAAAGCTTTCATAGGATTAGAGCCACAATTCTGACAAGGTAAACATGGAACTCGGAAGAATTTTTTTCCTGTATTATGTTCTCTACAAAGTGACACCCTCCATTTTTTTCCTTCCCAGATGAAAAGTTGCTTAGGTACAAAAGGTCTGTGCAGCTTGACAAACAGTGACGTAGTGGACTTCAGTATACTATATTACAAGAAGATGCCATCAGAGTTTTGAGTGTATTAAAGGCTGTAAGAGATACAGTTAAAAATTAGTGAAAAATCTTTAATTATCGTAAAACAAACATGTAAACAGAAGCGTTGTTCAAGCTCCAATTGTCCCAAAGGAAACTCTTACCTTATCCATCGTTAATCTAACATTATTTCAAAATGATGGAGTGGGACTATACATTATCATTATTCTCAATGAATAATCACAAAATGCTTTGAAAAATGTTCATTGAACAAAAGAGAAAACAAGAAAACAACAACAACATAATAATAATAAATAAAAGAAATAGGAACCAATGTGTTGATAATTTTAAAGGACTGTCTTGAAAACAATATTCCAGAATTGAATTCAAGGAGCTCAGGACAGAAAAATGAGCAACACAGACCATATTACCAAAAAACCAGGGCTCCTTACATCCAGCAGTTAGTTTTCCTTCAAACTTGAGGTTCAATAAAGATTACATCATGTAGAAGGCATGCCATGTAGCCTGAGTATCAAAGGCTTCACAATCGGAGGCTGTTTCACTGTAATGTCCCTGAAACACATATTTCTAGAACCCACCCTGTTCTCCTTTGCATTCCTCATTTTTCTTCTTTTTACTAGTACACCATTCCTTAGATCTTCTGCTTTTCGTATCATTAAAGGCAGCTTTATTGGGGAGAAGAAAATCTGATCAAAACTGTCGACCGCCAACTGCCAATTTTCAATGGATTCAATGAAGGCCACCTTAACGATTTCCCTAATTAATAGATGACATTTTAGGCTGGAGGAAAGGCAATGTATTCTACTCTGCCTTAGTCTTTGTTAGCCTTCTAATTAACTTTCGTAGGTCACCAGGTCTCCCCAAACCTAAAAGTGAAGAGGGCCATTGTGTTAGAAGCAGTAAACTTATTTTTTTCTGCCCGGGTACTTAGAAGTTTGTGCATGAAGAGGAGACAATTACAGACAGAGAAAAATCATTCCATTTAAAGTCTTTGTAAGTACAGAGAATACAAAGATTCCTTACTTAGAAAATATTTTAAATATCTTCTTATAGCAACATTTTCACACATAATAAAATGAAGTAACAATATACATGTAAATCTATATGCATTTTTTCTAATTTCTTGGGAAAATGTGAACTACTCAATGAACATTTTTAGCTTAGAAAACAATGCTGTTATCTCAGCTACTAGTTGCCTAATAATTATAATGAAATGTTCATATGCAATACAGATAGTGCAATTCATTGCTTATAAAATCACAGTACAATTTTACCAAAAGGTTGAATGTAGTCTCTTACCTCTAGTGGAAGATAGATAGATGATAAGAGAGAGAGGGAGAGAAAGAGAGAGACAGACAGACAGAGAGAGGGGGGGAGAGGATATTTTTCTTGTAAATATGATTTTAACAATTAAAAAACATATTAAGCTGCATAATACATTTCTGTGTGATACAAATTCACTGAATACAAATATATTCAGTGAATTTTGTTCACATTTGCATATCTATACACTGCATCATTATTAATAATAATGATACTGCATCATTATTAGCAATAATGATGATGTAAATGTTAGATCCCCATAAACTCTATAATGCCATTAAAACTTTTTATGTAAAGAATTGATGAACCAGTTAAGACAGCATATAGCTGAAATTTATAATGTCAAACAACTGTACTGCACTTAGCTACTGTTGATTAATGGATGAGGCAATCAGCACAGCATAATGATGTGATTCTTACTGAGGGAATCTCTAATTCAAATCCCCACTCAGCTTCAGAATGGACTTGGCTAGACTCTCTCACATTCTAGATTGTTCAATCTGTTTCACATGCTTGTTGTGAGGATTGTACATACAGATTTTTGCTAACCAGTCTCTAAGAAGAGCAAGATAAATATTTGTACTTTCATCTGCTTTTCTGTGAATGGTGCCTGGGATTTTCTGTTTTTAACCTATACCCTACCCAGGCAGAGTCAGCAGGTGGCAGCACCTGGCCAACTAGTCTGGGCTCTGAAGCTAAGCAGAGTAAAGCATGGTAAAAATCTGGATGGGAGTACCTCATGGGAATACCTGGCTTTTGACATTCTATTTGATCCCAAGATAATTGTTTCTGGTAACATTCAGATTTGATGCAAAAAGGAACAAGCAAGTGGAGGCTCACTTTTCAGTCTTGTACTCATCACAGGGCTAGCAAAAGAGGGTCAAGAGCCCAGCTTGAGGTCCATAATGTATCGCTATCATTCCAGGGTCCACTTGCTCAGCCATGTTGTGGTCCAGTTAGCTGGGGTTTCTGAGTAAACATAGTGCCCTATTTTGCATGAAGAACTGAAGGGTATGGCCTAGGTCTTCTCAACTAGCATGTAGGTGAAAAAATGAAAGCGTATTTTCTACATACCACATAACTACACATGGCTCACATGATACTAGGAGACTACGGTCTTGGCCAAATATGAAAAGAAATGAGTAACCATGTTTTTGATTATTGACTTAAATATATAACTAACTAGGTCAGAGGTGGTATTCAGCAGGTTCTGACCAGTTCTGGAGTACTGGTAACGGAAATTTTGAGTACTTCAGAGAACTGGTAAATACCACCTCTGACTGGCTCCACCCCCATCTATTCTCTGCCTCCCGAGTTCCAGCTGGAGGAAATGGGGATTTTGCAGTTACCTTCCCCTGGAGTGGGGAGGGAGGGAATGGAGATTTTACACTATGTTTCCCCCTGTCATGCCCACCAAACCACACAACGCTAACCAAGCCATACACACAGAATCGGTAATAAAAAATGTTGAATCCCACTAGGTCTATTTGTGAACAGCTAACAATCTCACTCCCAGAGAACAGCCTTTCATAAAAGTTACTTTCACTTCAATTATTTGTTAATGTGATTGAAGTATTATGTAAAAAAGCAAAATTATACCAACTTTGAAATAAACAATGATTTTCCTAGGAGTCTGAAAATTTTCCACACCAAAAACGCTCTTTACATATTTCTAGTACCTGAACAATTTTGCTTTACTCTCTCAACCTTTCCTGTCACTCTTGGGGTGACTATCTCCTATTAGCCGCTCTTGTCTTCTCGTGATGAATTTATTCCTGGTCTCTTGAACTCATTTCTGTGTCTCTGAGGTTCTCCTGTTGGGTATCAGACACTTCACTTCAACAGAGATGGTCTTACTAAAATCACTAATGACCTTTTTCAGACAAGTCAAACAGCTACTTTTCCAACCTCTTTCTCCCTGACCTTTCCTCCCTCGGTGAAACAAATTATAAATCTCCCTCTATGAGCAGGCTTTAGTTCCTTCAAGCTGTCCTTAAAAATTGCTGGGGGCGGCTCACCCACAAATTAGGGTAGTTGAGGCATGATAATAACAATCATAATAGCACTGAAGCAATAATATTATAAATATGATAAGTCTGTCTTCTAAAGCTCCAATCATGCACAAGGTGAGGAAATGTCACTGAAAATTAAAATCCAAATACCCCATTTCTCCCACATATATTTCTTGCCAATATATTAAGTATTTCAAAGTTGTTTATTCATTGTATTTATTTAGTTATCATATTTATATGGCTGCCTATCCCACAACACATTACTCTGGACAGCCTGCAATGAAAAACCATGAAATGACAGTATTAAAAACATCTCACATTTCAATGCTAGTATTATTGTTAAAGTACATCTAGTCTCATCTACACTACAACAACCAAGTTTAAAACTGCAACTGATACAAATTTAGGCAGTCTTCAGGCTATAACCACTCATTGTGCAACTGTTCAAAATTATGACAGCACTGGACAAGAAGGACTTACCACCAGTTTAAGAAGTTACACCCATCATAGGGCTGCCACACACACACTGGTGATTCATACACTTGGCAACCAGCTCACAATTACAATGGTTGCAGTCACTTTATTGCCATTTGTAACCTTGCCTGCCAGTTTCCCACAAGCAAAGTCAATGGGAAAGCTAGCATGAGGTCGCAAGTCACCACAACCAATTTTCATCCACCCATTTACCCATGTTCTGTGACACCTGCCTGCCCATAGCTCTCACTTGCAGCTATCATCCACTTACCTGCTTGCCTGGGAATCTCTCCTCTCCCTGCTTAATGACCCACATGATCTGGGGTTATGAAAGCAACCGGGGATGCTAGGATCACTGTTGCTAAGCAATGTGGGCCATGTCATTGCATCGTATGACAACATCACTTAGTTACCGAAATTCCAGTTTGATCCTCATGGGGCTCAAGGTTGACTCAGCCTTCCATCCTTCTGAGGTCAGTAAAATGAGGACCTACGTTGTTGGTTGACATTGTAACTGCTCAGAGAATGCTGTAAAGCACTATGAAGTGGTTTATAAGTCTAAGTGTTATTGCTATACAAACAAACAAACAAACAAACAAACAAACATACTTGGCATTCTAATTAAATCAATACTGAGCCCAGTCTGGCCTGCAGGAGCACACCATCCCTTAACCTTGGAATCATAGCAAGATTCCTTCTAATATGTCCACATAATGTACAGTTCCCAGTGATAGGAAAAACAGGACCATTTACAAGTAGAAGAGCAAAACAGAAATGTCCTTCCCCAATCCTCTGTTTATTTAATTCCAGCCATCAGTTTTATCACTCTCACATCTTATTCCAAAGGAAATGTGACTTTCTACTGCAAATAAAAAGGTTGCTCAACTCTGGGTCTGAGGGCTTTAAATCATTGCTAGTATCTTTAACTCAGTCCTGGGGCATACTGGGAATCACTCAATTCCTTTGAGTGATTCCTGGTATTACAGTAATCTTTATGGGAAGAAACTATTTTGGACAAGTTATCCCTTCCCCTGTAGGTCAGCTGAGCATTTTGGAGTTTAAAGTCTACAGTGAAGATAACTTTTATTCTTGAGGTCATTACATTTATAACAAGGGCACCAGAAAGCAGAGCAATAGCAAAAATAATGTACTTCCTTCTCTCCCTGTCCCCCCCTCTCTCTTTCTCTCTCTTTCTCTCTCATCACCTCATCACAAAAAAAGAATTGAAAGAATTAAAAAGAATTAAAGCCAGTGAAAGAATTAAAAACAAGGTTAAGTTAAAAGGAAATCAGGTTCTACACAGTTTCGTTCTTGCAAACATCTGGATTAAAAAGTATATTTTATGTTGTTTGAAATTAAGTGGCACAGAGAGATTTTTTGGAGATTTCCACAGTAGAATCTTCATTATCAAAAAGATTTTAGTCTAAGTAACTGCTGAGCAAAATCTGCCCAACAAAGCTTGGGGCAAAGGTTGTACAATATTAGAGAATACATTTTGGAGAATTTTGATCAAGATGAACACATATTTGAGTACTAACGCACATGTAATGCACATACTCCTCATTTAGCGACCATTAATTGACCATATCAAGGTGCTGATTATCATCTTCAAAGCGCTCCATGGCACAGGGCCTAGTTATTTGCGGGATCGTATCCTGCCCCACACATCCTCAAACTCAACCCCTCCAAGACCGAGTGGCTGTGGGTACCGGCACCTCGGTTCAGCCAGCTGACACCATCGCTGGCCATAGGGGGCGAACAACTGTCCCCTGTGGAGCGGGCGCGCAACTTGGGCGTCCTCCTTGATGCCCGGCTGTCAATGGAGGACCATGTGGCAGCCGTGGCAAGGGGGGCGTTCTACCAGGTTCGCCTGGTGTGCCAATTGCGCCCCCTACTGGACCGGAGTGCCCTACGCACGGTCACTCATGCACTGGTGACGTCTCGCCTGGACTACTGCAATGCCCTCTACATGGGGCTTCCCTTGGGACGCATCCGGAGATTGCAGCTAGTTCAGAACGCAGCCGCGCGGGTTATCATGGGGAGTACACGTTACTCCCACGTAACACCTCTCCTGCGTGAGCTGCACTGGCTACCTGTGGCCTTTCGGGTGCGTTTCAAGGTATTGATTACCATCTTTAAAGCGCTCCATGGCATAGGACCTAGTTATCTGCAGGATCGCATCCTACCACACACGTCCCTGCGACCTATCCGCTCACACAGGGAGGGACTCCTCCTGGTGCCGTCCGCTAGGCAATGCCAGCGGGCGACACCTAGGAGTAGGTCCTTCTCTGTGATGGACCCAACCCTCTGGAATGACCTCCCCCCCGACATTCGAACTACCACCGACCTCCGTTCCTTCCGTCAAAAATTAAAGACTCACCTATTTCAATCAGCTGGCCTGGCACTCTCTTAGTTTTATCTCCCGGGGATTTATTTTAATTGGGTTTGGGTTTTTAATTGGGGATGTTTTTTAGGGTTTTAGAATATATTTATTTCTTGTACAGCCTATCTCCTCCATCCAAATGTATTTAATTGTTTTATGATTGTATTTTTATCTGCATTGACTGTACACCTTTTTGGGAGAGGGGGCGGTCTAGAAATCCAAGAAATAAATAAATAAATAAATACATCCCTTCGGCCGATTCGCTCACACAGAGAGGGACTCCTCCGGGTGCCGTCCACTAGGCTGTGCCAGCGGGTGACGCCTGGGGGAAGGGCCTTCTCTGTGATGGGCCCGACCCTCTGGAATGACCTCCCCCCTGATATTAGAACAACCACGGACCTCCGCTCCTTCCGTAAGAAGCTCAAAACCCACCTCTTTAATCTAGCCGGCTTGGCCTAATTCCAGCTCTCCCACCTCAGTCTGTATTTTTAAATTTCACGGGTTGGTCTTAGGCTAAATTTTTAATTTTTATAAATTTGTACAGGGGTTTAAAGTTTAATCCGATTTTAACTATATTTATGATTATTTGTATGATTTTTAATTTGGTACCTGTACACCGCCCCGAGTCCCTTCGGGGAGAGGGGGCGGTCTAGAAATAAAATAAAATAAATAAATAATTAATGAGAACAAAACTGGGCTGTTAAGCAAATCAGTCACTAAATGAAAAAGCAACTGTGCTTATGATCTTACTTCAGCTTTCTTTTGCTTTACAGACTTGATCATAAAGTTACCTTTTTATCACTGTCCTAATTGTGAACAGTGATTAAATGAGGCGGCCACTAAACAAGCACTATCTGTCAGAGAAAAGGTACCCTCAAGGTCAAACCAAGTGATGTTCTGAGGTACTTCAGTTGTGAGGTGACTTGTGCCTGGGGATGAATAGTAACATATATCTAAAAGGAAAAAAATGGATTCTAAATGTATATTAAGCAATATTTTATGTATTTATTTATCTATCAAATTTCTATTTAAAGAAATCATACATGAAATTGAATCAGATTGATATATTTTATTGTTTACCTCACATAAATTCATTCAGTATACATAGGGAAACTGAACATATAAAGAAAACTGTTAAATTATCAAATCTGCACAGGAGGCTAAAGATAGAGATGAAATCAAGACAACTTTTGTAAAAATACCACCAGGTTTTAGTGACTTCAGCAATGTTTGATTCTTTCATATGCTAAGGAAATATAATGCATTTATTATCATCTTCCAGTGAAATTCAGAGTTCTGCAGTACAGAATAGTTTTTTACCTTTTCTTTTTGTGTGATTGGTAAAATCATTTTTTTTAAAAGGTCTAACTCACATGATAAAATAAAGAATCAGTTATTATACAATCATAGTAAGGGCAGAATTAAATAATTAAGTGGTAGTCACACATAAAAAATATTCTAAAATTTGCCTCTTGAAAAACTGCAGGAAACCAAAATCCACAGGAAACTAGGCGTATTTGATTTCTCTGTCTTCTTTTTTAATTACTGCTGCTTAACTCATTCATTTTCTTTAAGAGCTAAAGTTCTTTTTGGCTTCAGAATGAAGAAATAATAACAACAATAACAATAACTGCTCCCTCCCCCAGTGAGGCTCTACCTTGATAGCAATAGCACTTGTATACCGCTTCACAGTGCCTTACAGCCCTCTCTAAGTGATTTACATATTGCCCCCAACAATCTGGGTCCTCATTTTACCAACCTCAGAAGGATGGAAGACTGAGTCAACCTTGAACCAGTGAGAATTGAACTGCCGAACTATTGGTAGCCGGCAGTCAGCAGAAGTAGCCTGCAGTACTGCATTCTAACCACACCACTATCATGACTCATGATGTAGATGCTTGTGTGCTCTGAGGAATACGAGAGCTGTGCCGCAGTTCAGCTATGATGGACAGGTCTCATCACAGGAGTCCAGTGAGGAGTATGTCTCCCGTACACAATACCGTGAGATGTAACTTAGAGAAACCTATTGAGTGATTGCTCAGGTCAACAGGGACCATGCTAGATATTCCTGGATATCTTATGAGTAGTGGACTACATGCCTTGGGATTGTTGATTGAACTACCCAACTTTATGGGGAAAAGTTGCTTACTCATTACAAATATTTCATTTTGCAGATGCTTTTGCTATTTTAATGTTTTAGATTGTTTTAGAATTTTAGAAATGTAAGCCGCCCAAAGTCAGTTGGTTGAGTTAGACGGCTAGAGGAATTGAAGAAATAAATAGATGAATAAAAAGAACACAGAGACTGAAAAGAAAGAAATTATGACTTGCTGTTACAAAAGAAGTCCAATGATATCTGAAAACAATGGAAAGAACAACATCCAAAATCAAAAATAACAGAATAGAGGCTAGTAGATCAATATCGATTCATTACACAAAATAAAGTATTCACAGAAGTAGAATTGGAAGAACTGCAAAGGTCTACTTAGGGCTAAAGGAATTAAAACCATGCCAGAAGTAGCTTAGACAGTAGAGAAAAACCAGAGAGAGTTGGCAGTAGAGCTAGTAGAGCAGGGGTGTCCAAACTTGGGAACTTTAAGACTTGTGGACATCAACTCCCAGAATTCCCCAGCCAGCCTGGCTGGGGAATTCTGGGAGTTGAAGTCCACAAGTCTTAAAGTTCCCAAGTTTGGACACCCCTGTAGTAGAGGAAGCCAGCATTGCTACTGAACTATTCTCATTCTCAAACCAAGCACCCTTTTCTCTACCTTCTCCTCAAAACAAGCAAAGTTCTCTGACTGGAAAAACAAGAGGAATTGAAAGAAAAAATAACTGAGCATCTATAACAGCACAAAACAGTAGAATAAGATTGTCTGCATTGAAGCTTGTTACAAAAAACAGCCAGCACAGGTATTATGCCAATACTGTAATATTGAATATAATACCGGTTCATTGCAAGAGACAAACCAACTGATGCATAGCACAGCTGCAGTTGTAATTGAATACCTTGCATACAAAACTAACAGCAAAAAAAAGCCAAGCAATCCATTGCCAAAGTAGATCAGATTGGAAAATAAGATCAACATGCTGAGATCAGATGCAAGCAGGTGAAAAAGAAAAGAAGTTGAAGAACAAGACAACCAATAAATACCTGACCAGAAAATATCACAATTTCAAGAAAGTTCAAGGAAGTACTAGAAATGTTGAAGCAGCAAAATGCAGCCACAGCCATGAAAATCAGTAGATATGGGTTTGAATTGCACATTACAGAAAATGTTCCCACCAATCCATCAATGGAGAGACTGCAATGAACCAGCCAATACCTGACGAAGAAGAAATGGTGCAGTTCTGGGTGCAGCGATGGAACAATCCAAAGAAATACAACAAGAATGCAATTGGATGAAAGAGATGGATAAGAGTAAAAATGGAGCTGAAATGAAAGACCTTGTAATAAGAGCAGAAATGGAGAAAGGGGCAAGGAAGATCAGGAACTGTCACTGCCAGGTGAAAAAGAATTGCATTGTTTTTGGTTAAAACATCTGACTAGTCTACATCCACTCATTGTCAAGCAGTTGAACAACATACTTGAAGTTTGATTAACATCTGGAAAAACCTACCTGATAATGAAAGATCCCTCCAAAAAAGGAACAGCATCAGGCAATTACAAGCCTATCTGCTTACCAACTTTCACATTGCTAACTAGTGTGGTAACTGATGCTGTCCAGCAACATATAATTGAAAACAAGCTCTTTCCATCTAAGTATAAAACAACAAAAGAAGAAAAGGTCAGCTCCTAATTGACAAGATGATTTTGGAAGACTGCAAGAGAAGGAAGACAAACTTGAATGTAGCTTGGATTGTTTACAAGAAAGCATTTGGCTCCCTATCACATGTTTGGATAATGAAGTGCCTAGAAATAACAGGAATCAGTGGAAACATCAGAAGCTTTGTGCAAAGATCAATGGTGCAATGAAAGACATAGTTGCTGGTCAGGGTTGATAGATTGGGAGAGGTAAATATCAATAGAAGATATTTCAAGGAAGCTCCCTCTCATGACTAGTGTTTGTCATTGCATTGATTCCACTGTCAACAATACTGAACATGTCGGGCAATGACTATCAAACTTCAAAAAACATCTGCCAGGCTATCCCACCTCCTTTACCTGGACAATTGGAAGCTGTATGGGAAAACTCCATCTAAAGTGGACATTGCAGCAGAGCTGGGACTGCATAAATGTGCCACCTTCACTATCAACAGGAGAAATATTGTAAAGGTTGAAAGAATCAAGAAGGCCGGTGGAAGTCACATCAAGAGTCTGCATGAAGACAATCACTACAAATATCCTGACATCCTTTAAACTGATAACATTAAGCACACTGAAATCAAGAAGGAGGTTAGAATCATGAGAGTGAAGAAGTCTTAAAGTCCATACTCAGTAGCAGAAATAACATCAAGGCAATTAATACCTGGGAAATTCCAGTCATTAGATAAGCAAGTGGAATAAGGGACTAGAGTCAAGCTGAAGTAGACACCTAGGATTGGAAAATCAAAAAAATAATGACAATGAATCATGCCCTTCATCCTCACACTGATGTTGATAGTCTGTATTTACCAAGGAGCATATGGAAAGTTACAGTACCCCACCCGGTTAAGTTGAAGAAGAAGAAAAAGGCATTGGAAGAATATCTGAAGGACAGTGAAGAAGATGCACTGAAGCTACTATACCATGAAGGCTTATTGAGTACTGAAGAGACCAAACTGGCATACAAGAAAGAGCAAAATAAGCATAGAAGAAGCACCTGGCAAAGCAAAAGCATGACGGGCACATACAAATACTAGTGGCCAAGCAGATAAGAAGATCTGACAATAATTAAGACCAGGAATTTGAAGAAAAGACAGAGGAGCTAATTCTGACTGCACAAGATCAAGCCTAAAGAATACAAAGCCAGAACTGAGAAGACACCAACAGACAATAAATGTTCTATTTGGAAAAAAGGGGGGGAAAGGACTGAAGAAACAGCAGACCACCTAGTTAGCTGCTGCAAGAAGATTGCAGAGGCTGATTGCAAACAATGACATACCAAAGTAGCAACAATGGTGTATTGAAATATCTGCAAGAAATATCATTTGCCTGTAAGCAAGAACTGATGGGGCCACATAATAGACACAGTAATAGGGACTGAAGAAGCTAAAGTGCTCTGGGACTTTACAATTCAAACAGACATGTAACTGCCACATAACACCCCAGACTTAATTGTCGATAAGAAAAACAAAAAATGCTGCAATACCTGCAGACAGGAGAATAGAAGAAGAAGAATCACAGCAAATCATAAAATGCAAATACTTGCAAATAGAAGTAGAACATATGTGGCAAAACAAGCAAAGATAGTACCAATAGTGCAATTCCAAAATAACTGGAGCATTGGCATTGACAAAACCTCCACCAATCAATTGCAAAGGCAGTTTTACTTGGGACAGCTTACATTCTGTCACTATGCCTTTAACATCACCAACATCTGCCTATCCCAAGGCCTTGCAAATGACTCAATAGATATATAAGAATACAGATCCAGTCTAAACATCGGATTGACTAAGCAACCTCTCATAATAATAATAGTAGTGTAGCTATGTTATGCTATCGCATAATTAGAGCAACATAAAATAGAACTTAGAACTAATATCCAAACTAAGTAAAAGTCATTGTAAGCAGGAAGGCATTATCTTTTTCACAGAAGTCTGGCTGGCAGATTTTGAGATAGAAGGTATTGGTTATGCCTTATGTAGCCATGATAGTCTGAATAACAAGTCTGAGGAGCATCCTTTATAATAACAGAATCCTACAGTAATCCTATATGGATCGTTAAACAGCAAGATTCTCTCCGAAAGTGCTATTAAAATAAAAGAAGCATTTAGCATCCATCAAAGCATTGTTAAAAACTCCTAGAAATGATCCTATCATAAAGAGTTCTCACCACTCTTCCTAAACTGTAAGCCCTATTAAATTCAGTGGGATTTATTTCTGATTGTAAATGGACTGACACCATGCCCATCCATCCCACAGCCTTCCAGCTGTTCTCTTGCCCTTTGCATTATCAAGGTGGGATCCCAGGTTTAACTTATGCAACTCAAGGATTGCTCCATACACACCAAATCAGCACAGTCACTTGCTTTTACTTTACTTTTGGTCTCTCAGTCCCGCTCTTAACTTTTGTTTCCTTTGAGACATAACTTTAAAGCATGAGAGCGACAGCCAGGGAGAGCATGACGTCCTCTAATCCAACAAGTCACCTTCCCCAGCTCAAACACCAAGCGATTTCCCCCCCTCTCTTTCTCCCCAGCCTTATAAGAAAGAAATTGACTTTTGTTTGGAGTTTGTGAAAAGTGGGACTCGGGGCCCAGTCAATGGGGCTCCCCGCGGTGCCCTCTGAGTGGAGCTATCTCGAACCAGTCAGCCACGGCACCAATTAATCCGCCCTTTGTCAGAGGCCCAGCCCCAGCCCCAGCCCCAGCCGCAGCAGAGGCAACAGCAACACATTTGGCCATTGTTCAGGCCTTCATACGATGGGATTTGTCCTTTCAAAGAGCCAGTTTTGTCCCAAAGAGTTCAAGCGGAAGTTTCTCACTGACAATTTGCCCCAAATAGATAGATTAGTCAGCAGCAACTTTTTGTTTTGTTTTGGTTTTTTTTAGTGTGGCATTATTATTATTATTATTATTATTATTATTATTATTATTATTATTATTATTATTATTATTATTATTATTATTATTATTATCATCATCATCATCATCATCATCATCATCATCATCATCATTTCTTCATTAAACATGAAACTCAGTCAACTGAACATTTTAAAATATATCACAAATATCATTGACTGGCACTGATGGTTGATACGGATTGCTGCCTGCATCCTAGGTATCAACCAACTACCTTTTTAAGATGTACGATGTTCCGAGTTTTTATTTTTGCAGTTCTGCTGGTATTATTGCAGGAAGCTGCAGTTTCTTGATGTTTCTTATAAAATTCTTGGACATGGTACCAAATGCCCTGATGACAATGTTTCATCCATAGTCAGGGAGTTTCAATGGCCAGGTCACGATATTTCGTGATTTTTTATCAGTTCTTTTTCTTCAACTCTGGCATCTCCTGGTGCAGCAATATCAATACATTGTACGCTTCAGTTTTTGACAGCCGTGATATCTGGCATATTGTGTTCCAAATGACGATCCGTTTGTATTCGAAAGTCCCACAAGATCTTCACCTTCTCATTTTTGACAACTTTTTCCACTTTATGCTCCAATGACGTTTTGAATACAGGTAAGTCGTATTTTTTACATAACGACCAGTGGATTAATTTAGCAACTCGGTCGTGTCTAGCTTTGTAATCGGTTTGTGCAATTTTGCTGCATTCACATATTAAATGTGAAACAGTTTCAACTTTGTTGTTGCAAAGTCGGCAGTTTGGATTATCAGTAGATTTTTGTATCTTCGCTTTCATGGCATTGGTTTGAAGCGCTTGTTCTTGAGCAACCTTCCATTTCTTTCTTGATAGTTCCCATCTTAAGCCATGTCCATGTCAAGTTGTCATCACATTTTCCTTCAACGTTTTCAAGTGCTGTCCATGCAAAGCTTTGGTTTTCCATCTATTTAATCTGTCATCCAGCTGTTTTTCCTTATATTCTGCCTTTGTTTCTGTTGTTTTTATAATGTTCTCCATTATTGTTGTTGTTGTTGTTGTTGTTGTTGTTGTTGTTGTTATGGCCAGCTTGGAGGGAAGCAGTGCCTAAAATCATGCTGCTATAGAGGAAAATAATAGCTCTGTAGGATGGTGGAGCCTGCTCTCCATCTCCAGGCAGATGTGGCAGGCAAGCTGCTGTGGAAAGCTATTTTGACTTCTGAAACCTGCAGGCAGGGGAGAGCAGAGAGATTGACAGGCTTTACATGTAATTGTCATGATTACTACACTGCATTACAATAGACCTGACAGATTGGGAGGGTGGGAAATGGCACACAAATGATCCCTGATGCAATCCAGTGTTTGTACAGAGACTATACTTCACAAGAATTGTTGGGAGGGAGGAGAATGTTCCTTCTCTAAATGGCATTTATGTAGTCAGCTAACCCATGATTGTCTAGGGATTATGTTTGGAAAATATACTCAGCATAAGACAAGGAGATTCCTGATTGTTTTGGAGCTGTATGGGGGAGTATGCCAAAATATTTATTTCTTTTATTTGTAAGATGTATTTCATGCCTTTATTCAGAAGAAGCCAGGGGAATTTATGTGGGATTGCCTTTCATTTTACGCGCAAAAACACTTCTGCCAAATGTTAGGCTAAGCTGGAGTGCAATTGGCCCTAAACCACCAATGAGTTTGAAAAAGAGTGGACATGAATTGGGTTTCTCTAGTCTTAGTCCAACACCTTAATCCCTGCAGCACTGTAGCAATGGTGTGTGTGTGTGTGTGTGTGTGTGTGTGTGTGTGTGTGTGTGTGTGTGTAGCTTGCTAATGACCCCAAAGTTTGGATATGCACATAAAGGTACGTGTCCAATCCCTGTTTCTTATTCTAAAACTGCAAACATAAAATACCTGAAGTATAGGCATGTAATCTACCCTGTTTCCCTGAAAATAAGACCTCCCAGGATAATAAGCCCAATCGGACTTTTGAGTACATGCAATAATATAAGCCCTCCCCCCAAAATAAGCTGTCAGGCCTGTAGTTATGTTTCTTTTTAGGATCTTTGGCCTGCCACACTTTCTATTAATTTCTTATGCTGTTTAGTGTAGTAGTTGGGAGGGGGGAGTAGAAAGGAGTAGGATTGTGGAATGTATTGTTGTCATTCTTTTCTAGAAGCTCAAGGTCATCTTTTGTCTCCGCACCTCGACACCTGACCGGAAGCAGAGGGGTGTAGATGCCAGCGTGGAAGATGATGATTGGAACATGTGATGGATTATGGGGTGTGGGGATAGATCATGAACTTTCAACTGGGTGGAATTCCAGGAAGAACATTAGAGTTGGAATTCCATAGACGTGCTAACTTGCCTGTATGATTAAAAGGGAACTTTAAGGATGATTCTGCCTTGGTCTCATGATTTCATACATGGTATTTAGGGCCTGACTTAAGCCCTCCCCAGAAATATTGCAACACAGCAGCAGCCATGAGGTGACCATGCTCGCCGCCTCCTGCACTTCAAAAATAATAAGATCTCTCTGAAAATAAGGCCACACGCTTATTTGGGGGGGGAGTCAAAAGAAAATAAGACCCTGTCTCATTTTCAGGGAAACACGGTAGTTAATCTGGTATTTACAAATAAAAACAAATTGCAAACAGAAATTGAAACTCAGATACCCAGTTTGTTCATTTGTTCATTTATTCAGTTTGTATGGCTACGCATCTCAACAACTTTTTCACCATTTGTAAAGAACTAGAGTTCTAAAATGTGAATATACACATATACATATACATATACATACGTACGTACGTACGTACGTACGTATGTATGTGTGTATTGTGTCACAACCCCTGGTATGCCCAAATATGTGAGGGAATACTCTGCTTCCCTTTTCTGTCCTTCGGCTCACTCCAGGAGACCATCCAGGCAGAAAACCATATTTTTAATGTTACCTTTGTTATATTTGTGTTGTGTTTGTGCTGATAAATAAATATAAATAGTCTCTCTTTATTTATTTATCAGCACAAACACACACATATATATATACATATACACATACATACAACACACACACACACACACATATGTGTGTGTGTGTGTGTGTGTGTTGTAATTGTACTGATAAATAAATATAATTTATCAGTACAATTACAACACAAATATAAAAAGGCAACAGTAAAAATAAAAAATATGGTTTTCTGCCTGCATGGTCTTTGTGATAAGCCGAAGGACAGAAAGAGGGAGTAGTGACCTTCCTCCCATGTTTAGTCATACCAGGGGTTGTAACACAAATACATATATATATATATATATATGTATGTATGTATGTATGTATGTATGTATGTATGTATGTATGTATGTATATGAACTACACACACCAATAAAATCTGCAGTGATGCAGGATACTTTTCCCTGCTGAAGTCTTTGGTGCATCATATATTGTTCCATTAGTGCTGTAGCATCTGCTTCCAGGTGGCTAAACCTAGTATATTTCTGCATCATGTTCATATCTGCATACAGAGGGGAGAAAACTGAAAGGCAAGGACATAGTGTTTAACCATGAGGTGATTGGATACTTAAGTGTCATACAGAGCAGAACCCCAGGAGGTCTTTGACAAGTACTCCCTAGTTCAAACCACTTATTGTCAATGTGTTATACACAAAGTATCAACAATATTAAACAACTATTGGAGTAGGAAAGTGGTTAAATACCAGTACTAGAAAAATGCATGCTAATCTGTGAGATTCCCTTTGCAGTCACAGCTTTAGTCTACAAAATCTGCTTCATTGCATCATAGTAATCCTTCACAAAAGATTATACTTCGAATTGAAGCAAAATGTTCATGATAATATGTACCTCTTTGCTCTGTCTCCTTGAAAAGTACTAGTGGACATTCTAAGTTTAGTTTACACTGGGGTTCAGAAAGGAATGATCCATAAATAGGCTTTCTTGTGTAAACCAAATAATGTTCTTGTCAATGAGCAGAACATACACGAACATTTTCTGAAGTCCCGAAGGAGAGCACATCTGGCCCTTGAGTAGCAGACGAGAGGCATACTCCAAAAAGTAGATCGAAGAGGAAAAGAGGTGAGGACAAAAGAGAAACAAATTTGCTTTGAGTTAATTGAAACTTAATTAAAATTAACATGTTCCAAGGAATATGATTGCTCCTATTTAAACCCCACCCCCCCTTGCATCACATTAAAAATATCATTCAGTGGCAGTTTTTAAAGATAGGATCCAAGACATGCCCTCTGTTACACCTTTTTATTAGAATCCAGTAAATACAGCTGATCTTTTTAATGAGCAGAAACACACACTAGATCAATGATGGCGAAGCTTTTCAGCACCAAGTGCCAAAAAGGGAGCACTTCCCACGCATGTGCGAAGTCTGGGCCACAACCAGGAAGAGGAGCTGCCCAGGGAGCATGCACACACCGGAAAATGAACTTTTGGTTTTTGATGCCCGCATGCGTGCCAGCCAGCCAGCTTTCCAGTTACTACTGTGCATGCAGCCAGTATCAACTGGCTGGCATGAATGCCCATGCTGGAAAATGGAAGACCAGCTCTTCCATTTCTGGTACTGCCATACGCACAAAGGCCAACTGATCGTTGCATGCGCATGCACTCTAGAAACCTGGAAGAGGAATGGGCAACGTCGCATGTGCCAGGCAACCTGGCTCCGTGTGCCACTTTGGGCTCGTGTGCCATAGGTTCACTATCACAGCACTAGATGGACTCTCCTAAATCATTGGACCCTTAAATGTTCTGATTAATCATGATGTATGAATCAGCCACATAAATGTTTGTTGATATCATAGCATAGGACTATATTCCTAGAAAGAATTCACACACAGCCTTGGGCTTCATTCACTTCCCATAGATCTCCCAGTGTTGTATGTTATAGTGCTCATTGGGAACTCCAAAGGAAAAGGAATTATGTCCACATCATGTTACCTAGGTGGATAATGAAATGTCTGCAAGCAAAACACCATGTGGATAGCAGCTGCAGAGGGCAGCTACATCAAACTATGAAAAGATGTAGTTGCTTTAAAAAGTTAGCAGCTAGATTGTGTCTTTGTGCATTCCCAGCATCTTTTGAGGACTGAATCCAAAAAGCTGCACAGATCAACTAGCTATCAAACTATTTTAACTACATGTACAAGTAAAACTATTCCCTTTGATTGTACTATCAGTGCAGCTGTTTGAGACTCCCCTGATGTAAAAGTTAAAGTCTCACTTGCCAGGAAGGCCTATTTATGTAAATATATGGCAAAGTTGATCAATTGGAATTTTATATTTTGGTGTGTTTTTTTCTTGGTCCCCTTACCCTTTGTTTTGCTCTGCTAGGTTCTTTCCCCCTTTCTGACTTTATCTGGCCGACCCCTGTTTGTATGTAGTTTTGACGTTCCAACTCATGATCCACTTACAGACTGGATTTAGGCACCATCTGCCCAAATAGGTAGAGTCAAAACTTTGCATCTTTTTTGTTGGATTTTGGGAGGGTTTAGGGAGGCCTTAATGCACAAAATACAAGACGACATTGCTCAAAAACTCAACAATATTATATGAGCATTGATCTATGCACCATGTACTTCCAAAAGTAATTCCACAATGTAATTCGAAAATATATTGTTTCATCCTCAGATGTGAGTCTCTTCCTTTCCCTTTTCTTGATAAACTACATAAAACATGTTGGCATTTTTAACTCATATTTTCATACAGTTGAATAACAGAAATGTAATCCCTGGATTTGGTAAATCTAAAACAATCCAGTTGAGCTGGGGGTGGGACCATTTGAAGAGAAAGCAAGTTAAACCCTCTCAGAGAACATAAGAAATGATATACTGGATCAGGCATGTTTTGCTCAAGTAACAGCTCAACAATATAAACACCAACTCCATAGTGTCATTAAATGAAGTTTATTTTTTCTTCTTTTAATAATTTGTTTAACACTATTGACCTAGTTCTATAAAATTTACAGCGTTATTGATTTTTTTTCTATTTTACCTCATGTATGATCAATGTTTATTATGTTGTAATGCATAATGATTGATTGATCTGCTGGATCAGATCAGGGATCCATCTCATCCCCCATTCTGTTTCCTATAGTGATCAGCCAAGGTCCTCCACTGGCCCACCCAATTTAAAAAGAAACAATACTAGCAGTAGTATTCTAAGCTCTCCTCAAACAGGGATTCCAGTCAACTTCTTTTTATGTGCCTGTAGCCATTCAGGCAATGGATGTGTGAATAAAAAGTGACAGTGCTCTTGACAGCTCTGTCCATGAGCAAGGCTGCCACAATCTTCGAAAGTGCTTAACGCTTGTTTCTGTTTTTCAAGAACAAAATCCAGAAGGATGAGTGTTTGTAACTTCATGCAGACCCCAGTGAAAAGGAAATATTTGATGTATATGTATCCTGAATTTCAGTCGAAGCTGCAGTAAAATACACAACTATAGGAAGGTCCACAAAAATAAAAAACAACTAAGATCAAATCTTCTAAAGTAGTCTGAATCTTATAAGCTATTTGTTAGATGCAAATAGTGGGATGCAGACTTACCACTACGGGCAAGTACATTTCACAATGTAAATGAAATGCCATGAACTCACAAGTTCAATAGATGTTATGATGAAGAAACAGACATGTAGAGGCTATGCTAGCATGTTTTGGAGTTCTATCTTATTTGCCCTATATTTGGAATAACATATACAGTGCAAGATTATAGCAATTTCTACACTAGTGAAAGTTAAGGCCATTTGGGCACTAGTGATTTGTTATATTTTACAACTCCACTCAGCATTACTGTTGCGATCAAAAGATTGTCTTGACTGATGATATATTGCCATAACACTAGCTAGATGATTATGCAAGATGTTATAAATCTCTAATATAGAAGTGTCCTTTCTGTACTATAGTTCTGGATCCAGTGAATGGGTCCATTGAATAGTGTCAGGCTTCAAAGGCATGGATGTAAGATAGATCTCAACTCTTTAGTTGAGTCTTAGATTCCTAAAAAAAAAACCTTTTTAGGAATTGCCTTATTTGGTGGAAGATTGATAGACACAATCTGGCAAGATTAACCTTTTTACTGCAGACAGGAATAATGGTATGAATTGTAAAGAGTAAGGAAAATGACTTGGTTAGATTGTTCCAGATCTACTACCAAAGTGGTGAAGAGAAACAACGAATTTAAGTCCAAAACTAGCAGAAAGTTCATTGAAGTAGCTCAGATAAACACCTCCCGAATTTACATGGGTATAAAAAGGGAACAATCAGACTCACAAGATTCTGTTACTGTAGCCACTCTCAATAAAAATAGCCTTGGTCTTTGATTCTTGGTCTTGTCCAAGTCATAGCTGACACATATACAAAGAAGATTTGGGCACCATAGGAGGTAGAAATCGAAGCCTTTGTATAGGACTATGCTCCCAGATTTAAACCCTGGGATTTTTCCTTCCATCTTTCTGAGCCACTTTGCCATTCTCTTGATAGCCTTAAAATGTACTTGATCTGGGCTGATGTAATGGTCCTCTCTAGTTAGTTAGTTTAGTTTACTTTATTGTCATTGCACCTTGTACAACAAAATTAAATGTGATCTTCAATGTACAATGACAGCTCAGGTTGTGGTTGTTAAGGAATCATATGCAACCATTAAGCACAACATCAGGTGGTGGCTGGTTTCCTCATTGACCTGACTTATTGGAAGCTGGCAGTGAAGATCACAGGTGATGATGATGTGACTGTGGGAAGCTGTGACCATTGTGTGTTGATTGCCAAGTGCCCCAATCATGATCCTGTGACTGTGGGGACACTGCGACAGCCACAACTTCAAGGACTAGCCATAAGTCTTCTTGTTGAGCACTGTTGTAATTTCAAATGGTTGCTAATTTAGGAACAGTTGTTTCCTGTATTCTAGAGATCTTCCAGAAAATGATGGATTATGGGTCTTTCACACTTGAGTTCAGATGCTTTCCAACCGTCCTTGAGTCATTTATAAAATAATGTTAGCATTGTTTTCTCCTGTGGCTTTGTGGACAACCCCTTCCAGAATATCCTCAGCCAGCAGGGAAAATCTCTTCCAATCAGGGCACTGTAGCACGACTAAGGAGAGCTTGAATTCACCACTGTCTGAGCTGTTTTTTTCTGCCTCTCTACCCATCCTCCACTTGATCATCCCCCAAGTTAACTGAACGTGAAATAAAATACATGGGCAAACCACCAGGACAAAAATAACTTCAGAGAAGAAGGAAGCAGAATTTGACATGATTGTGCATGTAGCAAGTTCCTGGGAAGTAGGATAACCAAAAGTGACTAATAGCATATCTTCCTTCAAGAGGGACATAAGAGAAACTAACCAATACTGTACTGAGAAACTGACAAATACACCACAAAAGCCTGGTTGGATATCCTCAGCAGTGAGGGGAAGCACTACTTAATACAGAATAAGGCTATTAAGATATCTCTTATTCCCCAAATATAATTATGAGCATCTGTTTGGGTCTGAAGTAATGATTTAGGGCAGTGGTGAAATTCAAATTTTTTTGCTACTGGTTCTGTGGGTGTGGTATGGGGGGCATGGCATGGCTTGGTGGGCGTGGCAGGGTGGGCGTGGCAGGGGAAGGTTACTGCAAAATCCCCATTCCTCCCCCACTCCTGGGGGAAGGATATTGCAAAATCTACATTCCCACCCCACTCTGGGGCCAGCCAGAGGTGGTATTTGCTGGTTCTACCAACTACTCAAAAATTCCGCTACCAGTTTGCCAGGACCTGCTGAATTTCACTCCTGATTTGGGGCTATTTCAGATGAACATAGGATGAGGCTATCATTATGTGACCAAGGGAGAAGAATGGGATTGCGATGAACATGACTGTGTTGAGATACATTTCAAGTAGGAACAGGGATTCCATCCCTGCTCCCAGCATGATTTGCCACCGGTTGTTTGGATTGGAATTGATAGAAATTGGAGTGCAACAACATTCTACTGTATCATTTAATCAGCTAAAAGTTTAATCACAGAATAACATTCCAAGCCATTCCTTTATTGCACTTGCTTTGTGTTCTTGCTCTGAGAACAGCAGACTTGAGTTCCTGCCTAGTTTCCCATGTGAATACTGGCTAAGCCCAACCTTGCCAATATTTTGAAATAGCTATTTGTCTTCCTTACCCACAAAATATCCATTTTCTTTTCATTGTGTGAAATGATCCCTAGGTAAAAGACGCTTCACTACTGAAGTACCAGCAAAAACAGCTTCTGACAGCTGGTGTGCTTGCCAGCTTTTCAGGCAACCTCCTCTTCCTTTAAGAGCAGTGTGATACATTGAAGTAAAAGGAAGCTAGAATGTTCTTTTCTGATAAGCCAGCAATTAACATGTGATCTATTCAACTTTTTCAAATATCGGCGTGTTTGAGAAGAGATCTATGCTTTCAATTTGACATTCAGATTCATTTTTGAAACTACAGAAGTTTAGAATGTCTATTTCTTACATACAAATTCACGAAGTGTCTACAAGGCCGGACAATAAGAATATGTGCAACACCAGAGATCAACATTTTAGATAATCTGACTTCAAACAGAACCAACTTTCCATGGATTCCAGTCAAATATTTAACTTGCAGTGATTCACACATGCATATTTATTAGCTGGTCAATGCATCATTTGCATATGTGGGTGGGTATAATAGATAAAAGCATTGTGGAGGGACATTCTCTAATCATAACCAGTACAATACTTTTCAATAAAGTCAGCTCGGACTTTCAGCTGTCAGTCATCAAATCTAGACAAACCATCTGCCTCTGCAGCTCAAATCACAATTTACTTAGCACTGTACTGTTTTAATTGATCAAAGTGTTAGATGAAATAGTTTGAAACCTCAAATGAAAACCAAAGAAAAATAATTATATTATTATGGTTCATCCCACAATCAGCCAGATGTCTAGACTGGATTTGGCACTTTTATCTACCTATCATTACTATTGTTAAGCAGATATATATATATACAGTATGGCTGCCCTACTCACACATAGTGACTCAGGTTAATGTGCAACATTAAGATCCACAGTTTAAAATCCCATGGTTTAACACACACACACACACACACCCTTATTTGTAAAGTCTTCTTTGAAATAATAGATAGGGACAGCTGTAGAATTCTTGAGAGAAAATTTCAAAAAGGTAGGTGTAATTTATGCAGATTTCAATTATAAACTGGTCAGTTAGTTCAAACTCACAAAATATATCATCTAAGGCTGCAATATAATATAGACATTTGATCGGGAAGAAGACCAATTTAATTTTATGGTCACTTGAACTGCATATTATAAAAGCCTCAGTCGTAATCACTTTTTGCTTGGCAGTACACTAATGAACAGAGTCTTTCTGTGAAATGTACAGATATTTTAATCTGGTGACAACTCACAAACTTGCTACAGCCTTTTTCCATATCTGTTTGCCTCTAGGATCTATAGGACTGCAGTTTCCAGCATCCCCAACCAATTGTACATAGCGTTCAGAGAAACTATCTCCCCCCCTCCCCCCCCTCTCTCTCACACACACACACACACACACACACACACAAGACAAACTAGGTTAAGTCATCATACTGTACAGTTATTTGGGTTCAGCTCAAGGTGTTAAGTGAACCAAGACATTGCAATCTACAAATCACGATGTATACCTTACATACCTAAATATTATGGTTTAGGCATGATTGGAATCTGAGACTGAGACTGAGTATAGTGGTAACCCAAACGGGTGTCAGCATTAAAAAGGAGAAGGCTTTTAAATTAAATAAGAATCCACATTACTTTTTAACTTCAGTCAATATGTTCCTGGTTCCTGATTCAGTCAACACTGTTAGTTCACCTCCATGTTGCCTTGTGGGCTCCAAATAATTTTAGATCTTTAAAGTCCAACTCCTTGAGACCTTCTAAGGTGGCACATAACAGCTGCCAAATCCCCACACCTTTGCTTCTCTGGACATAGTAGGGAGCTGGAAACCTGGGGTCCCAATAAGAACTCCTCTCCCCTCTCCTCTTCCCTCTCTCTTCTCCTCATTACATTGAGTGCAAGTCTCTGAAGCAATAACTACTCCTGGAGTAGAGACCAAGAAATACTTCTGGATCTCTCCCATTCCAGAGAAACTAGAGCTTAAGGAACTCAATGGGCTGGTCCATGAGCACAAGGGAGAAGCATCCCTTTATTCAGCCATGTGAGACAAGGTGGCTGACATCTAGCTCTATTTGCAGCTCTTCCCCAATTGGTGGGTCCCTTTTCCCACCATGCACCCTCTTCGCCCACTAAATGATGCAAAGTAGCCCCAAACAAGCCCCCTTCACCGGGAGAGGTTAATAAGCCCTTGTTTGACTGACAGAGCCTCTGATTGGGTTTAAAGTTCGACTTTAGTAATCTCTTGAAGATCAGGGGCCGAGCAATTTGCTCTCTTTAGCCAGACTCTCCAGATCAGGGGGAGATGGGGGGTGGGGGAGAGTGCGGTCTGAGTGGAAGGAAAGCAAGTAAGCTAGGGCCAGCGGATGGGCAAGGACGGTGGGGAGGATGGGCCTTGTATTTCAGAAGGGCCTCTCTTCTTTCACATCCAGTGGCCTCCCTTTGCCTCCCTTGACAGGTTGTCGTGAATTGCCAGCCCTTCCTACGGGCTCGGAATCGAGATCCCGAACTGATGGCTTCCTTTGGAGCTCCGGGGTTTCTTCCCTGAATTCTCGGGGGCAGAATGGACCTGGGACACTGTCCGAAGTGAGGGTTTCAGTGGTTCGACCTGTGGCGGAACAGAAGTTGAATACAAAACGAGACGGAAACGTGCATGCACACGCACAAACGCGGAGCCACACGCGTGTCTTGCTTTTCCAAGTCCACTGGTCCGCTGGGGATTGAGTGTTCACCCTGAAGGCTGCAACTGGAGTTGAGCTATAATTGAGGTAAGCATAATCAGGTTTGAGTCGAGGGTGGGTGGGGGTGGGATTCTGACACGGAGCTCTTCCCTTTAAATTGTCGCTGATCACCTTACAAATTATCGTCGGGAAGACAAAATCCGAGACGTTCTGGGAACCTGTGCTAGGATTTTCAGGGGTTCTGTAGATTCTACGACCCAGCTCTAAATAATATGAACCGTTGCTAATGGTTTATTGGTCCTTCACTTGAACAAAGCATTTTGCTCGTGAAATTAGAACCTTAGACAGGGCTGCAGTTTCCAACATTCTAGTAGCATAGTTAATGCTGGTCAGAGAGATGGGATTTATGGCTTGGGCTATCTCTTTATCGTTAGATGAGAAAGTACATGTTCTTTGGGCACATGATCAAGTTCAATTATTCTCTAAAAACACGCACTGGAAGAAAAGTTGCTCAAATAATTGTGTGTGCACCTGTTATCCCTTTGGGTTCCCCAGATATCTATGTGTGCATGTTGCACCTACAATCGACATACAATTCACACCCCTGCAACACGATGTGCTACCGCTGAATCTTCATGTAGTGGACCCAAATTGTTGGGGGCAATATGCTGACTCTATAAACCGCTTAGAGAGGGCTGTAAAGCACTGTGAAGCGGTATATCAGTCTAAGTGCTATTGCTATGTAGTGAAAAGTTTTAGGTGAAATGACTAATGGGAGCTTTGGTGACCAGTCTTAGGATCTCGTGGAAATCCTCACGTAGAACGCTTCTTCTCTAAGGATTTCTCCACCACCCAGTCACAGAAGCAATGTAGGGAAGCGGTTTCTGTGGCCCAGAGAAGGGGCCTTTCCTGCTGGCCTTCCATCCAAATCTAAAACCAATTCCAATTCAACTTCACTTTTTCAAGACCAGCCACCAGCAATTAGGTGCTGCCACCTGCTGTGTGCGGGTGATGCCGAAAGGGTCTATATATCTTCCTTCAGGGGGGAAATGACTTCAAGGAGCTATGAGGACCTTCCCACGATCTCAATCGTTCTTACAACCAACACTACAGCCAGGCCAGCCTGAATTCGGTTACCTACCTACTGCTTTCCTTGGCATGGCAGCAACCAAAAGAACTAGTGCCTTAAGAAAGGCATCTCACTCTCCTATAATGGGGAGAGTCAGATGCCTACCGGTTTGTTTAGGGAGGGGCCTGCTGGTCTGTAACCTTCGCCAGGGCACAGGGAGCAGGGCTAAGTGCGAGAGCTGCCCAGAGTCTTCGCAAACGCTTTTCGAGCATTTTTGTAGCAGTCCTAGCAAAAAGCACCTTTCCATCACAGGGGAAGCTTGGAGACAGCGCCCCGCATCTTTCTCCCGCCTTTCCTCCAAGTAGGTCCACCAAGTCTGGGCTGCAAACAAAATCCAGACCAAAGCAGGGTGGCACCAAAGAAGAGGGTGTTGTTAACGATTCTATGGGCGGCTGGATTTGGGATCTGGTAGCCCCTCCCACCCCGGGCCTGGGACCCCTACGGGAAACCCACATTGCCTCGGACTCCTTCCTTCCCTCCCCGAGTCAAAGTTTCACCGGGCCTCGCTTCGCCGCAGGTCCCCGTCCCTTGACTTCGGCTTTTAAACCCGCTCCTCGCGGTCGGGAGCGACCCTGTCGTCTTTGCGGGTGGCGGTCTCTTTAAGTCCCGAGGGGGGGGAAAGAGGCTTGTCGATGCAAATGGAGAGGACCAAGTTAATCGCCCCTCCAAAGGGGAACCGAACTCGCTAAGACGTTCCCAAGGAACCATCCCCCCCCCCCAAACTTGCCTTCCCCTGGCTCCTTTGTTTTTACCCATCCTCCCCAAAGCTTTGGTGGCTATTCAGAGGACCACACTCCGAAAAAATCTGCTCTCCAAGCTGCCGCTCAGAAGCGGGCAGGTAAAGTCCATTCATTTGCCGAGCTTTTGGCTCCCTCGCTCCTCCAGAGCCTCGGCTGACGTCACGACCCTCTCCAAGAATTGGATTGCGGGGGCGGAGAGGGGGCAAGAGAAGCCAAGGGGAGCGTCCCCTCCCTTTCCTCCTTCCCCCTCCCTCCCCCCGCCTCCCCCTGCCTGCTTGTCAGAATTCCCGGGGGGATATTACAGGCGCTTCGGGCTGGAGGCTCAAAGCGCCAAGTCAACCCAGGGCGAGGAACTTCTGGCGCCCTTTCACTTTTTCCTGTCTTTCTTGATTTTGCTGCCATTCACTTTCTGGGAACCAGACCCTGCCTCCTCCTCCTCCTCCTCCGAGCCCCCCCCCCCTCCGCCTCCCATGCGCATTTTCTTACTTTTTTCAGCCTCCGATCGGTGTTTGGGCGCACTGAGCTGCTCAGCTCGGGTTCCGCTTCTCCAACCCTGCCTTTCTCTGCAGGCGTCGCGTTGCCCCCCCTCCCTTCCCGCTCCCCACCCCCCTCCAGCCACCCAGCCCCTGCCACCGAGCTTCGGATCCCTGTCGGGCGCAGCGCCACCACTTCATCCTTGGGAAAAAGACGGTGCGAGCGCTTTCTCCGGCTCTTTCCTCGCCAGGCAAAAAAAAAAAAAAGCTTTCCAACCTCCCCCCCACGCCCCCACCCTCCCACGCTCTCGGCCGTTGGTAGAAGGTTGCGAGGAGGAGGAGGAGAAGGAAGAAGGAAAGATGCGGGGTTCGGCCTGGCGAAGGGGGCTCTAAAAGCACCTATCACGCCGTCCGGAGCAGCGCTAGGAGCGAGCGGAGCTTCGGCGAGCCAAGTGCAAGGCAGCCTCTTTGCAGAGCGAGAGCCTCCTTTAAGGCAGCGACGCCGCGACGCTCGTCCCGGAGGAGCCCATAATGAGCAAGCCGGCGGGATCAACAAGTGAGTAACGCTCGGCTGGGGTCTCTCTCTCTCTCCGGAGAAAGCGGGAGCGTTGGGCCGCTGCCGAACAAGTTTCGGTCAACTGAGATTGGGATCCGCTTCAGCCCCTTTCTTCCTCCAAATAAACGCGCGAAGGGTCGGGGGTTTTTTTTGGGGGGGGGCTGGCTGACTTGTAAGGAGGTACTGTAGTGGCTGCGTCGCCCGGGCCTAAAATGAACTTGAGACGCACTTGCTTGGAGTGGGGGTGGGGGTGTCAAAAAAAAACTCTTCGATGTGAAAAAATCTCGAGACCAGGTTTTTGTTTTAAATATCGCCCCCCCCCCACCTTGAAATGTGAACGGGTGGTGAAATAAAAAAAGAGAGAAAGAAAGAAACAGAAGGAAGAAAGAAATGAAGAAAAAGAAAGAAGGAAGGAAGGAATTTCCCCCTCTCTGCAATTAATGCACCTAATAAGAAGTTTTAAACATCCCGTAGCTGAAAGCTACAGTCGCAAGAAGGGGTGGGCTTTGCTGAAAGAGGATTTAACCGGGAATACTTTGCACACCATTTCCAGCCTTGGTGAATAATCCTGGGGGGGTGGGGGGACCCGGAGAAGCAGAAACAATTTAAAAGTCACATTTCATTTAATCCTCAGTCCGGGTACACTCATAACTGAAGGCGTCCCCCCCCCCTAATTTTTTTTTAAGTCTGATTGACTGCTGTGGGTAGAAGTTGGCTTCAGACGCTAGAAATTCAAGAAGAGACTTTGGAAGTCGACTGTGATGCGGGAGGGAGCGAGCAACAGGCACAATCCAATTTGGGCTGTGACAGGTGATGGGCGAAGCCGGTTTAGAAGGAATTCCTCTGGCCATAATTTTATTGTATTAATTTTTTTTTACTAGCAAGGAAGGGCGTAAAACAGAGGCACGTGGATGCAGTTCTTCTTTTAAAAAATTATAGTCTTTCTCCCTGCACCTTCTTTTCGGGATGCGTCTTTCCCTGAAAAGTTGCAGCTAAACCAAACTTTCTTTCTTGAATTCTGTATCTCTAAAGCGCCAACGGGGTAGCATTTAGAACTTGGTCGCAGGCCTCAAACAAACACAAACTATTTTTTTAACTGAGGTGTAGAAATCGCCCTAAGAGGGATCTTAAACAAAACCTTGTCAAGGTCAAAACGGAAAAAAATATATAGGAAGCGGTAAACGGGACAAAATTGTTTGCGAAGCCTTTTTCGAGAAGAAGAAGAAGAAAAAGGCGAGAGCGGTTCCATCTGTAAGTGAGGAGAGGGATCGAGGCCACGTTTGTAACAATGGCCAGGGAAAACGGGGCGCAGGGCCAGCTTTCTGGGGAAACGTTGTTTCGGAACAGAGCAGGGGGAAAACCCCTCGCCCTTTTCCGCTCGGCCCATCTGCCTTTGGCCGGGCCGAAGGTAGTAGGGACGGTTCTACCGCCTCTACAGGGGAATCGTCCCCTGAGCTGCTCGGCCTGGAAAAGAGGAGAAGGCTCGGGAATGCTTCTACTCCGCTTCTGCTGCTGGCACGGAGGGGAAAGTTTTGAAAACTTGCTGGAAAGTAAACTTAGAAACCCCTGCGTCGAAACCTTCGGGCAGAGAACCTCCCGGCTTCTCTGAAAGAGGAGTGAACAGGTGGGTTCAAACTTCACCGCGATGGGATGGATGTCAGGATAGCCCGGCGAGAAAGGCCTCGATTTGACCCACTCTCCTCTCTCTCTCGGATCGGGTGGGCATTCCAATCGCAGCGAGGCTGACGCAGAGGCCCACCCAAGCGACTGGGAAGCGGGGTTCGCCCCCCATCCCCCTCGGTAGGCGCTAGTCCGTGGGGAGAAATCGAAGGCAGGCCGGAGCAAAAGAAGGGGAGCTGGGCCGACGCGGCTCCGGTTCATCGACTCGAAGCCCGCTGTGAATAGAATTCCGTATTCCGTCTGGTCGAAAAACACCCTTCAGAAACTTTTGGGGAGGTTTAGGCAAGGCAGCTGTGCAATGGGGTGGCAGCCCGTCAGCCTTGGAGGCCGACGCTCCCCGCTTAGGTCAGTGGAAGTAGATGGAAGGTCCCTTCCCCGCGAAAGCTCGGCGGTTTCCATTTTTCAGCACCGCCTTTGGGCGCTGTGGAAAGCGAGAGGGGCCCCCTAGGAGGGGATCTGGAGGAAAAGTCACGCGCGGTGGTGGGTCCTAGACCTCCCCAGGCCTTCCCTCCTCCAGCAGCTTCGCTTACCCACGCTCGGCCTCGCCCCGAAGCGCTGAGCTCGATCGGAGATGGCCGTGGATGCTGCCTTAATGAGGGGAAGGGGAAGGCGGCTGCCTCCCACCCAGGGACCCGGCGAAAGACCAGGCTTTCGGATCTCCCATCCACCCGCCCCGGCGCCCCTTGTGGGGCAGAGCCCCAGCAGGCCACTTCTGCCGGCCGAAGAGGAAGCGGGCTTGTCAGGCTGCTTTGGGTCTCAGAAAGATGGATGCTCCTCGGAGAGGAGAGGGGAGCCCCTCTTCTGCCACGGCAGCCCGGGGTGGGGTGGGGGGCTGCGGCTGGCTGCGCTTTCCCTTCCGCCAGACTGGAGAGCGGTCGGCGAGGCTCTTGGCTGCTTGGGTGGTAAAAGGGGACCCCGCCGCGGAGCCTAACTTCTTTCAGCAGCCTGTGATGGTAATTACAGTAATCGAAGCTGCCAGGGGAGCTTTTACGCCGTGCTCCGACATAGGAGGGGGGGAGGCGCCCCCACCCCTTCCTGCTCGGACGCCCCGTCGAGGAACGCGCAGAGCATTTTTTACTGCGCCTAGCCAGGCCTTTCCTCCCCCCCCCCCAACCAGCGCTGGACCATACTCGGCTAATCCTGCCCGAAGGGAACCGAGCTTCCTTCGCCCCCCCCCCCCCCAATGTTTTCTCTTTCCTTATTTTCCCCAGCCTGGGCTCCCGTTGCTGAGACCGAAGGGCCCGTCTCCCCATCCCCAAGAAAGTCTCCGGAGAAGCAGAAGATGGAGAGACATGGGCTAAGATTTGGAGACTGGGCGGGAGAGGTGCCTGGTTTTAAGGCAGAAATCCTCCCTGGGGCGGGTGTTGGAAGGGGGCCAAAACCGACAGAATATGCCCCCCCCCGCAAGGATCTGGCGTTTCCCGCGCCGTGGAAGAGAGGAGGCAGGAAAGGGCCTTCTGAAAAAGCCACCTGGGAAGTGGGAAAAACTGAGCCGGCTGCACCATCCTGCGCCTGGTGTTTTGCAATCGACGGGCTCATTCCAGAGAGGCTGTACTGCGGGCATCGGAGACCCCAACCGCCTGCGGCGATAACCTCCCGGGCGCTCGAGGGGTGGTGAGGCGGAGCAGCACCCAATTAGTTGGAGAGGAGAAGACGGAGAGCTTCGACGGGAAGCAGCGCCGGAGGAGTTTGGAAGGAGCCCAGCGGGCGTCGATGCAATCAAGGGCAACGACGCCTGTTTAATACAAACAGAATTAATGCCGGTTAATTAAAATATATTAGGGTAGGCTGCGCAGAGCGTCCCCGAAATTAAAGGTAAAAGTGCCACTGATTTGTCAATCGAAAACAAGGTCCGTGTTGGAAGGTTCGGACTGTCTCCATCTCCAGGGTTCTCTGTGATTGTTGTTGCTGTTCCCCGCAGAGAGTCACTTTCGCTCCCGTGTGTGTGTATGTGTGTGTGTGTGTGTGTCTTCGGAAAAAGAGGACCCAAGGAACCTATTCCTGAAAGGGCTTCGGTCTTCAGCCCCTTTCTGCCTGGGGGGCACTGGGAAGCCAGGCCCCTGCCGCCCTAGACTTGCTGAGAACTTCCTTCGGAGGCGATCTTTGAGCAGGGAGGCTGCCTGTAAATTGTCCCAGGATTCAAGCCGCAGCCTTCCGCTTCAAATCAAGCCTGCGTTGGAGTGAGCGTCTCTGCAAAGGAGGAAATTTACTTCAGGGGAGAGCCGGTGGGACCATTCGGTGAGGTTTTGCAAGAAACTGGACCTGCTCCGCTGAAGGCGGTCTGCAAGCCAAAAATCAAACAACTCCCATCTCTTTGGTTATCTGGGAAATTTAATTAATACCGTTCCAAATTGGGAGTTTTTAAAATATTATGTTACAGGGACACAAAGAGTTTTGGGAATTATCTTGCTGTATGTTTCTATTTAAAAGAATTAAAATAGGACATTAATTCAGTGTGGTCACCGGGCCCACGGAAAATGAGATTATTATTATTATTATTTTTGATGTGGGAGAAGGTCACTCCCTAATATTTGGAAATAAATTTGTGTTTTAATTTCATGTACTTCCCACTACATATACTTTAAAGTCCCATCCTACCTTTGCTGGCAGAAATAAACTTTTAAAGAAGCTCGCGCTCAGACTCAAAATATTTCTTTCCTTGGATCGCAACTGTTAAAACAGTCTTCCAGCATTTGAGCTGGATCGACGGGGGCGGAGAAGGCTTCGAATCCTAATTAGCTACGGATCTTTTATTCGGATCGAAAAGTCCCATTCGGCCCACGATTACTTTCTTTCGAGTAAAACTAATCGAAGCTAAGATTGTTGGAGAGGGGCGGGAAGGTCTCCCCCATAACCTCAGGCCGAAATTACCCCGGTTTAAGTAGCGTTCACGCAGCGAAGTGAACTTTTGCAATGGCTTTAAGAGCACCGCCCGGATTGCGTTGTCCTCCTCGGAAGGAAAGGCAAGGAAAGTCGAGGCGGGCTGGCGGGGAGGGGAGGATCCGAAGCAGCCCGAGTCGAGAAGGCGAGCCCGAGATTTGCATAAGGAAATGGCCCGGTTTGTCGGAGGTGACACCCAACACCAGGGGCTGGCACCGTTGCATGTCCGATTTGCTCTCTCTCCTCCCCCACACTTTCGCCCAGAACTGGGGAAAGTCTGCCGAGGGACAGGGGGCGGGGCGAGGAGGAGGAGACGGGGGGGGGGGGAGGAGAGTCGAGTGCTCTCCTCCGGAGCCTTTGTGTGCAATCCGAATTCCCATGCTACCCTTTTTGACGGGTCACTGGTGACCCAATAGGCAGGTGGCAAGGAAGGCGTGTAATTAGAGCGCTTGAGAAGCCAAGCTTGGCTTGCCCCGACTTCCCTGGACAACGCCTACTTCCAGCCACCCCTCCCTCTTTACCACAGGGCACAACTTTACCCGCAAGGCGGGAGGGGGCTACCGATTCCCCTCCCCCAGGACTCCCCCCGCTTGGCTGGCCCAACCCAGATCTCTGCCACCTCCTCTTTTCTGACTCTTCCCCCCCCCCCACCCTCCGCCCCCGCCCAGGCGCCCCACCTAATCCCATTCCTCCACTCCGGGTTGCTGCAAAGAGCAGCTGTCGAGTTACATTTGGGGGAGAAGCCGGCGGCTTACGTTGATTGGAGGCAATCAGATGAGTTTCCATTGGTGGGGGGATCATTAACTTCACACTTTATCTAATGTCCTCATTGTCTGCTAGGGAGGCCTCGTTTCAGAGCCTGGTTCGGCTTCTGGTGAGTATACAGCTTGTAGAACAATGTAAATGTGCTGTCTCCTCAAAATAATGCAACACACACTGCTATACAAGCTGTATACTCAATACTTTACATTGTAGCCAAGTGTCATTTCTTCAGTGTTGTCTCATTAAAAGATATACTTAAATATTTACAAAATGCTAGGGGGTGTACTCACCTCTGTGGTATATTGTATATATAGGAGGATGAGAAGAGGGGGTCTCCCAAGTCACCTTCAAGTGTGGTGTTCAAACGCTTTCCATGCCTGGGTTCCTGCTTGGCACTAAGCCACAATGTGGTTAGTTTAGTTTTGGTATTCAGTGTTGCGGGAATTCCTTAAGTTGTGGTTTACCAACTTGGGCTTATAGCTCGCTGGGCCCATTCCCTTGTGGCTTCTTTGGCAATCGTGTTAAACATCATCAGCCTCTTGACATCTCAATTCCAAGATGGTGGGTTGGTTTCACAAAGCAAATGTGCTTAGTAGGCCTGTTCGGAGGATGCTTGATGCTCTAAACATACAGTATCAAGGGTTCTGTCAACTGATTTCAGTCATAGCATTCTCTATGCAAATCAACTTTTTGTGCAATATAGGACTGAACTCTAGGTATTCCTGGGCAGGATCTGATGGACACGGTTGGCTGGTGCACGCTTACTTTGAAATACAGTAAGTGTGTTCCCTTATCTCTCAGCATCGGTCTTGGAGCTGCCAATGTTTTCAACAATATGCTGCCAGATCTTCCACTTGTCCACCAGTCTCATTGCAGGCACTTTGGCCAAGTTGTGAGCAAAGCACGTTCATCCCTGCATTTCATCTCTAAGAAGTTGCAAGGGGTTCCAATAGAAATGATACCAAGGAAGGACTGGAATTGGGGGCATTTTAGTCACATTGAAGTCCAAGAACTTGGCTTTCCCTCAACTCTATGGGAAAGATGATGGCCTGCACACTGCTTGCTTAAAGAGGAGTGTTGGCTAAGGCAATCCTTGGTAGTGATCAAGGTTTTTAGGCAACTGCTGTCAACTAGCAGGAATCTACATGGCAGATGAAAGCAAGCAGGACAGAAGGGCAAGATTGATCCATATTTGAGCAACTTCTGAAACTCCAATGGCCACCAATGGATGAGAATTCCCATCCCATTCCCTCCAAATAGCATGGCCCTTGGTGGATGAGAAGTGTAGCCCACCATATTTTGAGGGCCTTCAGTTGGGCAAAAGAAGACTCTAGGTTAGTTAGAACCTGTCTCTTTAGAGCAAAGTAATGAAATCCTATTATCAAAATTATCTTGGGAGTTAAGAGACAATAGAAGAACCATTGTCATGTTTAGGGTGAAGGTTGGGAAAAACTCTGGGGAGAAAAGGAGGAGGGGATTTGAAGCAGTTCCAGCCATTTGGTTTTCAGCTGACTAATCTCAGCATCAAATAGAATAAGTGAGAAATGTTAGGGAGCTGGACCCATCAAATTTGACATGCTTTTTCCCCGCTGTAAGTTTAAGTGATAAAGGCCATTTGTACTTACTGAAACTTTCTGGCAGGATGTCCTCAGTAAGAAAGGGGTATGCCAGCACTCTGAATTTTGGGGGGAATGTGGTATGAGAACAAAATATGACTCCCAAGAGTAATGGTATGAAGGCAGAAGTTGGATAAATGATACCAGGTAACCGAAGGGGCAACACAGGAGAAGAAGAAAAAAAGTGCTCCTTTGATAGAACATACTGAACTCAACCTACCCAACCACTTTTTAGCCTAAGGTGTGGGGGGAAGCCATCCCAAGCAGTTGGGTTTAGAGTTTATTATGGGTAAGCAAGACAAACTATGCACTGCATGAACCAAAAGAGGATGTATTCGTGACAAATAATCTGGCACTTGGTAGCAAATCTCACACCTTAGCTGCTCTTCTCTGACAAGCAAGCTGCAAACATAATGAATAGCTCTGGCTTTTTCAGAAGAAGAAACACCTGCTAAGGCTAAAGTGTCTATTTCGTTTTGCCTAAGGGTAGGAGCAGCCTTTTTGGAGGAAGCCATTGCTGCTCTGCTAGAAGTATTTAAGCAGAATCCAAGTGCTATCTGTCTTGGATGCAGCATTTATTTCTATGGTCAAGATCAGATTAGCTAATGTGAAGACTTATGACACTGATGAAAGGATGGTTCATATTTGCTCAGAAATAATGTACAGAAATTGCAGCTTTTTCCAACAAATAAAGCATCATGATGTTTAACCAGACAACACATGTGTTTAAGAATACTGTACAAGGGATTGTATTATACTGTACATTTAATATTTTCATTTTCACAAGAAATACTTTTTAGATTAGTAATTATATTTTCCATTTATAGGTGAAGGTCATGTTCTTAAGAAAGTCTACTTAAAAATAAATATCTGGAATCAGTAGTTAAACTGGGCCACACAGACAAATGTTTATACAATTGTTGTGTGCAAATAGTTTTGGAGAAATGCATCTTCAAATCACTACTCACCCCAAAGTTTTTCGTGAATAAATCAATTTCTTTATTTGTCCTTAGCCTAGCTCTGGATATTTAGGGGTTAATAATGAAAGGCAAAAGGAGGAAATACACAGACCTCCTTAACTGATTGGAAATTAACTGAAGTTGGAGTGGCTGTGGAGTCTCAGCATAGGTTTAGCGTCTGGTTGACTTTGTTTAGCTATGAAAGTTAAGACTGGGTTTGATTAGTATTTGGATGGAAGCCTAATGGGAAATCTCAGGTCTAGTAGTTAAGACTGGGGAATGGGGGGGGGGAATCCACAAAAGGTACCAGTAACAAAGTACTCCTGTATTGGGACCAAGAATGATGCATTAATGATGTAAAAACAAGACCACGGGAAGACACTGTCAGTCAAACTCAACTTGGAAGAGTCTTTTATATTATCAAGGTAACCATCTTCCCAATCTAATGCTCTCCCAGCCTGTTGATTTTAATGTTGATCTCATCCGCTCCTTGTATAAGAATGACAGGTAGCTTAACAAAATTGGAGATGGAAGATTAAGGAAACCTGCTTTAAACCTATTGTATGTTCTTTGCATTAAGTGGGGCCATGTCCTCTTCTCATTCACATCTGCTCTAAAGAAATGTACATTTCTGTGGATTCCTTGGATTTGTTCAATTAGCAAAATGACCCATTTCTCTCAAACTCTACGGCTGGTGCCTTATTGCTGTCAAAAGATCATTTTTCTCTCTCTCTTCCACCTTCATTTCCAGGCCGGATTTTAGACATCCCATGTAAAGTGTGTGGTGACCGCAGCTCTGGCAAGCATTATGGGGTTTATGCCTGCGATGGATGCTCAGGGTTCTTCAAACGAAGCATCAGAAGGAATAGGACTTATGTCTGCAAATCTGGAAATCAGGTATTGCTTATAGCATAACCTCATCATCCCCTCCCTGCACACTTTCCTTATGGTTTGGGCAAAATAGGTTGTATATTATAGTGGGAATTCCTGTCACCTGGGGAGCTTGTCCTCTTGATTTTTCAAAATGATGTATACTTAGGTGAGCACCGAATTTCTATCAACACAGCAGAGTTTCTAGTGCGTCCAATAATATATTTGAGTATGTCAACCCAACATATTAAGGGCATATCTACTAAATATGTCTTTCATAGTATGAAAATGTCAAAGCGGATAGAAAAAGGAAATGTTTACGACCTCTCTTGTCCCCCTAAAATAAATTGTGGAATCAGCAAAAGTGCGATAGATTCCCCTTGAAGCTTTTAGCTTAAGATCCTGTAAAAGTTGGGCTACTTTAAAGCTGCAATTCTATGCACAATGAGCAGCAAGGAAAGTTGATGTAGTTAACGAAATGTATAGTCCAGTGCCATGCATTTTGATCTAGAAGCAAAGTTGGCTTGATTTGATATTGCTTACTCCAAATTAGAGCTACAACACAGTCTTTTGTACTGTAAAATTTCAGGCAAGGAAATATTTCAGGCAGTTTAAAATTCACAGCTTAAATAGTCTTTTTGAAATTTTGAGGAGCTGGGTGAAGATGGCTACAGCATATAGGAATCAGACATACTCCAAATAAGTCCATGGGCTTTGTAGTTGTAGAGCTAAAAGCACCAGGGTAATTCACTTCATTGACCTACCTAAGTGGTCCTGAGTAAATATCCCGAGTTAATTGACTCATTGTCCCTTTAAAAATGATTTTCTTTCCCTGGTCCCAGTTTGCTAATTGTTTAAAATATTAGGAAGGAAGGATTTGATGTTCTGTGGGATATTTATTTATAAGTGGGGGGGGGGGGGAATAGAAATCACAATGTAAGTGAAAATAGTTATCTCCTGAATTAACATGAAATGCGAGTTACTCTCATGGTGTCCTTGAGGAAACTTAGAAATTGTGGCTAACGTATTGTTGCCAGGAAATAAAAATACCCCTGTTATTCCAAGAAAAAGTGCAGAAGCTGAATCTTCTAAAGACCTGGGGGCAGCTGTCAGGGTACTCCCACACCAAGTTCGCTGTATTTGATTATAGAGATGAGATATTTACTAAATGGATGACAAATCAACTTATTTACTCATCTAATTTTAATAGCAGTTTTTTTTAAAAAAAATCCTAGCTTAGTATACCAAACCAATAAGGCAAGTATGACTTTTAACACAAAATGGCTTGCGTGACCCAGATAGAATCTACCTGGGTAATTTTTTCCCCATTTCCATTAATGGAAAAAGTGTTTTTAGAATGTAGTCAGCTCATAGTCACTGTAAAATTGATCCAGTTCTTTAAATATCCCAAGGGTGTGTGTGTGTGGGGGTGTGTGATATTCTCCCAGGAGCCAGGAATAAGGTGTGCAATAAGCCAAATTCCCAAAGCCCAGGCACACAAGCTTTTGCATGGTGGAATTCTGGAGAAGAAACAGGGTAATACCTGAGATTTTCTTTTGGCAGATGGTGGACAGGATACAAAGGACATTCTGGCAGATATTAATGGTATATCACCTTCCAAGCAATGTGTTATCTGCTTCTCCCTTTACCTCAGTTTGATCGTATGCACTGCATTTCAATCTCATCTCACCTCTACAAGTTCTTAATAGAGTTTGATTGCTAGGCACTTGAACCAATCAATGGAAGGTTACTCTTTGGCCCAGATTCTGATCCCTGGAATCATGGCTGGAGCTACAAAGTGATCTTTGTAGACCTGCTGCAAAAGCTTAGGAGGAAGTCCTTCTCTTGTAATGTGGTAGCTGCTGTTATTGTAACATGAGTGAGCACAGCAGAGCACTAGGCTGACTGAAAATGGTAGAGTTATGTTCTTGGTCCCCATAATACCCCAGTCATTTCTTTTCTTTCAACCCTTTTTAAAACTCCCAGTGCTTATTTTTCTTTACCTTCTCATAATCAGCTGATCAGATACGTTGCAAAACTGGGATTTGAGTTTCCCTTTATGTGTTTTCTGTCATTTTCCTGTCCCATAATAATAGCACCTTCATTTTTAAAAGCCATGAACTTCTGAAATCAGATTTATTTGGAGTCAAACAACTGGGAAGAGCTATTGTCAAGGTGTTTTTCTCAGCATGGGTTCTGGGAAAGATTATATTGATAATCCTCTTCTCTTGATCTCTTTTCCTCTCACCAGGTATGTGCCTTGCTCATATTTTCCTATAATTTCTCCTTTCCCTTTTCATTTTATTAACACACACAACATATGCTATGCACATACTCTTCCTCCCTTCTTCTCCCTTCAAACTCCTATGCAAATAAAGTTACATTTTATACTTTATACTTTTCAAAGTGGTGTGAAAATGGAATTGTGCAACCTCCAACTTTTCTCATTTCCTTCCATATTGCAGAGTTTCTGCCACAATTATTTTCTTCAGGCTATTAAAAGTGCAAGTAATTACTCTCTTGTGAAAGTAATTCTTCTCATCTGTGTTAATTCTTCCAGTGCCATTTCCTTCACTTAAACTCCCTTTCCAAACGTTCTTATTTGCACAGATTATGTTATGTAGCTATATAGACCAATGGAAGTGTAGGTTGCGTGAGCCTTTTTGCATTTGAACAGTATTTCTGTGGGGTCAATTTACAAATTGTATGCAAAAGCATATAAAAGAAAGCTTTGTCTTTTGTTTTTTAACACTTTGAGCCACGGATAGGAGATTATTTTATTTGGAATAATTATTGGAAAGACACATTGAGACCTGGTATCTTTGAAACTGATCCACAAAGAGACATTTTCTTCATTGGTGAAAAATCCAGATCTTTGATAAGCATTTGAAATAAACAATTAGGCCAGACAAATAGCATCTAGATAGCTGCAAAAGTTAAAGAAGCAGGAATTTTTCTCTTGCCTGTTTTTAGAAAATAATGTTCTATATCTTATGGTTTACCAATAGATTCAAAAATAGAAAAAAGTAGGTGGGCTATTTTTCTTCTCCTGCTCTTTTTCCTCTTTGTCTTTTTTTCTCCCACATATACATTCTTTCAAAAAAAAAAATTAGGCAACTTTCTAATTTTCCTGCCACCCAGCAAAACACATTTCTCTTGCTGAAATCCAGAGGTGATTGGGTTAAACAAAAGAGGTTAATTAAGTGGAAGTTAAATTGTTTTAATGAAAATCAAATGGTAGTAAATTAATTGAAAACGGACTACTATTTAAGCAGACCTAAGGAGTGAGGTGAAAATCCAGAGAATAATTTATTAAGATTATTTGAATTGAAATTGGCTACCTTCTGTGAATTTTAAAGGTTCTAGTCATTATTTCTAAATGCATGTAGATTAGCATGCTTTAATTTTGAACACCTTTGCTAAATGTGATATACCAAATTCTTTTTTGAGGTGACTTAATAACAATAAGTACTTGGGATCAACTCAGTTAGACTTTAAATGGCAGATGCAGTATTAAATTTTTAAACTTTTCCTCAAGTTAAAAAAGACAAATCCTTGACTAGAAATATATGATACAATTGTTACCTTCACTATATATCCTTTTTTTTTGCTAAAGTGGACAGAACTTTCTACTTGCATTCTAAAATAGAATCTGACCTAGGGTAGACTGAAGAATCTCTGCCATTTGTTATACTTAAAAATTGTTCTAAACCTATTTTTTCTTCTGTTATACTGTATTTCTCTTCACCCTCATATTGCCTCCCAGCTATATTGTTGCTTAGTTAACTATCATGAAACTTTGAAGGTGTGTGTGTGTGTAGTCATCTCACTTAGAACAAGAATGTTTGAGAACATCATGATTTTTTAAAGTGATAAAACCTAAACCTAATTTGAACTTTTCCACTCTCTTCTTGAGGGAAGTTAAGGAGCCTGAATAAAACAGAAAGATCTTTAGGAAACCACAGAAAAATGAAAAGTTGAGAATTGGGAGTTGGGAGTTGTAAATATCCAGCACCATCTATACATGAATTTTACCAAAACCAAGATATTTATAAAATATTGAGTGTTACATCACTGCCTCCGTGTGGGGCCAAGGATAATTTCAATCTCTTCTGCTCATCCCTCCTTTGCCCCAATTATTACCAGAGAAACTGACTTAAATAATTTCCCTCCAGTTCATTAATGCTTCAATTCATTTGGAGTTGATAGAAAGAAATCAAAGTAAGAGTAAAATGAGAATCGCTTCTGTAGTCAAACAGGTCTCTTAAGACTACCATTTGTCCATATCTATCTATCATCTATCTATCTATCTCTATCTATCTATCTATCTATCTATCTATCTATCTATCTATCTATCTATCTATCTATCTATCTATCTATCTATCTATCTATCTATCTATCTATCTATGGAGGACTCCAAAAGAGCTTTGATTCTATGGGTTATAACATTTATATTAACAATTTTAAATATTTACTTCCACTACAGCTTCTTACCATTATTTGGTAGGTTTTAATGCATTATTTTTCAACCTATGTTGGCAAATAATTTTGATTGATTGATTGATTGATTGATTCTTGATCCCTGAGAAGGTCTTGGGGGATGATTACTCCAGATCAAAACTGCAGTTATGTCTCCTCTCACAGGAGGCACATTGAGAGAGAGACACCGCCGACGTTTCTTTCCCATTAGCCCCAACCAATGCCATCTGGGGTCAGGGGAGGCAGTTTCTCCATTCCCCCTTAAAGACCAACCTTCTCCCACAAGGCGCTCCTCCAACATGATGTTAGGTGACAGATCCCATCATCCTCATCGGCATCTTCTTCATCACCAGAGTGCCCCCCCCCACGGGTTACAAAAGGGAGGGGCTGCTCACCACACTTTCCAACGCCCGATCCCCCAGGCAAGTGACCGGGCGACTTGGCTCTTCCCTTTGGAGCCCTGCAGCCGCGGTCGTTTTAACCTCCGAGCCATGATGCGCAGGCGCAGGATTCCAGGGCCGCAGGGTTTCAATTCTTCAGTGAGCCGCCGTCGAGTCCTTCCCGCCGCCGGCGTCGAGGGCAAAGCGAGCATCCTTTGCAGGCGCGGGAAAAGCCCCGGCCTTTATCTCCTTTCCCCCCAGTTCAGTGAGCAGGGCGCGCACCTGGGCGGAATTCCCTTTGGCAAGTCCCGATCTCCATGGGTTCTTCTTCGGGGTGCCCGTCCTTTGAAAGAGAGCCACCCTCGAAGCAATAGAAGACAGACGGGGCTTAACCATTGCTGGGTTGCCTTGTCACTTTTTTGGCAGCTGTAGGTGTGTGGTGGGGGAGAGCAGGGAGGGAGGGAGGGAGGGAAGCAGTTGGAGGCTGCTTATAAAAGGAAACGGGCTCTACTTTTAGACAGGATTCACATCTTTCTATAAGCCAGGGGTTCCCAACGTAGGCCCCACAGGTGGGGGGGGAGCAATTTGATTTTTAACCTTGTTTAAACCAAGTTTTAGGCTTCCTCCGCGTGAGTAGAGTTCACTGTCTCCATTAGAATTGTTTATTTGTCAGTGCACAGCATATGTACAATGAGATTGGTTGAGCTCCCTCAGTGCACACACACACCCTCCAACACAATACAACTCACAGTGAAGACCGAAATTCCCGAACCCGATGAATCCTATTAAGGAACACCCAGTCCCATTGGACCAATGTTACACGCTACACGTTGCGCCGGCCCTGCAAGTCCATCATGCGTAGTTATGATGTTATGTCGCATTCATGAGTCTTGACAGCCCATGGTTAGAATTCTCTTTCATTCTCTTTCCATTGCCTTTCCCTCTTCCGGAAAAGGAGTGGGGGGCCTTTGCAACCAGCTTTCCCGGGCTCCCCTTTCGCCCTTCTGCTGCTGATGCAGAGCCGAGTAGCAAAAGGCGAGAGCCCCAGCCTCCCTGCTTCGATCGCCCTTCAATGGGAGCGAAGCCCACCGGTCCAACTCTGCTGGGAAACGCCTCCGTTGATTTCGGGGAAGCTGATTCCGAGGGAATTCAGCGGAGGAAAAACTTTTCGGCCACCTGAGGATCGAACCCTCCAGGCGCAAGTCTCTGGGTCACCCGATGACCTACACGCCGATGTTAGGTCTGCCGCAGCGCAGCGAGCCTCGGAGCTGCCCGTCTGTCCGAAGTTGCGGTTAGAGCGGGTCTCCTGACCCCCCCCCCCAGCCTCTCCTCCTTTCTCCAAGGAGGAAGCCTTGTGAGGGGGAGTGTCCTTTCCCCAAGTCATCCCCCCCCCGCCCTCCACCCCTGTGCGCTTCCTACGAAGTTGTCCTCGGTGTTTAGGCAAGAACAGACTAGAAGGGAAAGAGGCATGAAACTGGAAGTTTATGCATGTACAGATAGTTCTTGACCTATAACAGTTCACTTAGTGACCGCTCAAAGTTACAATGACTTCTGACCATGTTTCAGGCTTACAACAGTTGTCGCATCCCCATGGTTTACATTCGGATGCTTGACCACTGACTCTCATTTATGAGGGTTGCAGTGTCCCAGGATCATGTGATCCCCTTTTTGCAACCTTCTGACAAGCAAAGTTAATGGGGAAACCAGATTTACTTAGCAACCTGGTTACTAATTTAACAACCGTAGTGGTTCCCTTAACAAATGTGACAAGAAAAGTTGTAAAATGGAGCAAAACTCACGTAACAATTTTTCCACTTAGCAACATAAATTTTGGGTTCCATTGTGGTCATAACGCAAGGACTTCCTGTAGTCCACCAGGGTATCGGTTTCTGTTACCTTAATTTTGAATTTTAATACACTCCCTCAACCTAATCTCAATTTTTCTTCTTGGTTCCATCCCAACTGCTTTGCATTCAGAATGCATGGGGCCTTTGACCAGTGTGTCTCACTGCCCATTATAGAGCTAGATCTGTTCTAGATTCTTCCTCTGAGTCCCTCTCTGCCAGCCAGTGGAGTTCTAGGGGCAGCTAACCCAATACATTCAGTAGGTGATTGCTTCACCATAGCTGGGTTTTGCTTGGATACCATGCATTTCTATCTGACAGAGTATAGGCTCCTTGTTAATGACCAGTGAGACATCAATTGGCTGGAAAAATAGCAAGGCATCTACTCAATACAGGAGGCCACAGCAGGCTTCCATACAAACCGAGACAACTCTATCAGCAGCCTGATATAGTCCAGCAATTTATGTTTCCCATTTAAAAAAAAAAAATCCAAGGAGGAAAGTCTTATGGAGACATAAGAAACTGGGAGGAAGACAAGGGTGGGGACATAGTGAGAACTTTTGAGTAGGCTAGATTTTCAATTTTAGGCTGCTGGGTTAGGTAGAATGAGACCACCAGAGTCCTCTGATGAAAAGGAGATTTTTCAGGAGGGTTGGAAGGGAGCTGTCTTGGGTGCTGAAGGAACTTCACTACCTAGTCGACATTTGACAGCACTGTTATGAAATACAAAATGAAATTATGATGTTTCTGAGATATACCAGATTGGGAAAAATTGATCCATAGAGCTTCTTCGATTACTTGCCTTCTGGTATGCTAGTTATACCTATTAACGTACATTGTTTGAGCTGATTGTTCATAATGGGAATTGTAGCTAACAAGGACACTAGATTGGGGAATAATGTGCGTGTGGTTCCATTTTTTTTTTCCTTAGGTGATTTCCATTTGCGGAAAGCACCACTTTCCTTTTTCTGGAGTAATCTAAAATGAATCTGTACTCTGGATAATGCATTTATTCGTGTGTATATGGAGATATATTATCAAGCACCTTTCTATTCTGTAAGTTGATTGTTGAGATTCACTTTTGTCCCTCACTTTCACTTAAATATCTGTGTTTTAGGGAGGCTGCCCAGTGGACAAGACACATAGGAACCAATGCAGAGCATGTCGGCTGAAGAAATGCTTGGAAGTCAACATGAATAAAGATGGTATTTTTGCATCCTTTCACAGTCTTTCCTGCACCCCAATTATTGCTCAGATAATTTGCTCTGCTTTTAGCATGCCTACATCTTTGTCTCTGTGTCTTTTTAAAAGCAACAACAGTTGTTTTCTAATCTAAACTTATTTTGAGACATTTGGCTTAATAATAGCTTTCCACAGTGGTTTCCATTCAGACCCAGTGTTTACATACCTGATTGCCTATTTAGACTGAAATCCTAACATATAGATAGTGAACTCAGTGGGATTTATTTTCAATCATAGGATTCCACAAAAAACTAAATGTGAGGAATATCAAGGTAATGTAGCAAGACCATATATTAAGAGATGGGGGGGACGAAGATTTTCCTGACTTGCTCATTGCCATTGTCTGAATGCTATTAATCAGATATCAACTTTGCAATCTCATCTTCTCCCCACCCCATTCCACCCTATTATTCTATTGAGGGCCTCCCCCAACACTTCCTCAGAAATCAGTAGGAAACAAATACGGTTTCTTCCTCTTTAAGAATTTGATTTCTTTATGGCTCTCCATGACTTTTGAAGGACAGATTGAGCATATATAGATAGTGCAGCAGCCCCATCATTGCTGTTAGTGCCATACCCAACTCAACTAGTGTCCATAGGCCAAACAAGTCCTTCTCTGCCTCTATGCCTTCTCTTTATGTATTTCTGTTGTGCTATTATTCTCTGTCACAGCTTCAGGAACTTCAGTCCCATCCTACCACCTCTAAAGAATTTAATTCCCATTCATGTTTATGTTGTTCCCACAAATCAATCATTCATTCATTCATTCATTCATTCATTCATTCATTCATTCATTCATTGCCTGAAACCATTTACAATTCTGGCATAGTAGAGCAAGGATAAACAAAAAGTAGCAAACAAAAGAAAACAAAAATTTACTACAAGATAAATTGCAAAATTAATTTTATTTTTTTCATTCATTCATTCAATTTCTATGGCATAAATAGGGAACAAATCCAATACATTGAAAAAAAATGAATTGAAATCCTAAACACCTAAAGCATATCATCAAAAGCAATATCTGATTGTTTACGCTTCTACAAATTACTTTTATTGTCATAGCATCAATGTGTATTAAAAGTACTTTTGTTTCCCAAAACATAGTGCTTCAAAACTAGATCCCCTTTTTTGTGATCATCTCCAATAACCCATTATATGAATACATCCCCCAATCTTGTTAATTGTTATAACATTGTTAATGTTCATCCAAATAAGAGATTCCCTATTTCTCCTGTCAGGCTCATGATAAATCAAATCTATTTCTTTTACTATTTTCCAGTTGTTATCTATTTTCCATTTCTCTTGAGACCCCTGAGATTTTTTAAATTTGTGCATTATTTAGTCTTGTATGCAGCAGAGTTATATGAATATTCTGCATTCTATCCACTGAATATTTGAATTACTCCTCAGATATAGTGCAGTTATCATTGAAGATTTAACTACTTAGTTGACGCAATCTGTAAAATTCAGTTCATTGCCACCAGTCTGAAGCAAGTTCTTTGTCTGTGATACAGAGAGCCTTAACTCTTAATCTCTCTTCTGTCTGTCCCTTTCTTCCCCTGATCTTAATAAATATTCCTCCCTGCTCTTCTTTAGGTTCCCCCACTAACTAAATTAAGGTTCCCCCTTTTAGCATGTGCTAAAGATTTGGTTGCTAATGCTTTCACTCTCAAATAGGTTTTTTTCCTAAACATCTCATGATATTTCAACAGGTTAGCAAATTATCTTTGCTTGGTCTTGGTCTTTGTAGATGAAAGGCTCAGTGTTAAACTTGTTTTTCACAGACATGATCAAACTTAAAGACATGTGGATACTGCAGCAAATTAATTAAAACTGGTTATGTCTTCTCCTAATCTTCTCCTTCTCATTGTTCCAGCTGTTCAACATGAAAGGGGACCAAGAACATCTACCATCAGGAAACAAGTAGCTCTGTATTTCAGAGGGCACAAGCAAGATAATGGAAGCACACCACACTTCTCCTCTGCAGCTCTACCTGCTCCAGCTTTCTTCACTGCTGTCACACAGCTGGAACCTCATAATCTAGAGCTAGCCACCGTTTCTACAGCATCTGAAAGGCAGAATCTAGTTGGCTTAGCTCAGCCAACTCCAAAGGTTTGCTGCTTTTATAATAAATAAATAAATCAATCAATTTAAATTTATTAGCCGCTCCCTTTCCAGACAGGACTCGGGGCGGCGTACAATGGAGCATATAAAACATATACAACATATAAACATACATATATACAGGACATACATGCACGGAGGAGGTAACAAATTACATCACATTGGACAATTAAAAGTCACCATTAAAAATACCCCAATTGTAAAACACAATTTAAAATTTAAGATTTAAGAGAACTGTCAGGAGGAGTAAGAAAAATTTACGGTTGAGCCAGGCCAGATAATTGAAAGAGGTGGGTCTTCAGCTGTACACGGAAGGAGCGGAGATCGGAAGTAGTCCTGATGTCACGGGGGAGGTCATTCCACAGGGCTGGGCCCATCACAGAGACGGCTCTGCTCCTGGGTGTCGCCCCCCGACACTGTTTGGCGGACGGCACCCGAAGAAGTCCCTCTCTGTGTGAGCGGATTGGTCATAGGGATGTATGGGGCAGGATGCGATCCTGCATGTAACTAGGCCCTGTGCCATGAAGCGCTTTAAAGATCATAATCAAAACCTTGAAACGCACTCGGTAGACTACAGGAAGCCAGTGCAGCTCGCGCAGGAGAGGTGTTACAGGGGAGTATCTAGTCCTCCCCAAAATCACCCGCGCGGCCGCGTTCTGGACCAACTGCAGTCTCCGAGTGCATCTCAAGGGAAGCCCCATGTAGAGAGCATTGCAGTAGTCCAGGCGAGACGTCACTAGCGCATGGGTGACTGTGCGTAGGGCAGCCCGGTCCAATAAGGGGCGCAATTGGCGCATCAGGCGAACCTGATGGAACGCCCCCCTTGCCACGGCTGTTACATGGTCATCCATGGACAGCCGGGCATCTAGGAGGACGCCCAAATTGCGCACCTGTTCCATGGGGGCCAGTTGCACGCCCCCGATGGCCAGAGATGGAAGCAACTGGTTGAACCGGGAGGCCGGAAGCCACAGCCACTCCGTCTTGGAAGGGTTGAGTTTTAGTCGGTTGTCATCCATCCAGACCCGTACGGCCTCCAAACACCGGGACATCATTTCGACGGCCTCATTGGGGTGGTTCGGGGTGGAAATGTATAGCTGAGTATCATCAGCATACAGATGATATCCCACCCCAAAGCCACGGATGATCTCGCCCAGCGGTTTCATGTATGTGTTGAACAGGAGAGGCGAGAGCACCGACCCCTGAGGCACCCCACATGTGAGTGACCTCCGGGTCGATCTCTGCTCCCCTGCCAACACACGTTGCGTCCGGTCAGAGAGGTAGGAGCCAAACCACCGTAAAACGGTGCCCCTGACTCCCAGCCCCTCTAGCCGGTGCAACAGGATACCATGGTCGATGGTATCGAACGCCGCCGAGAGATCTAATAGGACCAGGATAGAGGAACAGCCCCTATCTCTGGCCCTCCAGAGATCATCAACCAATGCGACCAAGGCCGTCTCCGTGCTGTGCCCGGGTTGGAAGCCGGACTGGCGCGGGTCTAGATAATCATTCTCCTCCAGGTGACGTGGGAACTGTTGTGCTACCACACTCTCTACAACCTTCGCTAAAAAAGGAAGGTTGGAGACTGGACGATAATTGACTAGGTCCATTGGGTCCAGGGAAGGCTTCTTGAGCAGGGGCCTCACCACCGCCTCTTTCAAGGCGGTCGGTAGGAGCCCCTCACCCAACAAAGCGTTCACTAGGCCCAGGAGCCAGTCGCGTGTAACCTCCCAGGATGCCAGTACAAGCCAGGAGGGACACGGGTCCAATAAACATGTGGTAGGTCGCAGACGTCCACGCAACCTGTCCAAATCCTCGATGGCAACCGAGTCAAACTCCTCCCAAAGCGGTCCCTCAAGACTCGCCGCGGGTGTCTCAGATGGACCACTGAAAGGGGCCCATCCCATCCGGATTTGAGCGACTTTGTCCTGTAGATATTTCCCAAACTCCTCTGCTCTGCCCTGTAAAGGGGCTTCCCGCGGTCTCTCAAACAAGAGGGAGCGAGTCACCCGAAACAGGGCGGCAGGGCGGTTATCTGCGGACGCAATAAGAGCGGCACAATGTTGACGTTTGGCCGCTCTTAATGCCACAAGGTACGTCCTCAAATAGGCTCGTGCCTGTGCTCGGTCAAATTCGGAACGGGAGGATCTCCAACGACTCTCTAGGCGTCTCTTGTGGCGTTTCATCACCCTTAGCTCCTCGGTGAACCAAGGGGCCAGGGTGGTTCGTCGCCGCAGGAGAGGCCGCAAAGGCGCCACCCGGTCTAGGGCCCCGGTAGTCGCACTATTCCATGCGTCTACCAGGTCCTCTACTCGGGGGCGGGTCAGGACCACAGGAGGTGGCCCAAGCTCCGTCTGGAACCTTTCTGGTTCCATCAGGCGCTTGGGGCGGAACCATCTAATACTTTCCGGCTCCGCCTCCCCGCAGCGGGGTGTAGCACCAGGGAAGTCAAGCCGGAGAAGTGAGTGATCTGACCATGACAGGGGAATAATAGTTGGATCCCCTATTCCCAGATCACTCGTCCACTGGCCAGAGACAAAGACAAGGTCCAACGTGTGGCCTCCCTCGTGAGTAGGGCCCTGAATTAACTGGGTCAGGTCCATGGCTGTCATGGAAGCCATGAACTCCCGAACCCCCTCAGATGCTTCTCCCATCGACGGCAGATTAAAATCCCCCATCACTACAAGTTTGGGGGTCTCAACCGCCACCGATGAGATCAGCTCGAGGAGTTCAGGCAGGGCCGCTGATGTATAGCGAGGAGCCAGGTATACTATCAGCAGGCCCAACTGCCTCCCTGGGCCCCATCTCACGACGAGGGACTCACACCCGGATGTCTGTGGCACAGTGAACTCTCTCGGCTCCAAGTCTTCCCGGATAATCACTGCTACCCCACCGCCCCTTCCCTGGGCCCGAGGCTGGTGAAATGCTCGATAACCTGGCGGGCACATTTCCACGAGGGGTAAACCTCCCTCGTGGCCCAACCAGGTCTCGGTTATTCCTGGGAGGTCCGGCTCCCCCTCCAAAATTATTCTTCTTTATTATGGAGGAAATGCAACATTGTCCCAACAAACTCAAGACTAAAAAAAAACAGCAAGCATTGCCCCTCTTGACAAAGACTTAAAATGTTCTTCCATTGAATATTTTGCCCTTGTGCAGTGGTGGTTTCTTTTCTCTGGGCTGGAGTGTCCTTGCTCATCTGAATAGATAAACAACAGAAGTGTTTTTTATTTATTTATTTAATTTTATCCTGCCCAATTCCAAATGATTCTGGTGGTTCAAGGTATATACCAAAACAATATATCCAAAACAACTAATTAACCAGAAGCTCAACTGTCAAAGAAATATCACTGTGTAAAAGCTTCACTGTGAAGAGCACAGAAATTTATTCCACCATGTCTTGTGTTGATTACTCTGTAGTAAATCTATTTAATAGTGAGTTTAAATTATCAGTAAATTGCATTTTGAATGCCAATTGTTAGATATGACTGTGGTGATTGACTTATCAACATATATATATATATATATATATATATATATATATATATATATATATATGTGTGTGTGTGTGTGTGTGTGTGTGTGTGTGTGTGTGTGTGTGTGTGTGTGTGTGTGTGTTACAAAAGGTTCGAATCCCAGTAAGGGTATGGCTAGCTGATGAGAGCTAAATAGCTCGAAATGGATCTATACTAGTCTCCCTTTATTTTATCAGCACAAATACAACACAAATATATATATTTGTGCTTACCATATGTGGATGAGTTAATAGCTAGTCTATTATTCTGCATGTTGGCTGTTTGCTAAGAAAAGCAGCCCTCTTAAATGCTTAGCACTATGTTGATACAAGGGACACGGTGGCTTAGTGGCTAAGACATTGAGCTTGTCGATCAGAAAGGTCAGCAGTTTGGCGGTTCAAATCCCTAGCATCACGGAGTGAGCTCCCATTACTTGTCCCAGCTTCTGCCAGCCTAGCAGTTCGAAAGCATGTAAACATGCAAATAGAAAAATAGGAATCACCTTTGGTGGGAAGGTAACGGTGTTCTGTGCGCCTTCAGCGTTTAGTCATGCTGGCCACATGATGACTTGATGACGGAGATGTCTTTGGACAGCGCTGGCTCCTCGGCTTTGAAACGGAGATGAGCACCCTAGAGTCGGGAACGACTAACACATATGTGCAAGGGGAACCTTTACTTTTACCTATGTTGATACAAGTGGTCCCAAGTGATCATTTAGGGATCACCATAGGGTGGTGCTTAAGTGAGTTGCCACTGCACCTCTTCTGACATGTTTAGTTGATGCAGTAACAGAATGGAACAGAACAGGATTATGCAGATCCAATTATAACCAAATCTAATGAACTTGGTGTTATCCTGCACATTTCTATTATTTGTAAGCGTCTATCATTTAATGCAAAGTTTTTCAACTTCCTGGTGGCTTAGCTTTTTGTAAGTTTAAAAAATCTTGGCCTTTAAATTGAAGGGGTGTAACTAGTGATGTGATAATGCTGGAATGGGCAGGGCCAAGAGTTTTGCTCCTCTTTTTTTACATTTGGGGGAATGGGGGCCTTTTAAAGTACAAAATGCGTACTACTATATACCTCTTAAAGACTTAAATTACCCATTTTGCTCCTTAACTCTTCTCAAAAATGAAAAAAAGTGAGATAACACATCTTCCTACTCTGTTTCTATAAAGAAAACTCATCCAACCTCATCTGGATTTCTGGTTACTACACAGAAACACTCATGTTGTTTTCTTGGCAACCAACCAGAAATAGTTTGCCATGACCTCTGCAACTTTTCAAACTTCCCAGTCAAATTTACAGCACTTGGATTCCAGTGTTGACTTTAACACCAAACTTATTTAGCTTTTTAAAAAAATTGTTAAGGATGGCCATGGTGTTACATATTTGTGCATATCTGGCTTCTCTCTGTGTCTGTGTACATGTACACAGGCTAGAACTTGATGCTGGGTTGTGTTTCCTGCAGACAGTGTATGCCCATGCACATTCACAGGCAGTACATAGAGTGGTGCATTTTGGTACCACTCTATGTACTGCCTGTGAATGTGCATGGGCATACACTGTCTGCAGGAAACACAACCCAGCATCAAGTTCTAGCCTTTTTTTTTTTACCCTGGGAAAGAATGACCATTTAAGGTATAAACTATACAGTCTCCTAAGCCTGTTCCTCATCTATATTCATAGTAGGCAGAGTGTGAATTCAGACAAAAAATAGACATACAAGCTCGTGGTTGGTTACCAAACCTCTCCTTTCATTTTCCTTCTGTCCTGTTTAGACTTTATCTCTCTCTCTGAGAAATTGATTAAATAATTAAGAAATATGCTTGTTTAAATGAGCACAACTTTGCCAACCATCACATTTCTAAAACATTATTACTAGTATCCGCATGAAGTCAGCGGCACTCCCATGTACCTGTATGAAGTGGCCACGGAATCCGTCTGTGAGTCTGCAGCGAGGCTTCTCTTCATGAGCATCAAGTGGGCCAAGAGTGTCCCGGCCTTTTCTACTCTCTCCTTACAAGATCAGGTAAACCTTACGCAGGGTAGTGAGGAAGCGGTGTCCCTCTGTGTGTGTGTGTTTGTGTGTGTGTGTGTGTTGCTTTTCTTACTCATCCTTCAAGGTTGATTTACTTCTTGGGATCAGTGGTGCTCTACTTACCAAATGAAGAGATTTTTTTGTGGTTTATTCCTCATCTTTTCCTTTGGCAAATATTCAAGCCAGCTCACAGATTTTCAATGCAAAGAGAGAGGAAGGAACTAAACTAACTGCCCTCGTTCTGAAGGGTGAGAAATGTTTGTGGAGGTTTGGGGGGTGCAGAGAATAGAGTTTTGTGTATGTGTGTGAGGCGAGGGAAAGGTAGCCAGTTGCCTCTGGCAAGGAGCCTTGCAAAGGCTGCCATGTACAGCCAGTGTTAGGGGGAAGAGTAGCATGAGTCAGAAACGAGTGGCTGAATGCATTTGAGGGCGGCGGGGGGGTGTTTGTTCCCCTTAGTCTGTGAAACCTAGTCTGAAAAACTTGCTTGAGATCAGTTTCTTTCTTCCATAGCAGAGAGCCAGGCTCGCCTGCTTGAAATCTCTGGCATAGTGCAACAAGACTCCCTTTGCAGAGGGCCAGCTCACTATGTAGCAGCCCATGAAGGTGATTGACTGAGAACTGTTGGCCACAGACTTGTGTTGCAATAGAAAATCAGGCTGGATGATATGTGGCTTTATTTTAAGATTAATTTTAAATGATACAGAATAGGTTAGGTTAGAACAATAAATATACGGATTATATATATTTTGAAAGGCTTTAAGGACAAATTCTGGCAAGTGGATTTTTAGGAAGAAGGAAAGGAGGAGGAATTTTTAAAAGCGCCATTAACAAAAAAAAGTCCACTCCAGGGAGCAGATTGAGACTTGGGCAGTGGCCTCCAGCAGTGGATAATGGGTAGGAGAACAGCTATCCCTGCCAGTTCTCTTTTGGGAAATCCTCCCCCCCCATAACACAATTTCTCTAAATTGGAGAACAGAACAGCCTGCTTGCATTTCCTGTTCCACTTCTTCTTTTCCTGTCAGTTTAGTTTCCCTGCTACAGTGCGATGACTCACAAAGTGGCCAACCACATTTGAGTTTGATCCCAGCTTATATCATTTTGATTGGATCCAGAGTTCGATGGAGGCATTCCCAAAATGAATTATATTTGGACCCTCTGCATCTGAACGGGTGTCCAATAACACTTAATTCTTATCGGCCAGAATTATGTCTGTCTTTCCTGTCTCCCACTGATTGCAACCAAAAATGTAAACAAGGCCAACTTTCTGTGGGTCTGGTAATATAATGGATTTGGTTAAGTTGACTCTGTTTCTACAAAGTGGAAGGTGTTTTTCTCTCTTTATCTTTTTAAGTAATCACATCGAATTTGAGCTGGTTTTAGTGATAGCCATTTACTATGAATAATAACTGTGATGCATAAGAAGTATTGTGAGCTTTAATCCGCAACTGCTAGTATCTTTGTTGATTTCTACTTTAAGGGTATAGTACAGATGTCTTATTAAATTAGCTCCCACCCTACCATGCTTCTGAAGCCCTCCATGACATTTACATGGATGATTTCTGTTAGATGTAGGATGCCTAAACTGAAAATTCAGCCCTATGTCTTCATTGTGTATTTTTAATGCAAATAAGGGGAAATTATTAATTTAATGACAATAATCATGTGAATAGTATTTTAATAAATTGCATTATATTTCAATCCCCCCCCAGCCCATTTATTCTCTGCAGTGACACTCCCAGTATATTATTGAAAGGCCTAGTATGTGGATGTGATTTTATTTGCTTCCTTATTATTAGGCTATCAAACCTGGGCTGCAAATATCAGAACAATCAGTAGATGGCAGCACAGAGGTAAGAGTTTTATGTATCACTTTGCTGCCATCTGGTGGCGGTTCAGGTTGTTGTATCCCAAATATGCTAGCTCAGTAATTAATCTTTCTCCCATCTGGACCTCTCCAGATATATCACTATCTAAAATATCCCAGCTTTAAAGATAGTTTTTGAAATTCAAATAGGTGGACAGCACCAGAACACCTTCCAATGTAATTTTTCCACTGAGAAATACCTGTGTATTGGCATGTTCATGTTAGGGAGGTGGGGGAATTTAAGAGAAATGAGAGTCCCATCAATATACTAGGAATGGCTTACTGCAGATTAAATTTATCACTGAACAGATCTCTTTGAAATAGGCCTATTATCCATGTCAGGAATCAGATTATCCTGTCATTTTAAATGAACTGGCTGCATATTTAGCACTCAAAATTAAAGGCGAGTTTCATGAGTTGTTACGTGAAATTAATCCACCCTTTTAAAGCCCAAGGATTTCATTAACTGCACCATTATCCCCTCTAGGTTTTGAGACCAGACTGTGAGATGCAAAGTTTCAGCTTACTCCAAATTGAGAATTACAAGCTGCAATTGGAACATTTTTCCCTCTATTGTTCTCCCACTTCTCTTAAATGCAGATTCTTGTTTCAATAATTATAGACAATAATGAGGGAGACAGAAAGAATGACAGAGTTACTCTTCTGCTGTTACTAGTGGGCTGTTTGAAGCTCAAGCTTCTGCCCTTACACTAGGATGCAAATTTACTGGGTTTACTGGGAGTTATAACTGCACAGTTATGCTTACGAGAATAAATTACAATTGCTTGAAGTATATATAGAAAGGGAAATATTTGCAAGGTGACTACTACAGCATCTTGGCACGTGTTGGAGGGGGACAAATCTCTTCCTGAACAGCATTATTGCCGCAGATTAAAAGTCAAACACAAAGGCAACCATCCACCTCTGAGTTCCACAAAAGAAGAACGTCCCATCTTTTGGGGCTTGAGGGCCATACTTTAATGTTTTTGTGAAGAGCAACAACTGCTATGAAAAAAGAAAATGTAAAGCGAGTGAGACCACATTATATATACAAATAAGGACAGGATTTGGTGGCATGGGATATTAAAAAAATACATGTTTGCTCCTCCCAAAAGATGCAAAATTAATATTGGAATTAAATGAGAATTCTGGAGGGCCTAAAAGGAAAGCCTGGCTAGAAATGGGCATACCTTGGCTGTAATCAGACAACAGCAATGGTAGAAGTTAAAGGATAACCACTAAAGCATCAAATTGCTCCTCCTTTCCAGCTCTGGTCCTTTCTGCCTTTTTAGCTAAATCTGCTCAAAAAGATCTGTCTACATGAGATAGGGATAAGAACTGAGGGGCTGGAGTTGTGAAGAAGACCTGTTGATTGAACAATAGTTTCAATTTTTGTGACCCAAACATAATAAGGGCTCTTAGACCTGTTGACTTCATAGGGAACACTTGCTGTAAAAAAAAAAAAAAGGGGGGGGGGCAAAAAGAAAGCATTCTTAGATGAAACAGGCAAAGACTTCACTTGCTTAGTATGCTAAACCATAACCTTTCCAACCACATTGTAGTCTAAGAGGCTCTACAAACCTAACCTGTGCAGTTAATTTAGTGTGCTGCGTTAACTTAAAAATTGTAGAGTAAACCATGACTCAGTTACCCATAAAAGCATCATGAGAACATAGAAATGTTCAGGTTTTCTATTCTTCCTAAACCAATAGGGAATTTAGGCAGCATTGTGTCAGATAAGTTTTTTTTTAAACCATTTCATCCAGTTTTTCAATGATCTGGTGGTTAAATGGCATAATTACCCATGGGAGTTTCCAAGGCAACATATTATTCAGTGGTGGCGGTGGGGAGCAGCATTAGGATGCATTGACCTTGATATTTAGATATTTATTTATTTACACACGCATATACACACAGCGTTCTTCCCCCTCTTCCAACCTTCCCTTAAGTTATGTTTGGGAAATATGTCCCATTATCTCCAGTGAGTATAACCAATGGACAAACTGGGTACTGTGTGGGTTTTCATTGGATTTACAGTTAGAATTAGCTTTCTCAAATTTAGACTGAAGAAAGCAGTGGTAATCCATCATCCAGGAGCAACCTGTCCTGTACTGAGGGAAGGATGCTATTGCCCAAAGAGAAGAGGTTTCCCCTACTGAAGCCAGCAATATTGGCATAGTAGTAATTTGCTTAGCCAATTTGGTCAATTTCACAAGAAAGCTGGATTGCAAAAGCAGAGCTAATTGACTGAAGTTAACTCAGCTTCAAGAATACCAATCATGTTTTGTTCTATTCAGCTGTAATGTATTATTAATGGCTGGAAAAGAAAGAGCCTGGATGGGTGACTGCAACTTTAAAGAAAACGTGGAGATATGGGTCAGTTGTTCAAGGGGGAAGTCCTGACAACATGTGCTGTTTTTACACAGTACCTCCACGGGAAGAGATACCTTCAAAGCATCATCCCAACAAACCCAGTTTCATAATCTGGGGATCTGCTAATATTTCTGGATGCTAGCAGATTATTCTTCCTCAAAATGATGAAAGGATAACTAGAATAATCCAAGCTGGGGTGGAGTGGGGAAAGAGTAAGTATGGGCATTTTAAGGCTATTTTTTTTTCCAAACAGCAGAAATTTACATGTTGAAATTGTTTACCAATCTATAAATTATACACCATGTTATATTGTACCTCTATTGTATGACAGCTGATGCTTTTGGAAGATGCTTGGAGAGAACTGTTTGTTCTAGGAATAGCACAATGGGCCATTCCAGTTGATGCTAACACTCTACTGGCTGTATCGGGTAAGAATTGCACAATTTAATGACTTTGTTATAGAAATTACCATAAAAATACATTATTGAAAACAAGACAACATGTAAAGAATACCAAATCCGTTCCAAACAATAGAGTATACCTGTCATTTATAAATCTATATTTAAATGCAAATAATGTTGTTTTGTTGCATTCACGACTGCTTGCATTGTCATTTAAATGCAAATTACTGTGTTTGTTATCATCCAAGAAAAGATTTCGTACTAACTTTCCGACAATATCGTCAGTTTTGTGTCGAAGCAGATCTGAGAAAGTAACAATGGCATGGCTATTGATACTTCTAAAAAAAAAATCAATCTATCAAATTACTTCAAATGACTTATTAGTGTATTCATTTCACACATTTTTTTTTCCAGGCATGAATGGTGACAACACAGATTCTCAAAAGCTGAATAAGATTATCTCAGAAATACAAGCATTGCAGGAGGTGGTGGCTCGATTTAGACAGCTCCGGTTAGATGCCACAGAATTTGCCTGCCTCAAATGTATTGTCACTTTCAAAGCAGGTAAGAAGAATATAAAGAAAGACTTACTAGCATGCATCAAGACGCTGTGCCTTGTAGCTTGGTGACCTCCCTCCAATTTTAAATTGCGGAACATCTTGAATGATCATGCTGCAACAAAAAGATCCCCCCCCTCCCACCAACTGAGGCAGCAAAGAGATTCCAATGTGAAAAATGTGCCCACCTTTGCTACTAGCTTAGCTTAGTTTTACTTTTACTTTTAATTTCAACCTGGTTGCTCTTTTAAGGAAGTAATTACGGGTATTTGAGAAATTAGCATATTAATATCAGTTCCTGTTTATATTAACAGGAAAGTTATATCCCCGTCAACAACTTGGCATTAAAAGTAATCAAGTAATCCTGTGGAGGGGTACAGCAAGCAGTAAAGGAAATGAGAAACGTGCAATCTGTGATGTATTGAAAAGTCCTATTTCTTTACATCCCAGTGATAAACCCATGGCTGCCTGCTTCACAGAACTGTGTGTGCTCAGCAGAAGTATGCTGATAATGCAGAAACCACTCACGCTTGGCTAAAGTCAAGAGCTTCAGAACCTCAAGTTTACCATCTGTTTGGCTGGTGTTTCGAACCTGAAATTTTGCAAACAAGCTGTAGCACTTTCTGAAAAGTTAAATGAAAACAAATAGAATTGTTTCTTAAAACATTGGTGCTTCCAGTTTTCCAGGCGAGTTGTCCTGCCAGTGCCTCAGACCTAGATAGCCGGCTCCATTAATCTAGCGCTATTATGAAATTGGTAGCTAATGAAGTGCAACCATGCTGCCAAGATTGACTTGATTGCCCTGGTAATATGCGAAGAGTGGTTATCTCACTGAGTAAGTGGACTGTCTGCTTGCAGTACCTACACACAGCGGTTCTGAACTGAGAAGTTTCCGGAATGCGGCCGCCATTGCAGCTCTTCAAGATGAAGCTCAGCTCACCCTGAACAGCTACATTCACACGAGGTAAGGATACCCTACCTAGCCCTACTTTTGTAAGAAATAAATGCACCCTGGTTGTAGAGGTTGAGGAGCCTTGCAAGAAGGGAGGGGGATTCAAAAGGAAGAAGCAGCCTATTAAAGCAGGTTGCATTGTTTTGGCCCTTTAGGATGCTTCTTGAAGGCTTCCAAGTGAGCTGCCTCTGCCAACTGGCTTTGATTTGGCAAAGAGACTTTGCTTTGGTTTGATATTTTAATTCTGTTGGCATTTGGATGGCTTTCAGGACTCTGAATTATAATGTATATATTTAAGTTATATGTATGTTGTCTTCGGGGGGGGGGGATTGATACTTTTACTTAAATATTACCCATCAACACAATACAATCGCAGGAGAGTCACAATATATATAAATTGTTATAATAAAATCTCCTCTTCTAAGCGGAACATATTAATCTTTTAGGCTAAAGCCTTTTTTTAGCAGCTTGCTCCGATATATAGGCCTACATGCTGACCCTGGATGTAGAAATAACTAATCAAAGGGAATTATTTCCTTTTCTGTTTAAAAGCACAATAAAGCTGTAGAGTTGGCATTTTGCCTGCTTTTATCAAGAGAAAGGATAGCTTTAACATGGTTATCAATGTTATTTGTTGTTAGTAGGATTAACCTTAGGGGTGGTTTCCTGCTAGTTCTAACCTCTTCTATAGAAGAGGTTCCACAAATCTACAGTGCCGTTTAGAACTGGTCCCAGCTCCCTCCCCCTGCCCGTCCGCACATCATCAAGATTAATAGCGAGAGGAGGAATTCTGGGAGTTTGAAGTCCACAAGTCTTAGATCTGTCAAGTTTGAAACACCCCTGGGGTTTTTTTTTCTAAAGGGTTGGGGTGCAAGGGTCTTGTAACTTGACAGCTTTAAAACTTGCACACTTCAATGCCAGAGTTCCTGAGCCAACATGACTGGAGGAGGAATTCTGGGAGTTGAAGTCCACAAGTCTTAAAGCTGTCAAGTTTGAACACCTCTGAGCTTTTTTTTCTAAAGGGTTAGGGGTGCAAGGGTCTTGTAACTTGACAGCTTTAAGACTTGCGTGCTTCAAATGCCAGTTTCTGAGCCAACATTTTGGTTGCTAAGCAAAAGCGTTTGGTTAAGTGTTAAGTGAGTTTCACCACATTTTACAAGTTGGGTCACGCCTACCCAGTCACATGGCTGGCAAACAACTCCCAGCCAGTCACATGGCCGGCAAGCCACTCCCACAAAGCAGGCCACACCTACAGAAGAGGTTCTAAAAAATTTTGAAACCCACCACTGATTAACCTCCACGTTTGATTTCTAGGTATCCTACCCAGCCGTGTCGTTTTGGGAAACTGCTGTTGCTCTTGCCAGCCTTACGTTCAATTAGCCCCTCAACGATAGAAGAAGTATTTTTCAAAAAAACAATTGGGAACGTGCCAATTACAAGACTGCTTTCAGATATGTATAAATCCAGTGACATATAGATCAGACGCAAGGCAACGAAGAGAAGCCAGGTGATCATTTCTAAAGAACTTTTTAACTAATGGAGAGCAAACATCAGATAATTCTACAAGAAATGGAATCCTGAAGACATTTAATCCAACAACAAAATCAATCGATAGAGATCATTTTGCGAGTTTGGGAGAAAATACTGTTACATATTAAAATGGAGCTCGATTGAACTAGACAGCTGTTCCCACCACTGCAGCTTTGATGCTGCCCGTTCCACTGTTGTTCCTAGATCCAGATTGGAGAAAAATCACAGTTTAACAGGGAGAAAGGACAAGCTGAAGCAAAAGAAATCTCTAGGGTTTGTTTATTCCATACTCTGAAAAAGTTGGGTAACCAAACGTTGTTCTGTTGTAATGTGTCATGAGGTGGCCTTCAACAATTTGTGTATATGTGTGTTTTTTTAAACTAGTTTGTTGGTGAACCCTTTTTACATGAAAGGAAACATTGAATACTAGATTATCCAAACATTTGTGTCAGTTATAACATAATAAAAGTGGCCTTTGCAATGAATTTTTAAGGGGTGTACTCTGGCAAATACCTTTTGAATTCAAATTTGCCAGGCCTGCTATTTAAGGTTTTTTTTAAAACCAATGGTGGACTTCATGCCTAAATCTTGACATCATTTCATTTCAGTTTAATTATGTCAGACAGAAGAGCTTTAAAAAGAGTTTTCCTTTTTTTAGAAAAATACACAGAGACTAAACAGCAAAACCAAATAAAAAAAAATGGAGAGGACTGACACAGTGAATTCATCGCTGTTCCACTGGCATAAGGCTGAAACCAAAGGCAATGATGCCCAAACTCTTTGTTAATGAGATTTATAAGAAGGGACTCATCTTACAAAAGAATGGAAAATATTATGAATTATTGGAAGAGCAGTTGATCAATACATCAAACGTAACTATCTTTGAGACTCTCTAGTCTGCCTGTCCTGGGAAACGCATCATTCCACTTATGGGTCACATTGGCTAGGACTAGATGTTAAGGTGGGGAAGGTTGTTGTAGATTTTTAAAATATATCTATATATATCTATATATATACATATATAAACCTCCAGGTCCATTAAAACCTTTCTCATATGCTTTCTAATCCTCACTACCCCAAGCACATTTATGAGCTGCTTAAGTCAACGAGAGTATTAAAATGTAGGGGGGGGGGGGGGAGAAATAACCACTGTACTTTTCAAGGTTTTTGTTTTTAGGAAATAGCACTGAGGAAGGAAAATCAGCACTTGAAATATCTTAGAACGAATAAACTTCTCTTGTACAAAAGTGCATTAACTGATTTGTGAAGTTAAGGTTGTAACCATTGTATTTACAAAGAATAAAAAAATATATTAAATTTAAACTGGAACTACAATTAAGAATTGCTTCCCATTGATGCTAAATGCATATTCTTGATGTTGTTATATTAACCCAAAAATATGAGATTGGCTCTTTGGTTTCTCAAGTACAACGATCAGCTTTAGCATACCCCTACTGAAGTTCTGGGAGAGTATGCCATTCAGTCCTATATTAATGCTACTATGCTCAGAACAATCTAATGGATTTAATATATCCCAATTCAACATCTTCTGAGGCAGTTGAATTGGAGAATGTTTTGTTTTTAAAGGAAGCAGCAGGCAATATTTATCCGACAACTGAATTATGCTAGCCAACTACATTTTAGCCTGATAAGGTGTACAGGTTGAACTCAGTCTATGGATTATATGCCATAGAAACATAGGAAACTGGACCAATTGATTATTCATGTTTAAATTACTCTTGGGTAAGCAAGTGACTGAGACTGGATTTTACATGTATGCCTCTTTGCAAAGTAAAAACTGGGAAATTTGCAAGCAAGCCAGAGTCAGGCTAGATAAAGTAAAGCAGTAAGCAAAATAAACACTGAACCTGATCCAACATAATTGTGTCTCCAAAATCAAAGAATTCCAACATTTAAAAAAGAAAACTACTCGGGGCCAGCATTTGAAACTTCAGTAGTAAGCCAATGTTTCTTGAAGTTGGTTTATATGCAATATTGTGCATACTTTTTTAAAAAAAGAGGACCTACAAAGAGTACATTCGGTTAAATCCTAGCTGGCAGAAGAAATTATTTTCAGAAATCAGTGTAGTCCCTGAAATGGATCAGGGCCATAATATTGGTGTCCAACAATGGTGAAGTTTCTGTAACCAAATATTCACACTTTCAAAGTGCCTGAGCTTGGTTAGATATGACAGCAAACCCCAAAGATCAAAGATTTGTTAGAATCCCATTCATGGCCCGAAAGCCTCCCTCCCTACATTGCTGAGTGTGGCCAAATATTTGCCCCTCTTTTGCAGATGTTTAAGGACCCAATTTCACCTCAAAACATTTCTGAAATCCCTCCCCCAAGCACCTCTGGCAGCTATAGAATGTGGTCCTTAACACCTTGTGCAAAGCCTGGTCTAACTCTTCAACTGTTGGAAATTGAGCATCCCTGATTTTGCCACATTTGACATTAACATATGTATTGAAAGCAGCAATAGATTAATCTAACCCTACAATAATCCCTCACTGGGGGGAAAAAACCTGATATACTGTTTCTATCTTTTATTGGACCTGATTCTGTCTTTACTGGAAACAGATTTAGAATTTCAAATCCTGACATCAATTGTGCTTCTCAGAGTTCTAACATATTAACTTTAGTTTACCGTGAATGTTGCTCTCTTGAATAAAAACAAGAACTGCACTCTTGACTCAAAATGTAATAAATGGCAGGTTCACCAACAAGATGCTCCCTTTAGAAACCTTACCAAAAGAAATGTAAGCAGGGAACTCCAAAAGTCTGAATATCAATGTAGAACCGCCCATCCTATCCACCAAGTTAACTTAAGGATCTATTTGACTGTAAATTTGCATCAAAGTGAGAAGACCCATGGGATTATAGTTTCACTGAATGAAGCAATGTAATATTAAAACAGCTCATATAAACAGATGGAAGATGTATCAAACTTCCAGTATATACAACGGAATGGACATTTGGGGTAATCCAGCCCAATTGCCTCCCCATCATCACAGCAGTAAAGGCATACTAAATGCATTTCACTTTTTTATTTCAAAACAACTTTAGACAAATGATCTTAGTATACAAATCTTGATTTCTTTTTACACAATATAAAGATAGTTTCCTCATTGCTTCTCAGTACAAAGGTATTTGTTTTACCACTTAAGGATACAACCTCAGAAGTGCTTATTTTACACAAGGGGATAATGAAACAACGTTAGTCACCAAAATGTAGGTGCAATACTACTTATTTTACAGAAATATTCTAGTGTTTTAATCAAATAAAAGTGAACGTGCAACACCAGAACAGTGCAAGTTCAAGTAAGGCCAAGTCAGTAATCCTCACAAGGTCACTGCAAAGGAAGAAAAGAGGTTCAAAGTATTTAGATTTTTAAAAGCCATTTAATCAAACATCTGACAGAAGATTTACCTAAATTTCGTTAATGCCATAAAATGAATGCAAAGACCAAGCAGTGCCATTAATATACCAAAGATTTCTTGTGCCAATTGGTCTGGAGCATGCTAAAACCTTAACTACAAATCTTGGGCCATGTTAAGTTAATCACTAACATTTACGCCGGTTAAAGTGTTGTGCAGCATTCAAGCATGTCTTATTTTCGATGGTGTGTAGGTTTTATCTATTATTTCATCTTGCAAGAACATATGAAGACAACGTTCATTCTGAGCCAAAGGATGACCTGCAACTCTGAAAATTAAAAATTAAAAGGTTAGTCTTCCAGGGGTACTGTAATAATAATCCCAACATGCTTTTAATTTGTCAGCAATTGGCTTCTAAGCATTTTTCAAAAGCCTAAAATTTTGCATTCTAGTTCTCTATCTTAATTAGGTAAGATTTTTACTTGAATTTTATTCCGCTAGTTGTTACCAACTACAAGGGTCTGTGCTAATCTTCGTTTCAAGGCCATTGAGTCAATGCTGTCTGAAGACATTTCCGTGGTTATGTGGCCAGCATGATATCATGGAATGCTGTTACCTTCCCACCTGCACCTGTTTATCTACATGTATTTGCATGCTTTCAAACTGCTAGGTTGGCAAGAGCTGGAGCAAAGACGGGAACTCACCCCATCATGTGGCTCTCAGGACTGCTGGCTTTCCAGCTGACAAGCCCAGTGTCTTAACGACTGAGCCACCATGCAGTCTCCTATCTTAATTAAGGAGGTGAAATTTCCTACAAAGTACCAGTGAACAGGCCCACTGACCACTTATGTGATGGGATAAACAGAAAACAGACATAAATCCAGTAAAAGTCAATTTAACACTCTCCCTAAATTCCAGTGTATTTAAAAATACTGATTTTGATGAAGTGCCTTGTTCATAATTCTGCAAAATTGCACTACACTCCCTTGGCAGTTTTTAAGCTATCATATCTAATAGAAGTTTGCCTCTTTTGAATTCACATAAGGCACTAAGAATAAATTTCTGAGATGGCAATATCAAATAGGGTGAGGTACAATGGGGCAACCATGGCTTATTTAACCAACATTATTGTCTAGGTTTATCAAAGAGAATTTGGCTGCATCAAGAATGATTTCCTTCAGCAATGAACTGCCAAAACAAAAATGTTGCTGTTTAATTACAGGCAGTAGGAAAAAGAAGTTCTTGATAAATGCACAGCACAAACCATCACATTTCCAAGTTAGAAGGTTTATAGGGATCTTTTCTGAAGGCCAAATTAGCACACATGTATCTTTAATATCCTCTAGATTCAAGCATACCAATCTGTACTGGGGATCATACTTGCAGTCAGAAATTATAACCAAATTGTTTGTTCGATGATGAGCGCACTTATCTCCCCCAGCCTTATTTGTATGATGCTATCTTTACATGCTGCAATCTAAGCAATTTGCATACATTAAGAAACAAAACCCAGGTCACTACAAATTCTTCAATTTTTGCAGCAAGCATGTTAAGTGGGCTGCCTACTGTTCAGCTTGGATATTGAAACTGCTTCGCAGTTCAACCTGGAAAGTGGTTCAGAAGTCTTTAATAATGTAAACTGAGCTTCTCTTTATATTAGCACAAGCTCCACTGGTCTTGAAAAGACTTAACAGGTCACTGTTAGATGTCAGTAGGTGTAACATATAATCTACAGGGTTGTTAACACCATTGCTAGGAACTCAGTCCGGTGCAACAGCATATTGTTCATTACTGAAGTTTCTGTGCAACACAAGAAATAGAATATCCCACTTACTTGTTTATGAATTGTTCAAGCCCCAGCTTCCTCTCTTCTATAAAGGAATCATCAAATATCCCATCATCTCCTCTGAAAGGCAATTGGCGAAGAAAGGCTTTTCCGGGTAAAGGAGGTACAACCACCTAAAAACAGTTGGCATTTTCAATTCTAACTCTGTTATGCTAAAAATTAAAGCATCGTCAACATTACCATTGCCACCATCATTATCGCTGCTGCACAAAGAGCTCTGAAAATTCTCTAAGCACTGTAGAAAAAATTCAGATTCATTCCCTTCCTTAGGAATGTGGCACCAAGATGATTTAGGGTGAAAATACATAATGTTCCTAGCTTAAACACAGCTGTTAGGAGGCAAGATGGCTTATAGTGTACGTGCTCTAATTATAAAGAAACACCAGAATAAGTTGGCAATCCTCCCTGCCATCAAAGCATGGAAATTCACAGTGCAAAAGTTTGCACTGCTAAATTAGCATCAAGCATCAAGAAAACTTTGTTGCCTCACCTTACTTTCTCTTTCTAGCTCACTTCGAAGCCACTCAAAATCACTGTATCGTCTCCTGACGCAAGACTCCTTCAATTTGAAGATCGGAAGATTTGTCTGAAAGAAAGAAGACCCATCACTCTCCATTCACTTGACTCAGTTAGCCACTTTAAGAAGCATGTGGACTTCAACTTCTAGAATGCTGGTTGGAGAATCCAGATTGTTGAAGCCCACACTTTGTCAAGTGGCCAAATGATTTGTTCAGAATCATTCAGCTATGACATCTGAGGGCTTAGCAATGATGAAACAACGGGTGTTTATCCAGATATTACACTTCAAATGGATTCCTCAGGTTAGATGAGCAAACTGAAAGTAATAAATTAATGCAATTGTGTGGACCTAGAATGGCGTTAGAGTATCCTTTTAATGGCTGTCCATCAAATATAAAACAGTCCATCTTTCCTAGGCATTCAAAACATTTTGGAGCAAATCCTCCCAAGGAGTTGTGCAACAAATAAGACTAAAAAGCACAAAGATACCATCACATTTTATACAATGATCCTAATACAATTTTAGTTTAATTGAAGGACCAAGAAATGGAGGCAAGCATTTAGGATAGAAGTGGCCATCCAAACGCTATTGAATTTCAGCTCCTGTTCACAGTGGTCAGTAAAGTAAATGTTGAATGGTAACAGTTCTTGCGATTCAGGTCTTCCAAGTGTTTAAGACTTTATGCTGCCCACTCTGTTTATTTGGCCCCTTAAGAAGAAAGCATGTCTTCCTAGGATCAGTTGTCCCAAATTTATTTTCCTACTCTCAGAAACTCTGCTTTACTTGGAATAAGTTCCTGGTTGCTTGCTCTGTGCAGCGTCGCCAGCTGCATTAGGGAGGGCTCATACATGAGATGAAATAACAGGATGACAGCAAAGTTTCCTTGAGATGATATGAGCCCCGAATGTGTTCTGGAGCCTGCTTTTATTAAGTCAGAAGGCATTCAAAAAGTTTCCGTTATACATCGTGTTATTACATGATTGGTTACCTGCTTGTGGCAGGGCAGAACTAAACAGGTTAGCATACAGCCATATAATTGGTTAAAGCTTTCCATAGGATGTGGTTTTTTCTCTCCTGTCCGGAGTTCTCTGGACAGGCTCTGTGGTTAGCATTTCTTGCATAAACAGCAGGTGTTGAAGCATAGCAAAGGATGTGGTTTTCAATGTCGTAAGGCTACCTTGTCAGGTTGTCTTTATTTAATGTGAAGCAAAATTATTTGACCATTGCAAAAGATCCCAACATCTCCTCCTTTCTTTTTTTATTTCAATGGAAAGGCTGTGGCAGTTGGAGCCGGAGTGTGGCCCAGGCCCCTCCGGGCCCGAGATTCACTATCACTCACTGACCACTGGATACAAGGTCAAGTCCTCCGACTCAGCCTGTATCGTTGACCTTACCCTGATGTTTTTTTGAGGAGATGTTTTTATGGTTTGCAAAGTGAGCTAAAGGATTGACTCATCCTCTTCACTCACGATGAAATTATTTGACACCTCATCCTGAGGTATGGGTTGGTAGGTCCCTCTGCTTTCGAGGTCCCAGAGGGTATTCTGGGATTGCAACAGCATGGTCTGCAATGAATCTATTCTAGATGTGATAAATGTAGAAAAGCAATTAAATAAGCATGGGCCAATTGTGCACGCTAATACAAGCAAAATTAATGGTCCTATAAGAGCACTTAGCAAAGTGTTGAGCCAAGGGGAAAGGTTATACCAGTTTCCAAACCATCCTTGTTGATCTTCCCTCTCCTTTTTTCGTTTATTCAGGCCTTCTCTGAGTTTTGTCATAGAGTCCTGCACTATGCCAGAGTGGTCTGCATAAAAACAACATTCTTCCCTTAAGGCCACACATAACCATAAAAACAACATTCTTCCCTTAAGGCCATACATAACCCCCCCTTCTTTTTTAAAAAAATAAATCGAGTCCTCTTCTGTTTTGCAAAACCACTTCTGAGAGGGAGGTTAAAGATTGTCATGTTAGGCAAAGTATTGTTAGGAATACAGTCATGTGGATGTAACTTGGGATGGAATTGGCAGACATGGCGATCCGGAATTCACAAGGTGTAGCCTGGGAGTATAAAGTCACACATCAATGGTTGCAGACTCAGGAGACGGGGAGGCTGGCAGCGGAGATGGGTGGGGTGCTGGTGCAAAGTAAGGCCGGATACAGCGACCAGGAACCCACAAGACTTTGTCAGGCAGTTGGACTGCTGCGTAGCCTCTTCCCCAGGTGATGAGATCAGCGGGCCCTCTCCAGGCAGGATCTGGGAGTTGGCGATACCAAACCTGAGGGCGGGGGAGAGAGAGGGAGGGGGAAGAAAAATGCCTTGTGGCAGCAGAGGAGGCAGGAGTGCCAGTCAAGTTTAAAAAATTCAAGGAAAATAAGCATAAGTTCAAAATGTTTTGCACCGTTGGGAGGTTAGGGAGGTTTTTCCCTTTTTTGTCAATGTGTCTGTCTAATGCATGTTTTAAGGTTTGGTTAGCCCTTTCAACCAAGGCTTGACCTTGGCTGTTATAGGGAATGCCAAACTTATGAGTGATTCCCCATTTTGAACAAAAGTCAGCAAAGGCACTGCTGGTATAAGCAGGGCCATTGTCAGTTTTGAGTTCATTTGGACGTCCCAGCGATGCAAAGGTATGAATACAATGAGTAATAACATGCTTGGTGGATTCACCTCTTTGGGGTGAAGCCATGATGAACCCAGAAAAAGTATCAATAGATACGTGAATATACTTCCATGGGGAAAAGGAAGGATATTGGGTAACATCCATTTGCCAAATTTGACAACATTCAGTTCCTCTGGGATTGACACCCATAGGAATGGAATGAGACTGTTTACTACAAGTAGGACATTGTTGTAAAATTGCTGAGGCTTCGGCAGCAGTGATTCCAAATTGTCTAATGAGAGCCTTTTTGTTTTGATGAAAGTATGAATGACTTTCCCAAGGAGTGGGAGAGGTAAGAGGAAAGACAATTGTGGACACAGAAGCAGCAGTGGCAGCTGCATCAGCACGATCATTGCCTTCCTGGATGATGCCAGGAAAAGGTTGATGACTTCTAATGTGAGAAACATGAAATTGATTTGACCTAGTATTGATAAAAGATTGTAAAGCTAAAAATAATGACATCAAAGAAGATTCAATAGAGGGAGATAAATAAGACATGTAGACGGAAGAAATAACTTAGAAAACATACAAACTATCTACTATAAGATTAAAGGGTTGATGTTGAAAGTGTTGAAAGGCCAATAAGGAAGCAGCTAATTCAGATCGTTGAGCAGAAGTTTGTTCAGATGTGGTTTTAATTATCCATTCACCATCCTGTTGCCAAGTGCATGCACCAAACTGCTTGCTGCCATCAGCAAAGACAGTGACTGCATTAGCAAGGGGAACAGGTGAGTAGGGGGAGGACCACTGAAAAGGTACAGTTTTTGGTTTGGAGCTTCTTTGTAGATTGTTCCTGTTTGCACCGCCCCCAAGGGCGTGGCACTAAGCCTTGAAATGACCAGGTTTCCCACAATTAAAACAATTTCCAGTAGGGCGGGAAGAAGCAGATGAAGAAGAAGCAGAGGAAGAAGAAGCAGGAAACGCGCCATGTTGTTGCAACACAGCAGCAAGAGCCCCCATCTTGTGGTCAGTTGTACCCACGATGCAACAAGCCTAAAGGAAATTAGCTAAAGTAACCCTGGGACGATTTGCTATAGGTTGAAGAACCTTTTGACAATCCCTATTAGTATTTTCATAAGCCAATTTCAGAGAAAGTTCCTCATTATCAATTTGTCTTTCTAGATTTCCTTGTAAACTGAGCTGGATTCAAACAAAAATGTTATTCACTCTCTCTGACTACATATTGTAATTTCTAAGTCATCTCTGTAAGAATTCCTAATAGGGCAGCAACTAGCGCTGCCGACAGACAAACAAACAACAGACCAACAAACAATTAAACAAACAAACGGGACATCTGTTAAACGTACAAGGTGCGCGCAAACATAAAAACATAAGAGAAAAAAAAACAGCTTCAAAAATAAAACAAACAATCTAAATAAAATAATTTGAGTCAATTTTAAAATTTTCCAAAAAGCAAAGTTGAATTAAAACTTCAGATGCAGGCATCAGATATCACCCTTTACCCCGCCTTTCTCGGCTGGCAGGAAGAGAAAAGAAAAAAAATGGTGAAAAGAACACAGCCCCCCTCCTCCTGCCTTCTCACCAGGGGCAAAGAGGGGGGTGAGAGGAAGGGAAAAAATTTGTTTTTAAAACGACAGGCTCCCTTTTCCTAGGAATACAGGGAGAAAAAAGCTTCTCGCCATTCATCCAAAACTCCTCTTTTAGCAAAACAACTCACTCTGCTTTTTAACCATACATTTCAAGCATCCAATACTGACTACATACACACTCATTCACACCTATAGTTACATTTCTTTTGCAATAAATCAGTCATTAAATTTATTTCAATGAACTAGCTTACCCCCAAAGCAGTGAAAACTCAGGCAGTAGTTTTAATCACAAAAGTGAAATAGGGCCCTTAACGACTACTGTCTGTGTCAGACTGCTTCAAGGCGAAAGCACATCCATTTTGATGGCCAGCAAAATTAATTAATTAAATCACATTAATTTTACACACTATCATTATAGATGCAAAGAACAATAAGTCAAAGGAAATTGAATGCACAGCGGGGGAGGATGCAAAAGCAAAAGTCAGGAAAGGGAAAGCGAGAGTTGTATTTTTTCCGAGGACACATAAATCATTTTTGTACTAGGGTTTTGATCCCTGATGAAAGAGAGGGCGAGATGTTACAGACATGCCCCTCCTTGGATTTTTACACTCTCTTTTAAAATAACGCTTTTCTTGAGGTTTCCTGTCTTGTAATAAAGCACAAGCCATTGCAGAATCGTACGGGGGAGGTACAGCACCATCTGGCATAAAAGGTGAATTAGGATCATATTTATGATGAACAACTAAACATTCCATAATTAAGCGCCACATAGTCAAAATTTAAATAGGTGCTCTAGGAAATTGATGAAAATATTCCCCCAATTTGGTCCATATAGAGATTTTTAAAGTCCCTTTCTCAGGGTAAAATGGAAATTTTTGCCAAATGTAAGTTAACAAATTCCTAATCTCCTTTTTTTTTTATTCGTGGTAATTTTTTACCACTTAGAGAGGTGATCTTAGAAGTAGCATCGATTAATTCCCCCAATTCCTTCAAATGACCTATTTGAGGTTGGGAAAACTTTCCACCCATAACTCACGAGATCCTGTCGTCTTTCAGACGGACGATGCGCGGCCTTCCTCAGCGATGAGAATGGGCAGTTCGATCTAACGGCTTCTTCACAAAGAAATCACGTCGGGGTCACCATAATGCAGCGTCGCCAGCTGCATTAGGGAGGGCTCATACATGAGATGAAATAACAGGATGACAGCAAAGTTTCCTTGAGATGATATGAGCCCCGAATGTGTTCTGGAGCCTGCTTTTATTAAGTCAGAAGGCATTCAAAAAGTTTCCGTTATACATCGTGTTATTACATGATTGGTTACCTGCTTGTGGCAGGGCAGAACTAAACAGGTTAGCATACAGCCATATAATTGGTTAAAGCTTTCCATAGGATGTGGTTTTTTCTCTCCTGTCCGGAGTTCTCTGGACAGGCTCTGTGGTTAGCATTTCTTGCATAAACAGCAGGTGTTGAAGCATAGCAAAGGATGTGGTTTTCAATGTCGTAAGGCTACCTTGTCAGGTTGTCTTTATTTAATGTGAAGCAAAATTATTTGACCATTGCAAAAGATCCCAACAGCTCTGACGTTAACGTTCAACAGTATATTCAGGAAAAATATTATCTGCATTATTGAAATAACAGCTCAAATATTCAAGTAGTTTTTCCATGTGGATATTAAAAATATAGAAGACAAGATGGAATCTTCAAGCACCCTACATGACAATGACTCTAGGGTAGGGCAACAGATTGTCAGTACTATCTTCTGAAATCAATCCTATAGAAAGCCATCATGCCTACCAGGCTTCATAGGGATAAAGAGTCGATACAGTACTCAAAACTACCCAAGGGTTCAGGAATATTGCCAAAGTTACATTGTCTTAATCCAATTTTCTAGCATTATGTACAAGATTGTGAAGACTGGTGTTGGACCAGGAGCAGGGAGATGCAAATTCCAGGTCAACTTCAGCCTCGGAGGCTCATTGGGCAACTACAATGACACAGTATGCGGGGGGGGGGATAGGAGGAAGGAGTATTATCTACGTTGTCTTGAGTTCCTGTATAAAAGGTAAGATATACTGTATTTTTCAGACTATAAGACGCACCATGATTTTGAATAGGTAAATTAAAAAAAAAAGATTTTACACTCTGCAGGCCTCCCAAACCCTCTGCATGCCTCGGGTTTTGCAAAAAAAGGGCGGGCATGCAGAGCTTTGGGAGGCTTGTAGAATGCTCCGGGGGGGGGCAAAAATTGCCCTCCCCAGCCCTCAGGAGCACTTTGCAAGCCTCCCAAACCCTCTGCATGCCCATTTTTGCAAAGGGGGCAGTTTTCGGTAGGCCAAAAATGCTGTATTCAGTGTATAAGATGCACCCAGATTTTCACCCTCTTTTTTGAGGGAAAAAGGTGCATCTTATACTCCGAAAAATACGGTAAACCTGATAAAATAGCCAAATTTGAAAAGATATAAATAATTCTTCACATTCCTTTGGCTGAGAGGCCACCATTTCCTCGAATGCTAGGACAAAGATGGCACAAGGATGGACTATCAGCTTCTCTTGTAGTAGAAGCTAATAAGAGTATTTTACCACATAGCCAATTTTCTCTAGAAGGTTAACAGAGAGCTGCATTCAAATCCCTGCTTCCGGTGATTTTTTGACCAAAATTACACAGCGTGTTTAGATTTAAAATGAAAAACCCTTTCAAGTTACTCAAGAAAACCAAAAAGAACTTTAAAGATCCATCAATCATACATGTGCCCAATATTAAAGCTGAAAAAACAGTACTATATATACTTGCTACCTAGAACAATGGAAATGTATGAAAATGAATTAAAATACTTTCTAATTTTCTACCTCCAGCCAAATGCATGGCTAATGAGAAGGCTTATAAAAAAGTCTGCTAAGCAATGTTTCAGGAGAAAAGCCCATGTTATCATATACAGCAACATCTGTATGTACAAGGCATGTAAGTTGAAACCCAAGGCAAGTTTGGAAGGCACCTGCATTTTCCCAGCTGACTACAACACGATTTATTGTACTCCTGCATTACAAGAAATAGAACCTTAAGAAGTTCCTTTATAGTAAAAGTCATACTTGCTTTTGTGAAACTACTTTCACCCCAGTTAGGAAGCACCACTATACAGTTCCTTTGGAGTTCAAGGGAAAGTTCCCAGAGATGAAAAACAATGGATTACTCCGCTCTGATTTCACCTTTTGGCTTATTAACAGAGTTCAACTCTCCAAAATAAGTCATTATAAGTGTGTAAAGCCTGTACAGTTTTATGTTTTCTGCAGGTGAGATTTTACCTTTAACATTCCATTTGCTCGGGTTACCTAATCCTTCTTGTTAACTGCTCTTTTATTCAGCAAGTTAAGATTAAACCCTGAAAGGAGCGCCTCAGAAATTCTTATTTCTTGATGCGGAAGCATATAAAAGTTAATCTCTAAGCAAGATATAAAGGCTTAATGGTACAATGCTAAAGAAAAAAAATGGAATTGGAACTTGCACCTCTCCTTTTTTCTTGAACTCCCAAAACAATCACAATTATTCTCTACTGCATCTGACTTTTTTGCTATTTCAAAATAATTTACTTCTGAAATACAAGCTGCTTCACATTAGTTTCTTGGAGAGGCAAAGGTGTGAAAGTCTCTGAACTCTAAAGGGAGAGGGAGAGGGGGACAGAGGGAGGGAGAGGGAAAGCGAGAGGGGGTGGGGCTTAACATTTTAAATTTATGTCTACCAGACTGTAAATTAATCTAAACTTATTACTAGTTTATTATAGAACCAGTAGAATTTGTTTTAACTATATTTCTCAATTAGGTATTTAATTATCTTTGTTTTGCATCTAATTCTGCTTTATTGGAGCCCTCAATCAGTATTACTGGGGAGGAAGGGAATTAAGATGAATTGTATTAATCCAATAATAATTTTTATAGCATTTTAAAATCCAGTGTGAAAACCATGGGAAGTGGAAATATAGAACCGAGCAGTTAAAATGGTAAAATTCAGGAGTCTGATAGATAGATACCATCAAATATCTGTCAAATGGTGTTGCTTACATAGTTGACAGGAACCTTAAAGGGGATATAAATATCCTACTATATACAGGGTTATGCTCTGTTTGCATGACTAAATTATGTTTATTTTTGGAGCCTAGTTTTGAATTTGTTATTCCAATAACTATATTTGGCTCCATCGCTTTCTTTGTTTCCTATAAAAACAGGTTACTGAGAGGAATCTCAATTCTAGATCTTCAAAAAGATCTAGAATCTAAAACTCCAGATCCAGCAATGGTAAATATCCAATAACATATGTTTAATACAGATAAAGTGCCAAGAAATAATCTGAGGATTTACTTACTATTTTAAGAGTAGTTTAAACCCTTTAACATAACTTTTTAAAATGAAAGGGTCAAATGCTTATCTACACTCAATTTTTTTCCATTGGCATTTCTCAACATAGAATGGAATGGAGTGGAATGGAATGCAATACAATAGAATAGTTGGAAGGGACCATGGAAGTCTTCTAGCCCAATCCCCTGCTTAGGCAGGAAACCCTATACTTGGGATGGCAAACCTGTGGCACGCGGAGCTATTTGTCAGGGCACGTGAAGCATTGCCCTGTCAGCTGGCCAGCGCATATGCACATGCTGGCCAGCTGAGTTCAGCCTTTTTTAAAGCCATTTTTCGCCCTCCCCAGGCTCCAGAGGATTTATAGGAGCCTGGGGAGGGCGAAAAGACCCTCCCCGCCCCCGGAGGCTTCAGGAGCTTCCCTGAAGCCTCCAGAGCACAAAAAACCGGCCCTATGGGCAAACTGGAAGTTTGGGAATGGACTTCCGGTTTGCTTGTAGGGTCATTTTTAGTCCTCCGGAGGCTTCAGGGAAGCCTCCTGAAGGTCCCTGAAGCCTCCGGAGGACTTAAACCGATCCTCCGAGCAAACTGGAAGTGAACTGAAGGTCCCTAAAGCCTCCGAAGGGCCTCCGGGGGGGGGAGGCTGTTCTTGCCCTCCCCAGGCTCCTATAAAGCCTCTGGAGCCTGGGGAGGGCGAAAAAAGCATGGAAAAATGGGTGGGAGCGCCTCTCATGCCGCATGCACACTGGGGGGGGGGGGGTTTGCATGTTGCATTATGGGTGTGACACACCCACGCATGACCCCCCTCTGTGTACCCCCCTTATGGCACGCGAGTCAAAAAAGGTTCGCCATCGCTGCCCTATACCATTTCAGACAAATGGTCTCTTCTTTAAAAATTCCAGTGTTGGAGCATTTACAACCTCTGGAGGCACGTTGTTCCACTGATACTATGTACAGTATCACCCAACTTACTTCTCCAAATGAGGAGGTAGTTTTTCAAAAGCTGGATTGAATTTTGAAATTCTTTATTTCAGTGACCAACATGGAGAGAAACAGGCCAGAAAGTTTAAAAACTTAAATATTATAATTATGCTTCTAAGTAGTTTTTGAAAAGGAACCAGTTTAGCTGTTATATTTTTGTTTCTTCCCTTCATTTTCATGTTGCTGCGAATGGGAATGGATGTGACTGGCTCAGCTGCCAGTGCCAAAACAAGCTGACTTGTGGGCCTATCACTGTGGCCTGGCTACTTTCTTTCAAGAGCTTGACTGAAGGATCTCCTGGAACCAAATAAAGCTATGCAGTTTGCCAGTCTGTTTTCCATCCACACAAAACATCTATCAGCCTTCTAAAATGAGCCCACAAACATACACAATCTGCCAAAAGATTACTCCTGCTGGCCACACAACAGAAAATCCCATCCTTCTGAGGATGACATAGAAACATAGGCTGCTGGTTCTTTGGTCAAATAACAAAAATATCCTAGTAAGTAGACTGGCAGAACAATCTATCATTCTTCTGTCAATCCGCTCCTTGACCAGAGCCAAGAGCATCTCTGAAAGATGGCGCAAACCTTTCCTCCAATGACCTCTTCTTCCTTAGATGGCCACCAGAGTTATTATGCAAGTTGTTAATAAAAGGCTGGGATAATTAAACCTTGAACTCTGGACTGGAAAAGACACAAAAAATGTTAATGTATAACACCCAGAGAACCCCTAGGAATGTGTTTCTTTCATACTTAATTTAATTATCTGAATCTCCCTAAGTTTATTTTTAAATCAATCACATAAGCACCTGACTTTTTGAGGGACTCCGCAAGTAACATAACCCCAAATGCAATGTTTTGACAAGAGGCCCAAACACCAATGAACCAGGAAGATGATGGGATTGTCAATTAAGATACTGATTTACAAAAGCAGAATGGGAAAAGGTCCAGAGTCAGGAAAATTATAGTGATCTATATAGCACTCAGGCTACTGCTGTACCAAAGAAAAGAATCTGATATGCCACTTGTATTGTGTAGACTTCTCATTTTACTTTACAGAAAAACTGTTCTCCTTTTGGGAAATTTCTTGAAGACTATAGCACACCTGCAAGTAAAACTCCCCCCCCCCCCGCCCTCCCCAATAAGTCTCGTTGAACAAAGACACTGTTACCATAGCACCAATTTGAAGAATAGACTATGGTAAAATTCTATGGGCAACTCAACTGCCAGCAGAAAGTAGATACTCCTAATAACTCACAAAATACCCCAAGAACCTTGTAAAGTCATGCTATTAGGGAAAGAAAATATATAGAACAATCAAAACAGCACATTTGGGGAAACACTACAGGGACAAATTATGAAGCAGGTATATTAATGTTCTTTTACTGCCTCCTGCTGGTTAATTCCTTTTGGTTAATACTATTGGGATACACTACAAACGTCAGCAATTTTCTGAAGAAATGAAATTGGATCTTCAGTGTTTATTTTAAGTATGAGAAGAGACAAAAACGCCTTAAGCATTTTTATTAATTCTGTCCTTTTCAAGAAACAAGAGCGGTACAGAGGACGGAATGAAAAAGACAGGAAGTCACGGTATAACCATTTGTAGAAACAAGCACCGAAGATTCTTAATTCCCAAAGCAACCTTACCTCCCAAGAGTCTGCATGAACAGGCACGTTTCTTAATAGTTGCCTAACCACAGTTTATGGACTAAGCAATCTTTTCCCAGGAGGGAATGCCATAATCAGATAGTGACAGCAAGAACCACGCTATCAAGTATGGATGGATAGATAGAATTTTTTTTGCCTAGATTCATGACTTTTCACATTTCTGTGCTAAATTTAATTCTATTTGTTTTCACCTATTGTTCAAGCTTGTTTAGCTCTTTATTATTTTTTCTCTTTCAGCCACCACACTTAGCTTTGATCATTTGCAAATCTGATCGGCATTCCCTCATCAATATTATTTATAAATATGTTGAACAGAACTGCTGGGTTCTGAACAGATCCCTGTGATGTTCACTTCATTTGGGATGTTTTTCCAAGTAGATTTGATGCCATTTAGAACTATCCTTTAAATATGATATTTGACCTACGGTGGATCTATCCAATGGTTAAGCTGTCAAATCCATATTTGATCATTTTGCTAATAAGGATACTGTGTGAGACACTGTCCACAGCATTTTCCTGACCAACCAGGCTAATATCTCCATCTAAAAAGGAGATCAAGTTAGACTGACATGGCTTGATCATCATAAATCCATGTTGGGGTTTAGGTTAGTCGAATGTCTGTACATTAATATCAACATTCAGATTTGGGTATAGGAATTTACAAGCAGCAAATACAGTATTTTATGGTTGCTAGATGAATCAAATTAATTTCCCTACTTTGTTGCTGTTTCCAGAACATCTTCAATATAGAAGGCACTGCAGTAATTCAGTAGAGCATTTATCAGGACACAGGTAACTGAAACCAGACTATCTTCATGCAAGGAAAATCTAAGCCTAGCTACCCAGCTGAAACTGGACGTAAGTGGCCTCAATTGTTAGGTATACTTATTCCTGTAGTGACAGATCTGTTCAGAAGAAAGATATGTGATCATTCTCTCTGTAAGAGCACTATTTCATGTAGCATACAGTATTTCTCCAATTCCCAAATCCAATAACCATTTCCTCCGGATTAGATTTCAATTATACACACCATAAGTTTCTACTACTATGTGATTGAGTCTTCTCCTTTAAGGTATGATTTCATTAGGAGTTGGTCATATGAAGAGATGTTAAAAGCCAGCCTCTATTTTTCTTAGTCAGGAGCTACTGCCACAAGATTATTTAAGGAACGACAAAAGGTAAGTATACCCACCTCATCTGGAGATACGTAAAAACGCCGCCAGCACTTTGGCGCTGCATTTGCTTGGTTCTACATTTCGGTTCTCCATCATTTTAGTCCAGTTGGATTCTGTTTCCCATTATTGATCTAACTGTACATGGCCAGAAATACCCTCTCACTATCTAATCGTATTTCTCCTTTCCATCACCAATTGAAGAAGGTTCCTAATGAGACTAATTCCAAGCAGGAGAGTGTACGTAATAATCAAATCAGTTAATAAAAGCCATCATCTCCCCTACACCCCCTTTTTTGTAGGAGAAAGACCATTGGTTTACCTGAAGGGTCCTTTTCTGTGCACCGCAGGAGAGTCCAAGCAATGGGTTAAATCAGTCTGGTTGCCCTGGGACTTATAGTTCTTGACAAAGGGCGATGGTGAAGACCAAGTAGCTGCCCTGCAGATGTCATCAATGGATGGCTCTTATGATGTCACTGCCTGATGGGTCTTATGGCAGGCCTTCTCCGATTTTTTGTTCTCCGCCTTAAGGCCATCTAACAGGTCAGCAGGGAGGACCGAGTTAGAATGAGGGCCGCTATAGGAGGGTCCACGGATGGCAGGACCAGGATGTCTTCCAGTGCGGGCTCAACTGAGTAGTTTCTTGTCTCCGCCACTGGGCGCAGCCAGGGAACCAGTTCGGGCCCATTGCTGCTTAATGACCTCCATAAAGAGATCGGGAACCGGAACTAGCTCTTGTTGGGGTGCCTGAACATTAAACATGCTAGCATTGGGGTTGGCCGGGGCAGAATCTGAAGAGTCCTGCCCGGCCTTAGGTTTAGTACCCACTTGGGTGGTGTTCTTAGCCTTGTGCAAGATGGATTTGAATAAGCTAGGCTTAAAGAGTACCAAGAAGGCAGGGGCATCTGGAGGAAGGTCCTCATCCTCCAAAAGCTCCTGTTCCTCCTGATCCGGGTCCTCCAAAGCGGAAGCCTCACTGAGCGCTGTGGATTCCAGCGAAGGGTGATGGACCCGTCTGGCAGTGGGGGGTGCCTCCTGTGTGGGCTGAGAGGTACTGGGAACAGTGGGCACTTGGTCACGTCTCTGCATGCCTTCAGCTATGCCCTGAGAGATAGCACGGGCAACAACCGCCTGCATGTGGGTGGATAACTCAGGTTCCTGAGCTAAACCAGTGTCTGGCTCAATGGGGTTCCTGGAAGGAGGACCTTGTCAGGCGGGGGTGGAGTCAGCAGGCCCCTCCCAAGATTAGATTCCACGGGAGCGGGTCCTGACTCAGAAACCCATGAAGGAGTAGGAGAACCCGGTTCTGCCAGCGACCTATCAGGGGAGAAGTCCTGGGACTCCACTTCCTCATCAATCACTGACAGGTGATTCCCCCCTTGGGAGTGGTAGAATGACTGGCTCAACAGGAGGGATAGGCTGAGGGGACTCCCTCGCCTGGCGCTGGGCCTTCTTGAACTGTTATCGAGGGCCCGCTGCCGCCTCTCTGCATCACTGGTCACCGCCGCAGAAGGGGCCTTATAGGGATGACTGTCCTGGCTGGCCACCCTGCCCTTCCTTGCCCCTATGCCCTCGCCTGCAGAGGTTCCCTTGCTAGGGGCCTGAGAGGGGCCTGGTCTACTGTCAGGGGAGTCAGATGGGCCAGGGTGCTCCATGGCCTGGTGGCACAATCTTCAGGTGAGAAGGCCAATACAGGTGGAGAGCAGGAGATGGTGGAGACTCTGGTGGCTGCTGCTGGATCAGATGCAGGCAGGAATTGTGGAACAAGGAAACAGCTCGTGGAAAAATTCAGAGGAGTAAACTGGAACTCTGCCAATGAGTCCAATGGATCCAGCCACTCAAACAGGAGGTGAGAAGCTGGAAAAGCAACTAAGGCTGCAAGACCAGGCAGATAAGGCAGAGAGAAGCAGTAGATAAAATGTGTTTGAGGCCCTCCCTGTGCCAGTGTATGACCACCAGGTGGCCAAGACACCAGCACCACTTGAGGACACGTTGTGGGTGATAGTGACCCAGCCGGAGACCCGAAACAGGGAGAGATGACCACTCTGTGTCTATCTGCTGAAGCGTGGCTGAGCGGAAAGACAATGGAAAAAAGGGCGCGAATTTCGAGGCTCTCCAAAATGGCCACCGCTCCGGTGTGAGGGAGAAGGAGGAGATAAGGATAGCGGCTGCGCGATTTAAAACGGCCGCACACCTCTCCGCGGCAGGCTGCGCCCTCCAAAAGGGTGAAAAAATGGAAGAAACAACTGAAATTAAACTGTCAGTAGCTGCCGGAAGCCTCGCCGCCCCTGCTGCGTTTTAAAGCAATTACGGCAGCTCTCCGCTGCCATCCAAACCGCGGCGCGGCAAGCGGAGCACCCACCACCACCATGCCTACCTCCAAGTCTCGAGGAGAAGATAAACGACGTGAAGAAACAAATTAAACTATACTAGTTAGGGGGGAAAAAAGGAAAAGCACACTATAAGGAAAAGGGGAAAAAAAGACAACAAACTGGAAGGAGAGTTCAAGCCTAGGATAAATCAAGCTGGAGCTCACAAAAAACGAGTCCTGAACGGGCAGACTGAGGAAAAATTCTGATGCCAAGCAACACCAGGAGGCGGGGCCAAGGAAAAAGATTCCTCAATCCCAGGGCAACCAGACTGATTTAACCCGTTGCTTGGACTCTCCAAGTGGTGCACAGGAAAAATGGGCATAACCACTGTCATCAATTCAAGCCTAGTCAGTTGCTGGTCTGTGTTACATATCCTCAGCAGATGTGATTATGAATAATCACATAAACAGAAGATGAAACAGCCATGGTTCAGGGACAATCACCTAGCAGCAATTATTTGTGCTTCAAACTTTAGAGCTCAATTTGGAGATTAACAACTAGAATGATGAGAAGAACTTAATTTTCCAACTTCTCAATTGTAGGCTAGTCTTTTACTATTACCGATGACAGTAGATGAATGTACACAGATTGGGCCAGATTGGTCTAGTGATTAAAACGCCAGGCTAGACGCAGGAGACTGTGAGTTCAAGTCCCATGTTAGCATGAAAGCAGCTGGGTGACCTGATATGTGAAGTGAGTTGTGAGAGTGACTGGCCTAAGGTCACTCTCTCTCAACCCAACACACCTCACAGGGTTGGTGCTGTGGAGAAAACAGGAGGAGGAAGGTGTGAAAGACATGGTCGCTGCCTTGAGTTATTTGTCAAAATAATAAAGGTGGGATACAAAGAAAGAAAATCTCAGCTATTAATGCATTCACTTTTAAGAACAGATCTCAGATTCAAATAGAATGAAATCACCTCAGAATTAAGGAACTTCTTTTTGCCTAGATTGCTAACCATGCTAAGTTTCTACATAGCTGGAAAGCCCAAAAAATGGAGGTTGATGAAGCTCAATTTGACAGGAAACTTGGCCACATACAATCTTAATGTTTGCCCATGAACTTTAATATGAGTAACTGTCCCAAAGGTGGTTTTTCAAGAGGCAACTGGACTTTCTGGTTTTTCTTTGAAGACATTTTACTTCTCATCCAAGAAGCTTCTTCAGCTCTGACTGGATGGTGGGGAATGGAAGGATTTATACTCCTTGAGGACAGGTGGACATTTGCATTCTTTTTAGAGAGCCGTTGAAGCCACTTAGAGTTTTATCTGTGTCCTCAAGGTCACCTGAATAGTGCAAAAGGATGTGGAGCCTTTTTGGAACTCTTGAAAGGACTGTGTTGTAGATTGGAGATGGATCATGTTATATCCCTTCAGAGAGGGCTGTTCAATTTTGTCCAACTGCCTGAAAGGGTTGGATGGTGGGAAATACCATAAAGTCCAGTTGCCTCTTCAAAAAGCACCTTTGGGACATGAGTGAGAATCTTCATAGGCATGATTAACTGTCATTTTCTTCTAATTTATTAATAACAGCTTAACAACCTCAATTTGTTGGAATTAAATAAATAGTAATTCAAATCATTCTTATGGTAGCCTTCATTATTTGTCTTTGATTTTATATGCTAGAACTGGAAATACAGAAATAGAGTAAGGTGACATTCAGTCAAATATAGACTTGCAGTGCAATCTGATCTTTTTTTTTATACCAATGAGTGAGATAAACTGTAATCATTTGCGTTTATGAATATGTGCATTTCTAGAAACTAGAAAAGTTGCATAGCTTTAAAAAAATATTTTGTAGAGAGCTGGGGAACAGCTTTAGATGATCTATACTCCAAAAACCTGCCTTCAATATCTATGGAATGTAGAGCCAATTTCAATGGATTGTTGGGATCTGAAATGCTCTAAAACATTCTGCCATTTTTAATTTTGAGATGGTAGAATACAAAGGAAATATTTCTTTTTATTTATTTATTGTTGCTTTAAACTAATAACAGAAAAAGAGAAAAAACATAGGGAACAACACACAAAATATATAAATTATTAAAAGACAACATGTGTATGCGTGTACACACACTCTATGTATTAATAATTATATATAGAATTTTAATTGTTTACTACTGTAAGACTGTTAATTAGCAAATGTCACCACTTTTCCATTAGTTACCCCAAAGTTTTCAAAGAACAGGAACTGTCTTGATAGAAAGGGATTTTTTTAAAAAAAAATGATGACCTTGTTTAAAGGAGAATTCCATTAGAAAGCAAGCCATAGCTTTTTTATCACAACAGAAACCCAAAGCAATCATGAAGTATTATTTTAGTTGTCACCTGCTATTTACTTTGTTTCAGCTCTTCTCTATTTCAGCTAAAAATTCTAAAGTACAAGTGGAGTGCACTGCTAATTTCTTTATCTCCCCAAGACTCCTTAAAACAAGAAGCCAAAAGGGTAAGAGGAGCATATGTATTCAGATAGAGTACTAAATCAACTTATCAATGAAGATATTTTGGATGGCATATTAAGATGGGAACTACTTTTTTAAACATTTGAGCATTAAAGAATAAATCCATTTCCTTTATATTAAAGTTAATATACGTGAAGTGGTAAATATAATACCTAATAGCTTTTGAGTATCTAATCTGAGCCTTGCTAAGAAAGGCAGGTTCCATTAGAAGTTTCAATGATAACTTTTAGTTAAGTGAAGGAAAGATATCTGACCTTGTCTTTTGTGAAAGACACCTACCCAAGCTGTCTGCAGATTCATACCCTTGATACTAGTTATTTTCACAAAGCTTCCCAAGCTCTCAGAAATCAAGTGTACAAATTAATTTTAGCCTTGGGATTCTGAGATACTTGTAACCCAACAAGTTGTAATCATAGATGACATCAAATGCTATTTGCTCCCAAAAAGAAGAGGCATCATCTAAACTGAAGAGTATATAAGCAAGATGGGAACAAACAAAATTGTCCAGTAGAAATTAACACAGTATGATCCTCATACTCTAGAACCAAACTATCTAATAATCAATCATTATTTTTACATTATCACTAGGATATATACATTCTGATACCCAGTGACTCTTAACAGCAAGGTATCTATGACTTTAACATACCATTTGTTGAGGTAGATGTTAAAAACCCTTGAATTACAATGAAATGAACTTCCACATTCTATTTCTTAGTCTTTACAAGTCTTGCAAAATAACATGATCCCATGTTTCCTTGCTGAGATTTTATCCACTTGTGCTCTATTTTTCCACTTGCTTTTGTTACACAGTGATCAACAAAACATTGAAAATATCACAAAGAAAATATCAAAAACCTGCAAATTCAAAAAGTGAAGAAAATGGGAGTACACACAGACATCATTTTTATATAAAACCCAACATTTAAAACAGTCATATTTAATATTTCTATTAAAAAAGGTATTTGTACAACTGGAAGTAATTTACAAGTAGTCTTCACCAACCAAAATTTGGGACTTGCAACTGTCACTAAGCAATGTAGTCATAAAGTGAAACATTTCATGATATCCCAACATATGCTGTGGTCATTAAGCAAATCACCCACAATAATTAAAGACCAATTGCCACTTGCAACTTCTTGCCAGCTTCCCCATGGATTTTGCTCATCGGAAGCCCACTGTAAAAGTCACAAACATCAATCATGTGACCATGGGACAATGCGACCATCGTAAATGTGTCCCCAATGCACAATTACATGACTATGGGGATGCTGCTATGGCCACAACTTTAAAGACTACTTGGAAATCTCCTTCCACAACATCGTAACTTCAAATGGTCATATATTTATATAATATTTCTAAACCATCCATTTTTCTCAAAAAATAATATCGGTCTTAATTGTTAATAAACCCATCTTTAACTGAAGAATTCTTCAAGTCTCATGATAGCTGTGCTAATTTTTCAATCTAATTTTTTATTTATTTTTATTACCTCTCATGCTTTTAAATATCACTATGTTGACTTTTGCAGAATCTAAGATTTCAATGAAGCAATTCACATAGTCCATCTACAGTACAGGGAGTTCTCAAATTAATGACAGGCTACTTAAGAACCTCAAAATGATAGACCCCCCCAAAAAAGATACATACAACCCAGTTCTGAAGTCCCCCTCCCCATGGTCATGGGACTGCATTTCAGACGCTCATCAACCAGCCCATATTTACAGTGCCCCACAGTCACATGATGGCAATCTATGACGTTTTTGCCCAAAACTGGCATTTACCATATTTTTGGAGTATAAGACGCACCAAGATTTTGAAGAGGCAAATTTTTTAAAAAAAAGTTTTTGCACTCTGCAGACCTCCCAAAAACGGCCTGTTTTTTGTGAAAACAGGCCTGGTTTTTTTTTTCAAAAAAAGGACATGAATAGCCTTTAAGAGGCTTGTAGAGTGCTCCTGGGGGGTGCCCCCCCAAATGAGCAAAAAAGGCCCATTTTCCACAAAAACGGGCCCATTTTTTGTCAGAAAAAAGGGCATGCATAGCCTTTAGGAGGCTTATACAGTGCTCCTGGAGGCGGGGGAGCGGGGGCAAAATTGAGCAAAAAATGGCTTGTTTTTTGCTCCTTTCTGCCCTCCCCAGCCCCCAGGAGCACTCTGAAAGCCTCCTAAAGGCCATGCATGGCCATTTTGGTAAAGGGGGAGGGGTTTCAGGAGGCACAAAATGCTGTATAAGACACACCCAGATTTTCAGCCTCTTTTTTGAGGGGAAAAAGTGTGTCTTATACGCTGAAAAATATGGTACTTGTTTTGGGTAAAAATGCTCCACATCAATCAATGAGTCCACTCAATGACCATGGGTTCACTTTATGACTATAGTGATTTACTTAATGACACTGCAAAAGAAAGGTCATAAAATTTGGTCAGTCATGTGATGATCCACTTTATGACCATTACGACTTATGATCAAATGATGAGCAAATTCCATTACAGTTGTAAATCAAGGACTACCTGTTGCAATTTACTGGTGCGATACTCAGGACTGTTCCTTTTGAAAGTTGCATTTGTTCTTATTAATCATGTCAGACTTAGTAATAGTAGCAATCCAGGCCATATTGTACAGGTATTGGCAGCTGGCACTGATCCGTCAGATCGAATTAACAGTTGGAATGCTTAATTTATCATTCATATAAATAGCACTTATGAACTGGAACACAGTTCCTGCAACATTGTTCCCAAAGTATTTCCTGAAAGTAATACAATAACTTTTGATTGGCTAATATCCTTTGAAGAAATTGAACAATTTCATTTATTGGATTAGTTTAAGCTCAAAGAATTTACAAGTACAAAGAACTTACAAGCTCCTAGAACAAGTACAACCAAATATCACAGTGGCAGTGTTTAAGAAGAAAGCACGGCAAGGTGGCTTCATCGTAAGTTGCCATCTCGGTATTTCCTCATGTACAATTATAAAAATGCTGGGTTGCCTTAGAACAAAATATAGTTTTAGTCCACCTCCTCCAATATTGCCTACTCAGCCTAAAGCAATTCTTTCAAGTTGTTAAGACACAGTTTTTTCTAACTACATCATCCTTGTTTATTTACAACCTCTATAGGTAGTCCTTGACTTATGACAGTTGAGCCCACATTTTTGTTGCTAAGCAAGACCATTGAGTTGCACCCCATTTTAACACCTTTTTCCCACAAGCAACTCATTTCAGTTGTTAAGTGAATCGTGTGGTTGTTAAGTGAAACAGGCTCCCCCCCCCCATTAACTTTGCTTGTTGGAAACCAGTTGGGAAGGTTGCAAATGGCATGTCCCAAGACAGTGCAAATATCACAAATACATGCCAGTTGCCAAGTGCTCCAATTTTGATCACAAGACCATGGGGATGCTGCAATAGTCATGAGTGTGAAAAATGATCATAAGTCACTTTTTTTAGAGCTGTTGTAACTTTGATGAGACACTAAATGAAACGTAACTATTGAGGAATAAAAGTTGAGGAATACCTAGATATAGGTGTCCCTCTTTTAACCAACTCTGGGTGGCTCTCAAAAGTTCAAATAGCGTATTAAAACAAAAAATTAAATATGTGAAAAACAAAAACATGGTGCCAGGTTAAATATGTAATCACTTTATCTTATCCTAACACTTGGAAGTAAAGTCAGATCTGTGTTTTTCAGAAAGCTAAGAAAAGCAGAGACCTTCAGGGGGAAGGCTGTTCCATAGAGCAGGGGCTACCACACAAAGATCCCATAAGATAGCAATATTTAAGGTGACTAGAAGTATGCCCACCCTATCTGATCTAGTAGGATAGTAGCATAGGTAGATGTCCTTAGGGCAGCGATGATGAATTTGTGATATGCATGTCAAAGGTGACATGCCACACATCAACACTTCACAGCTTTAAAAACCAGTGACTAGCATCTTGAATTGCACCTGGAAAGAAACTGGAAGCCATTGCAGTCCACATTTCAGAGTATTACATGGGCAAACCTAGGGACCCCATTATTGTGTGCACTGCTGCATTCTAGACCAGTTGAAGTTTCCAAGTGGTCTTCAAGGGCAGCCCCATGTAGAGCTCATTGCAGAAATCCAAACAGAAAGTGAGCAAGGCATTAGTAACTCTGAGCCAGGCATCCTGGTCCAAGAAAGGGCACAACTGGAGCACTAAATGAATCTGTGCAAAGCCCCTTCCCTCCAAGCAGAGTTATCACTGCTCGAGGGTCCCCAAACTGCACACCAGCTCAGTCCAGGGAAGTGCCACTCTGTTCAGAGTCAAAGATTACCCTGTCTCAGCTGATATAGCATTATCCACCACGTATGTTCTAAGTACACACATTAATCTTCTTTATCCAGGCACATACAGAGATAAGATATATTCCAAGTTCTTTCTAACTTCAGGAAACAATAAGCACACCAGTCAACAGATTTAGTTTATGTTACCATCTTCAACTTTTCTAGAAATGTGTGCGTACAAAAGATCAGGGATCAATGCCAGCCGTATTTGCTTTGTATCAAACTTCCAATAAAGGCAAACATCTAAAATGTGTTTATTTTATGATAATTGAAGGAACTGTACAAATCTCCATGATTGCATATGGCTTGTTAAAATATTTGTTGTTTAAATGTATAATCTAGAGCTTTTGTCTTTAGGAGGTGAAGGACAGAACAAGTTATCAAAACAAGTTACTAACATATTTAAGAAGCAGTCTGTATGATTCAAGCGTAGGTCCTTATTTGTATTTCTTTGAAGACATAAATCCTCCATACCAAGAGTGAGTTGACACACTCTTTTAAACCAAGTAGCCTTGAAATTATCTCTTCATGATCATGGAGATAAGATGAATGTGAGGTATCCGCAACAGAATACATTCTCTTGATTAGTCTTTAACTTACAAAAATGCAGGCAGTTGAGCAAAGAAGAGATAGTCATTAGGACAATATACATCATTAACAAAGTCAAACCAGGCTTCCTTTTGTGGTACAAAAGGAACTATGGACACACTAGAGTGAAATAACAAACCTAAGTTTCTCTGTTCAGAGGCAAGTTGGACAAGTTATGATGTCAGGTAGTCAAACAACAGATAAACCACTATAAAAGTTTCCTTATAGGCATTCAGGGAACATTTTACTGGCCATTTTTCTAACAAAATAACTTTTTTCTTGTCAAATGACTAGGAAATTTATATTCCTTTTTTATATAATGATCTAGAATCAGAAATTTGCCTGATAATTTTCCAATGATGCTGAAGGCCCTGAAAATTTGAGAACCCAAGAAAAAAACAGGAAAAGGGAAGCACAGGTACTTTCTGCTTTTCCAATGGAAAATTTGAAAGATTTTAGAGTATACTGAAAAGCTTCCTATATTTTCTTTTTTGAATGAGAGAAACATATTATTCAGTGAAGTGAAACAAAGATTATTGAAAGACTGCCATCAAATAGCAATACATTACTAAAGCATTGGATGGTTTTACTGTTTTATAAACATAGTTATAATGTAACACACTCCTTAATGTTGTCTGCATTACCCTTTTTAATACAAAGGTGTATTATTGTAATACGTACTAATATTTGCAATTTCACTCTTAGAAAATTGTATTTGAAATCATTTACAATTGTATCCTCTTTCTGAGTAAATACACAGGATTCCTTAATACAGGATGGATATATTTGAGAATGTTACATACAAATAGGAGTAAAAGTTACAATGCAGACATGTAAATTTGTGATAGGTTTTCTGTTCTTTTTTTCTTAGAGAACAAATTCAAACTTCCTGGAAAGATAATCTCCTACAGAGAGTGACTTAAACACAGAAGTACTGTATCAGAAAGGGTGCAAACCACACAGAAGTGGGAGAAATCAGCTGAGGTTCTACTTTGCATAATTCTTATGCCAGATCAGCACATGGCTACAGCACAGACAAATGCAAAGCCAAAGCAAACTACATTTTGGGCAGAAGAGATAACAAACATAGAACTATTCGGTTTTGTGTTTTTTAAAAAATTTCAAGTATTTGAAAAGTTCACCAATAACTGGGATCTTGACTTAGCTTTAAGAATCTTTCTTGCTCCATGTGGGTTTTATCTAATTCATTTTGCATGGTAGAGTAGGCACTGAGTTAAAAGCTACTCATCAAGCAGGATTCAAGACTGTATTACTTTAAGCACATTAAACTGTGTGCAATAAACAAGGAATCTCTCTTAGCCTAAAATAAAGCATGCCAAGGTGTGATAATAGGAGAGCAATCCATTGGGGACCTAGATGCCGAGGGAGGCATCTTATCTACAAACCTTGCCTGAAAGTGCTGGGCCCATAAAAGCCACTCCTAACCACCCTTCTTGTGGGGAGGCAGAAGGACAGGAAAATGAGAGAGAGAGAGTAAGGCGAACCCTTCAGTGGGAATATTCCCCAGGAAAGGCGTGTACTATTGACAGTACAAGGAGGGGGATGAATAACGGGCCCTACTACACCCCCTGCAAACCCAAATCGATACCCCAAGCTCGAAAAGCCAGACGTTAGTCGGCCCCGCCAATAAAAAAACTCAGCCCCGTCTCGTCCTCTCTCTCTCCAGCCCTCCAAGGCAGCCGCCTCGCTGAGATCTCTCACCTTGACTCTGACCTCGTAGGTGGTAAAGCGCCCCCGCCCAACCCCCACCGTCTGGGGGTTGCTAACGTCGATCTCTAAGAAGTTGCTCGGGGGCCCGTAAGCGTCGTTGAGGTTCTGCGGCTTGGTTATCAGGCGCCTGGTGTCCGCCACGGTATCAGCCATTTCTCTCGCCCTCCTGTCTTCGGCGTCTGTCCAGTCGGGCGTAGCGGAGCCTCGCCGAGACAAGCCGCCGCCGCCGCCGCCAAAAGAGAGACCAGGGCGGGGTCCAGGGCCGAGGGAAGGGACAGGAGGTCGCTCGGCCGCCGGAACGCAACCGCCCACCCTCTCCCGCCTTCTTATTTACGGGCGACCTCCCGCCGCGACGCCCCCGCGACACGCTCTGGCCCAGCCGCCGCCCGCGCACGGGGGTGGTGGTGGTGGTGGAAGTAGCCCAGCGCGTACGCAAAGCATCTTGGGATTTGTAGTTTTCCCTTTGCCCGGGGGGGCTGTGTGTCCCCTGAATGACGAGGCCCAGAGAGCCGCTCGCGAACTATAATTCCCGAAGTGCTCTCTTAGTCCTGGCCAGAGAAAGTCAAAAGAGTACAAGAGAAACCTAAAGGCTTGGGTTTAGACATCTTCCCGGGCGCGCGGGGGGGGGGGGGAGGAGAAAGGAAGGATGACTCGGAAGCCGAAGAATGCTCATCTAAACTTGGAAATGCGCCGCAGGGAGAAGCGCGGGAGGTGGGCTGCCTAGGATGCTTTGAATCGGAGCAACGTAAAAGCCTGGGACGTGGTCGTAAATGTATGGAAATGTCATTAACGTGGGATAGAAAGTGGAAAGGTCGGTCGGGTTGTCAGCCCACCAATCTCAGTAAGGGCGCCAGAGAATGCCGCAGAGATTAGTCCTGTGCAGAAGAAGGGGTACAGGCTTTAGGTGTGCCTAATTCTGCCTGGCACAAGGCTACATTCTCCAGTTTGTGATTCACGGCCCCCAGCGCTCCCTCCCCCCAACCCCCCAGCTCTGCCCCAAGTGTATTGTAGGGAGGCCGGAGCTATGCTAGACCCCAGTTTAGAGGAACAACCACAGTTAAGAAGATCCTATCTTTTGTATACCCTCTTCAATATCCTACTGTTTCTGTTAAAAATACTTTTAAAAAGAGGTTAATGGGGAAAATGTAAGTGGTAATCTAATTCCTATTTAGATGATCATCAAAAGATATACCCTTGCGTATTTGAAATGCACTAACTGTAAACAGTAGTACATACAGTAAATATAGAGTAATGGCATATATCTGACTCTGGAAAAAACTAGATAATCACCACCTCTATAATTGCCTGAAGCAATTCAGAATTGTTCACTTGGAGTCATGGGGTTTACTTTTGATTCAGACATTCATCTGGATAATTTACACAACCTAGTTTGTGAATGGTGCAGTACTTCCTCAACTGCAAAACAGTGGCTGATTTCATGTACTCTTCTAGGTTTGTGCTTTAGATTGATATATGAATCTAGCCAATTGATTCCTACTGTGCTCTTTTCCATCTGCTTTTTAAAAAATTTACAGAAAGCAACAGAAGTGTGACATATGTTGATTGCTGTTAAAATGATTTTGAGTAGCTGCCATCAAGACAATTAACTTCCACAGAACGCAATTCATCTATGACACCTCTCTTCAAAGAACGCTAAGTTCATCATGCTCATAGAGCATCCTTCAGATTTTGAGGAAGGAAATGTAGTTAAGTCTTTCATCAGAATTCAGAAAAAAAAGGCTGAATCAGTGTTTTTAAAATACAATTTGGAGAATGAGCACTTTCACAGTATCTTCAAATTGCAACTTTTGAAATATTCACTTTCAGCCTAGGACGATTCGTAGAAATGAATCAGAGTTGGGCCTCACCAGCAAAAACAGAAAGCATGTACCGTATTTATTCGAGTATAACGCGTAAAATTTTCTACCAAAAAAAGAAATCAATGTTTGGATGCGCGTTATAAACAAGGGCTGGGGAAGGGTGGCAGTGGCGGCCGGTCCATTGAGGGCGCAGGCGAATTGTAAATTCGCACTGCGCCTTTTCCGGGCTGCAGCCGCTCAGTGTACGCGAGGGCGAAGGAAAAAAAAAGTCCCCTCGTCGCGTACAGTGGGCGGCCCGAACTGGGGGTGAGAATTCTTATTATCCGCTGTATGGTCGCCGCTTCATTTCCTCGCCTCGCTCACACGTTACAGCATCAGCAATAAAATGGACGGCATTTATTTATTTCGGTATTGTGTTTATACCAGTTTACGTTGTCAATAAATGATTTTTATCATGGCTGCACGTGTTCAACAACGTTTTTTTGTCAATTACAATGCTTGGTGTGAAACAAAATTTTATACCGATTTTTAATCGAAAATTAGGGGTGCGCGTTATACACGTGTGCGCGTTATACTCGAATAAATACGGGTATATTTATTCTGAAAGAAGTGCTACAGCTTAGAACCACCATTTTAGAATGTGAGAATAAAGCTGATATTTTTATTGCTTACAACTGACACATTCAGCTTCTATCATCCGCTCTCACTATAACACATAAAAATAAACATTAAAAAACAGCAGTTGTATTCACCAATAATTTGATCAAGGGTGTTGGAAGGCTAGTCATGGAGATGATCCTTCTTTACACATACATCAAGACAGAATCACCATGAGGAAACACCTTAAGAAATTAACTCAATACAAGAAAAAACTAACATTCAAGAAACCTGGCTCATTCACTGGAAAGTACTGGTGCCTAAATGGGACCTGTCTTGATAGTTTCCATATTTTTTAAAAAAGAGAATCAGAAACTTATATCTAACTACCAGCCTATCAGCCTCCTCTGCATCATTAGCAATACCGAGCATCTATCCGTTAAGCTCCTGGATTGGATGAATTCAGAAAATATATTGTGGAACAAATTGGATTTAGAATTGGCCACGCCCCCTTTGATCATGCTCTAATTTAACAATATCTGCAGAAAAGTACATTTTAAAACCATGGACTTTGCTTTTGATCTAATTTCTAGGTCCAATCTATGATGCAAACTCCTTTATAGAGATAACACTTATTGCTTACATATAAACATGATCAGTCTATCATAAAAATTAGATATAAATTCCAAGGATATTTCCAATGAAATCCCTGTTAATAAGGGTTCAACTGGAATATAACTTTGCCCTGTGATTAATTATTGCATCAATGCTCTAGTTGTAATGAATGACTGTTCCTGCTTACCTACTTCAAATTAGCATATTTCAACTCTATGTGGATGATGTATTTATATATCTTTCTTATCTCTGGCTTAAAAGGGGTACTGCAAGTGTTGGCTGATTACTTTGTGTTACAGCTACCCTAGAAGGGAAATACAAAACCATCCCATTTGGGCTAAGGTTTTGCCATGTGGTAAAAAGGCTATTGAAATCATAATATGTCTTATTATATTGCTCATTATTATGCTGTCACACATTCAGAATTAATAGCCCCACATCTAAATAAATTCCCCAATCATTGTGACTGCTTTTATTCACAATGTGATTCTATTGTTTTAAGTGTAATTAAATTTTCTTCAAAATTCCCTCTAGTATTTAGGGTTTGTGATTTGGCTTAAGTTTTATTATGTATTGGCCATTAATCACAATAAAGATGTTCTTCAATACTTACATTAAAAAAGGCACTTTCATGAGTTTTATAGTATTGAAATCTGTAGTTCAAATACACTTGAATTTACTGCCAAGCAAAACACAAGAGAATAATAATAGGTGTGTATCTACATCCCTATACACATATATTGATAGTAGAGGAAATCACAAAATGTATCTCGATTTTGCCATTAATAAACAATGCAATTAGAATACAGTATATTTCATTTGAATAAGTTTAATTTGAAAGAAAGCTTTTATAAAATATGGTTGCTAATAAAGTTAAAAAGTCACCATCAGTACAAGCCATACAGACACCACATAATTAATTTTGATATAAAACCAATCTCTTTAATATTTTCTTAATCACTTTAACATCTAAAGCAAACAGAAGATGAGACAAATTCCCTTGTGGCGGGGATTCTACAATTTGGGTGCTACAATCAAAAAGCCCCTGTATTTTTCTCAGTAAATAAATTAACAAGTATAATGCTTTAACTCATTTATTTAATTGGGTTCTCTTTATCGAGTTTTAGGACTTATGTGAAGAAGATTTCTTAGGTTACACTTATGCAGAAAGATTGAAAATTCAAAAGGGTTCACACACCATTAAGAATCACCCCAAATAGCCAAATTTACAGGGTCTTTACAGAAGATAATGGAAGCTGATGGGCCCCTTATGAGATTGATAGAAAAGAATATATCTTGTTTTATAAGAGGCCATATCTATAGAAAAATTAGTGTCTCAGCCAATTTTGTATCTTTTTGACTGTAGTGTTTACTATTTGCCCTCCACAGTCACAATGGATATAGAAATATGCCAGAATAATAGTTCATGTGTCTTATCAAATGAACTACAATCTACAATATTATTGTGTAGCATTCTTAAGACAATTCTCCCTAATGTAACATGCTACCTCTCTGACACCATCCAATAGGCTATATAGAATGATTGGAAATAAAAATGAAATTTGACAAATTTATATAGGATTTACTTTCCATGTGCAGAACTACAATATAGTATGTAATAGAATATAAATATCTATACCTATGTCTCCCTCGGGTTCACTGGATATGAGAAGAACATAGTCATCAGGCCATCAAAAAAAAATGTGACCCCTCTCACTTGAAATTCAATTGTGTGCTCTTGACAATATTTCCTTTGGTGCAGAAAAGCTTGGTAAAGCTGGATTGTACATATGTATTATTCTCACAGATGCACAATTAAAAACTGGTGCTTGCAGTGAAAAGATACAGAGAAGGTAAACGTTGATAAAATGACATACCTATTCTCAATCTGTTCTTTACTTTCATTTCTATATTTAGCCTGTATCATGTCTCATATGAATTCCCTAGCACTGTGATTGGAGCTATGGCAGAAGGGTTAGGTCAGCAACTGAGCAAAGGGGTTCATGAAACAGACTTTATTCATCATGCAAGAATATGCAGTTGTGTGAAAAGCAGGAAATATGCATCACACACAAACATAGAGTTTTTAGCCTGCTGGATTGCAGATCAAAAGGTTAAAGAAAGGATTTATTAAGAATGAGTAGTGACAATTTAAATAAATCAGATGTTTTTGCCGAAGATTATGCTGTGATTTTCTCCAATTATTCCTGACATTTCACCCATTCATATCGTGATGAGAGTTAATAATGCAAAGAGAGGGAAAAAAAGACTCTTGTCTCCTTGTTTATTCATTGTTCTCAAGGAGCTAAGCTGTTTATAGAAAGAAGTTATTTGTTATTTAAATCACTTTTTGCCAAAGTTGTTTATTCTCTGTTCAAGTATCTAAAAATATTGCTTTTAGCAAATATGCAATGTCTTTTTGAAATGTCTGTGCAATTCATAGTGATTTGCACACTGCAGTTCATTGTTAAATGGATCCAGGTGTTGATGAATTTAACATCTGAGAGTGAGTTAACTCATTAAAGCTCAAAAAAGGACACAAAAAAGAAAGTTATTTTTAAACCTTATAAAATGTTATTTGATACAATTAGTAACAGTGCAGTCTTATATCTGCCTTTAAGCAAGTCTCATTGAAGTACCCGTGTCTACATTTATACAATAAATAACATACATTTTAAGTTTTGTAACATAATCCTGAATTCTGTTGCTCTAAATTTTATTTAGATTATTCATGTGCTTCAGTTATATACTTTTCCCATTTCTAGATAAATAAATGGTGTGAGAAAAAGAATAGGAAACAGAGTTTCCTGTTAAAATTAATCAGGATTAAGATTTCTTGGTTTTATTGGAAATTTAAGAGTGCACTTAATTTCTACTGAAATCAATGAGATAGTAAATTTTAAAATCATGCTTATAGAATTCAGTCACTATTCACTAATTTAAAAAATGTATTATATGAAGGTCATTATTAACTAACAAAATGAATGGAAATGCTACATAATATACTGTATTGACAGAACATGCAAGCAAGATGTGTTGCTTGTGACTGGAGACTGAATGCCAAAGTTAGAAATATTAAGGATCAATATGTAGTTGTATTGTATGGCTTAGAAAACAAAACTGAAGCAGGAGGTTAATTTATTAACTTCTTCCCCTATAATAGTTTATTCATAGTGTAACATCCTCAAACAGCAAAAAATGATGTCACCGGAGGAATACATAGAAATCAAATTGATGACATTAATGCTAAAATTAGGTGGAGGAGTTAAAGGAGGAGTTAGTTAAAGCATCAAAAATACACTATATTGCCAAAAGTATTCACTCACCTGCCTTTACTCGCATATGAACTTACTGTAAGTGACATCCCATTCCTAATCCATAGGGTTCAATGTGACGTCAGTCCACCCTTTGCAGCTGTAACAGCTTCAACTCTTCTGGAAGGCGGTGCACAAGGTTCAGGAGTGTGTTTATGGGAATTTTTGACCATTCTTCCAGAAGCGCATTTATGAGGTCATATACTGACGTTGGATGAGTTTACGTGGCCTACCACTTCGTGGCTGAGTTGCTGTCGTTCCCAAACACTTCCACGTTCTTATAATACAGCTGACAGTTGACTGTGGAATGTTTAGGAGTGAGGAAATTTCACGACTGGATTTGTTCCACAGGTGGCATCCTATCACAGTTCCACGCTGGAATTCACTGAGCTCCTGAGCACGACCCATTCTTTCACAAATGTTTGTCAAAACAGTCTGCATGCCTAGGTACTTGATTTTATACACCTGTGGCCATGGAAGTGATTGGAATACCTGATTCTGATTATTTGGATGGGTGAGCGAATACTTTTGGCAATATAGTGTATGTGCAGCTGCTGACTGTAGAACAGAACACAAACTGTTCATGTATAAGTTCCTATTAAGCTAAAGAAAAGTAAGAAAGCCAACCACTTTCTACAATATATTGAGCATTTTCAAGGAAAACATGACAAATCAGATTGAAATCCTGAACTATGAATGAAGTTACGGAAGTAGCTGAAGATAAATGTGAAAAGAGACTGTCCAAAGATAAGAGACAGAAGAAAGGTAACTGGAAGGGGAAAGTGAGACAGGAAACTGGAAAGTAGGATGAGAAAAACAAGGAAAAGAAGTAGAGCAAAGGAAGGTAAAGATCTCAGCAAGGACCTTAAGGAAGAATTTCAGAAAGTTGTTTGATGTCCGGCCCCAAACCAAAAAAATGACCCAAGGTGAGTTATTTTGTTGTTTTCATACCTGTAGACAAAAACGTACCAAATTGAGCACTTTATTATCTCCATCTACCATATACTGTGTGAACTATTGAGACAGTCTTCATTTACACATAACATCTAGACTGAATTGCCTTTTACTCCTCTGGAATGCATCACCTCCCTCCTGGGAATTCACCACCTTACTACATTCCATCACATCAGAAGACTCAGGAAGCAGTATTGCAACAACATCTGTAAAGTTTTATATATATATAATTATTTTCAAAACAAACACAACACATAAAATCTTCCTTTTTTGCATACTGTAGAAAGAGTGTCAGTTGGTTACAAAAAGGCTTTTGTGCATCTCTTCCACAGTCATCAAACATAATTCATATTAACTCAAGTGTTTTAACTCAGATATTTATACATGTTACCATCATCCAGTGACGTGCGGTGAGGTTTATGGCTGGTGAGTTTGGTGATGTCATCAGCATGAGCCGCGGTCCCCTTCATGTTGATCAGGAAGTCGGGGAATGGGACCACCTGTGCAGGAGGCTGAAGCTGCCTCAGCCTCCTGCACATGTGGTCCCATTCCCCACCTTCCTGAGTCAACATGAAGGGGATCGCGGCTCGCGTTCCGCGATCCCGCGGCTTGCGCTCCGCGGTCCCCTTCATGTTGACTCAGGAAGGTGGGGAATGGGACCATGTGTGCAGGAGGCTGAAGCTGCCTCAGCCTCCTGCACACATGGTCCCATTCCCCTCCTTCCTGACTCCTGAGTCAACATGAAGGGGACCACGGAGCGCGCTCCACGGGACCGCGGCTCACGCTCCACGGTCCCCTTCATGTTGACTCAGGAAGGCGGGGAATGGGACCACGTGTGCAGGAGGGAGGCTGAGGCTAGAGGAGCCTCCTGCACATGTGGTCCCATTCCCGGACCACGTATGCAGAAGGCTCCTCAGAGCCTTTTCCCTTTTTTTTATTTTCATGATGAGAGCGGTGAGGCTCTGCCTCCCCTGCCTCCCCTGACCGCACGTCCCTGCCATCATCATACCTCCATTTTCATTTGACTATAATTGTTTAAACGTTCTTCATCATAAAATTTTATTTTATTTTATCCGTAAACATATTGAAGATGGAAACAGTCATGTATAAACAGGAAAAGTGTTCCAAAAGATGTCTGAACTCAAAAGAAGATTCCAAGCTGCTAAATGTTGCCAATGGATAGACAGCGATTCAAAGAAGATCAAAGAAAGATGGATTATATTGAAATACTATACAAGAGTGGCAAGCAAGTGATGTACGGCAAGAAGAAAACTACTCACAATATTTTTTTTTTCATTTTAGTTGACTTATCTAGTTTGTTCTGCCAGTTATACAACTTTCTCTATTTATATAGAGAAGGTGAAAGCCACATGTTTGAGTATTATTATTTTAGCTTAATTCATTAGGTATTATAACGGTGTGTTGTGAATGCTACACAGTTTATTATATAAAATATACATTTATATAGTTTCCTATCAAACCTACCTACCTACCTACCTACCTACCTACCTACCTACCTACCTACCTATCTATCTATCTATCTATCTATCTATCTATCTATCTACAGTATCTAAGACTCTGGGAAGCTAATAAGTAGAATAAAAACAATAAAAATACAACCAATTACAGACACACATATACACAGAGTCATGCATTTTGCATTAGTATGGTTATTTAATTACTGTATTTAGTACATATTGCTGATTAGCAAACAAATGAAAATAAAGAATATTAATAAGAGAATAAAAGAATTGAAATGGAAGTGAACAGATCACATAGCAAGAAGAACTGATGGCAGGTGAAGCAAGGAAATCATAGAATGGATTCCACTTGTTAAAAAACGTCCACAAAAGAGACCTAAAACAAGGTGTATTAACGACATCAGCAAGTATTGCGGTCCAATTGGCAAAAGAAAGCTCCGGAAACATGCGGAAGAGGCCTTCATCTTGCAGTGGATAGACAATGGCTAAATGATGATAATTGCTGTCCATCTCACATAGTGACTCTGAGTGCCATATAAAACAATCCAAATATATAAAAACCAATTAAAACACAGCCAAAATAAATTAAAAAGATTTGTAAAATGACAAGAAAAAAAATCCATAGAGAGAATGCATTCCAATTGACCATCATGTAACAATCTCACTGCTCCATTCTATCATGGGATTCCCAGGTGAGTTGACAAAACTATGTCTGAAGGGCCTTAAAAATATAGACTTACCGTACATTTCACATATAAGGCTTGTTTTGCACAACATTCACAGGATTATACACACTAACTGGGTACTTCATATGACAAACGGTCATAGATTGGTCCCTGCATGCATAATGTTAAATGCAATCACTGTGTACCAGTTTACTGATAAGGCTTGAGAGTCTGAATAAACATGCAGGATATGTTTAGATATTGAAGTTGCACAAGAGAAATATTGTTTTTTCTCTGAGAGTAAATCACATATAAAATATTGGAATTACTCATTAGAAAAGAATAGAATAGAATAGAAATCTTTATTGGCCACATGTGATTGGACACACAAGGAATTTGTCTTTGGTGCATATACTCTCAGTGTACATAAAGAAAAATAAAATAGAA